>NW_015090814.1:4273387-4300009 GCF_001431845.1 Calidris pugnax
TGACCACCCTCTCAGTAAAGTAATTCTTCCTAATATCTAATCTAAACCTCCCCTGCTGCAACTTCATACGATTTCTTCTGGTCCTGTCATTATTCACTTGGGAGAAGAGGCCAACACCCACCTCTCTACACCCTCCTTTCAGGTAGTTGAGAAAAAGCCAAGACAAGTTTCTCCAAAACTGAAAATTCTATTAAAATATTACAAATATTCTCAGAAAATATCCTGCTAGGTTGCAGACTTTAGTGAGGGATATCTAGCTTTTTGAACCATCCATTAGAATAGGAGGCTGGAGATGTAAACATTTTGTTAGCCAAACGTAAGATTATGGTTAACCTGAAGACATACAATTCTGTTAGACTTGATAGAGCTTTCCCACAGGGATTAGAAAAGGAAAGCACCTTCACTTGTTTTTGACAGCTAAATAAAAGATATCTTATAATTTCTGTACAGTTATTTTACAATGGTACAAATGATTAAATGATTATTTATTATTATTATTATTATTATTTGCTTATGTAGAAGAACACCTGCCATAAGTTTTCTTGGCTGTATTAAGGCACTGAAAAAGCAGGTACACATTGATAGGTACTTTAGTAATGAACAAAACACAAGCAAGTCAGGATCTTTATAAATTAATGTATGCTCTCTAATGTTTCAATTATTTTTACCACGGCAGTTTGCTGACTTGTAGGCAAGGTAATTAGACATGGATAAACTTGGATCTGCAGGGTGATTCAGCAAAGTAAATAGGAATTAGTAAGTTTAGTTTTGCAAACAAATTCTGAATCCAGTATGAACAGAGCTTATGCAACAACTAAAATGGGTGATTCCTAGCAGCTATAAGTATTAATTAATGTGGTTTCCCCTTTTTGCAGGTTTTGCCTATAATAAATTCACCGATCAAGACATGCAGACTTCTGTCCGATGCTATGAAAATTAACCGAGGCACATTAACTGCAGGAAATCTTCAAAGGTACAAAAATAAAATGCTTATTCAGTAATTAATTAAACCAAACAAGCCATCAGCATGTGCTACGTAGCCTAAGTATTATGTCAGGTCAATAATTAAGCTGTAGTAAATCTTCTGGAGGTTCTGTCCTGCCAAACTTTAAAGGCTCAAGACTAACCCAAGGACCCTTAACATTTTAGTGAGCCAGTAAATGATTACACAGACAGCTCCTCAACCCAAAGCTTGCTACTATTAACTTTCTATTTTTTAAGATGTTCAGAAATTGTATGTTCTGTGGTTGTTGAATAATATCCTGTGAACAAAATGTATGCCTTTCTTGAGCCTATGGAAAGGAATGTTTTATAGGCTTGAGTTATGTCAAGATAAAAGTGCACTTTTCCTGCAGGGTAAGATATACATTAAGCAAAAAGTAATGGTTTGGAATTTTCCCTTGTTTATACGAACACGACGATTATGAAAACTTGAAGCTAATCTCACTGCATGCAGCTGGTCATGGTAAAGAAAAGCACTATGTAAGCTGTCTCAGGCGACTCTGCCAAAGCAATCCCACAAGATCTGCACTAGTTATGTGCTTTGGAGGCCTGGCTGACTTTTAGGTGGAATTAGGAGGTCACAGCAAGTTGTGTGGTGACCTTCTGATGTGGGAATTACGGAACTAGGCTGAATATCAAATAATACATCTCAACTTAACAAATAAAAATATAAAGCCACACGGCAGAGCACAGAGCAGGAAGCTTGAAATGCTCTGAGATTCAGTTTTCCCTCGTCTGTATTATTTTCTGTCACCTTATTTATGTAAAATATTTCGGTTTAAACAATTTGCAAATGCATGGGATTTCATAGCAGGTATATGTGTGACAGAGGCAAATTTGGATTTAAAATGAAGGCGTTACTAGCAATGAAGGACAGCCGGTGTACATCAAGTTTATTTAACGTGCGAGTCTTTGTATGGAATTTTCTTTGGAACTAGTTAACATTTTGACATGTTAGCTCATTGTTTATTTTAAGTACAGAATATTTAAATTGCCAGATCTTCAGATAATGTTTCATAACAATTAGAATGCATATAAGATTATTCAACCTCTTTTATTTTCCCTCCAGATGTGTGGCTGTATATTGGTCCCATATAAAGCCCATATTGTTTGCTTTCACACAGCATATGAGGGTATCCAGGTTGTCCTATTCTATCTACTTTGTCATTATCTTCAGTTCCATCTTCAGTTCCCCCAGCTTTATCTAAATTTTTCCTAACTTCATCTATTGGTTTATATATATTTTTCCTAGGTTGCTCTTAAAGAGTTTAACTTGAGAAGGGCTAAGAAAACACATGCCTTAGATTTCCATAGAAGCAGAAGTTGTGAAATAACGTGGTTTAGATGAGTGATCTTGCTTTTGTTGAAGAGAATGAACTGGATTATTATTTGCAGTGCCTTCCGGTTCTATTGAATGAAATGACAAGTGATCATTTTGGTGATGTTCCCAGTCTACCAAAGACAGGAAGCACATATAATCTTATGAAGAACTTTATATTGGAAGATTTCCAAGTAATTTTTGCAGATCCCAAGGTTAATTTAAAAAAAAACACAAAAAAACCCAAAAAAAAAACCAACCCAAAAAACCCCTTGGACGTTGTTTATCTAACCTGAAAATTTAGAGGTTTACTTTGCATTGACTACATCATGTGCTGTTGCAGAGAGAAAACCCTTGGACGTTGTTTATCTAACCTAAAACTTTAGAGGTTTGCTTTTCATTGACTACATCATGTGCTGTTGCAGAGAGATGTCTCAAGAGAAATTTATGAACATATTTAAGTCATGGTATCACATACAATGAAACTATAACTGTGAAGTAGGCATAAATTTAATTCATATGTGTCAGTATTAGGAATTCCTTCAGAATATTTATTATGAAATAAAGTATTATCACGTGCACCATGGATAAAATAGTTGAGAAGTTCCAAGAGAAATGAAAAGGCGGCTTTTTGACCTGAAGCTTAAAAATCATGTCTCTTATGTATATAATCTATTAATGACACTCTTAGTGCAAAGACTTTCCTGGCACATTATCCGCTGACATTCCAAAAGCCAACTTCAGTTAATTAAGTCGAATACAACTTAACCCTTGGGGTCAGGTTTTTTTTCAGAAACGTAGTTTCATTACTGCACACACACATAACCCAGTGCCAGTTCCAAACAGGCTTTTTGATCCCAGTTTGTAGGAGCTTGAAAAACCCATTTCACTTCATCTGAAATGAGCATGATCCTGAAACAAGAGCAGGAGAGACTGGCATTACAGCATTTCGCTCCAGGTTACAGGGCTTAGGAGAGTGAATCCACATGAGGGATTGATAGGTCAAGAGTACTGGGCTGACCAGTGGTGTCTCCAAGAAAGAAAGCTCTGTAGATGGTCATGTGGGTCCCACAGAATAACTTGGAAAAATCCCAAGGGGCAGTAGATTGTCAGGAGAGGCTGGGAAGCTGAGCAATAAAGACAAGGGCACAGTCACTGGTCTGTCACCAGAAGGTATTGCTGACCATCCTGCTAGAAGGCACACAGCAGAACTGCGATGTTTTTGTAGGGTTCCTCTCTCTGTGCTGAGATATTTCATTGTTATGAGTTGCCCACACAGCCAAGTCGTGCCAAATCTCTTCTCAGGCAGCCAGTCTCCAGCCAGCATCTTGTCAAGCGTTTTCATCTCCTTGTCTAGAGGCTTTTTCTTTCTCTCCTGCTAAAAGGTCACAAGGAAATGCCTACCAAAACCAGGGAAGTCCCATGGGAAAAATCCTCTAGCACAGAGGTACATCCCTGTGTTTGCATACACACACACACACGTTCTGACACGCACCCACACAAAGATGATCTGCTAAGAAGCTATTTGCTTCTGCATCCCTCCCAAGTGATCTCTGCCATCAGTGACCTTAGTTCTATTTCATTACTATATTTCACTTTTGAAAACAAAACCGATTCTCAACTCTTTTTTTTTTTTTTTTTTTTCTCCAAGCCTGACTTTTAAAAAACACTTTACAAAATTAGAAGCTGAGGACCATTTTTGCTGAAATACCATTGAACAGAAACTTAGTATTTCCTTCAGAAAGCTCAAGAAGTTTCTCAGTTTGGAAAAGAGGATTACGTAGAAAGGGATTATTAGCTGAAAGATAAGGGGGTTTCCTCCTAAATGCATTAAGGTAAATGGCTTTTAACTACAGTAGATACAGCTGATGAAATTAGGTATTCCAAGGAACACAACTTTGGCCTTTCCTTTCCTCTGTTTTTGGTGACTTTCTTGCTCACAGGACATTTCTGATCTGACCTGGTAAACAAGTGTCCTTTCCATTTCGGTTTCTCTCTCACACATAAACCTTTTCTGTGTTTTAACATGTACACTATTGATTAAGATCCAAAGGGAGTTTTTATACAGCCTGTCAATACAGCAGAAAAGTCTGTGATCTTGGAGTTTCCCCTTTAGAAGCTCTGAAAGCGAAGATTCTGGGATTCACTTTTAGTATACCCATAACCTACCACATGTCACTTGTACGAAGCAACAGGCACTCATTTGGCTTTGTGGCTGCTCATCCCTATTAAATTAGTTCACGCCAGTAGAGCTCCAAAGGGGAAGTATGAGGTTTTTCTCCTTCATTTCCTCCTGAGGGGTTCTCAACTGCCGATTAGGTTGCTTCACTGGTTTTCTTACCGGCGTGTTTCTCCGCATTGCCTTGGTGAGGAGCAGACACCAGCAGTTTGGAGGGCTGAAAGCATGCTCAGGAAAAGAGAGATGGGCAAGAGAAAAATAGATCCCCCCAAAAATTCCTTCCTGAAGGCAGGAACTTTCATACGAGTGTACTCCTAAGATTTCAAGACCAAGCTCTCAAAATGCCGGTCTCTGGCCTTTTTAGGTGGTGTTTTTTTCCTGTCAGAGCCAGGTCACTTCCTTCCTGTCCAGTATCAGTCATATTACCACGCCTTGGTGGGGAACTGGTGCTTTGCAAGGGCATCAAAATAAGACACTCACAGTCTGATAAAAACGGTTCTAATATTTTATATAAAGAATTCTTTTAAATTAAGTTTTGTAGAAGAATTCTATGTGTCATTATTTCCTCTACCCCTTCCAAATATTTCCATTCAGATGGATATTTAAGAAGAATAGAGGGGTTTTTTTGCAGCCACATACTTCTACTGCCAGTAACTTGATCCAGAAGTATCTCGTTGGTTTTCTTGCAAAAATGCAAAATGTCTTTATTCGGAAGTAGACCTATAACATCATTAAGATTGTAATGATAGAGTCAGGGAATGGTAAAAAGAATACCAGAGAGACAACTCATTTCTGGCTTTATGTATTAATACCAGAACGACAAAAGAAAACAGCTAAAGCAAAACCATACAAACAAAAATGTGACATCAATGGTGTGACAGAGTAATGTTAAAACTGTACATGCTTTTTGAGTGAAGTATGTGGATAAGATTAACATTTCTTCACAGAGGACCTTTTTGGTCATCTAAAAAAAAAATAATGACATATCTGCAACCGCTTAAATCTACTTGCAGTGAGAAAAGCACTTGGACATGTGTTTATGTATGTATATGTGCTATTGACATGGCGATGCAGCAGCTTGCTGACTCCGGGCCAAGAAACACTAATGGGGAAAGCTTTCCAGCATTATTTGTTGCTTTGCAGACTTACAGATCTAAGACAACATTTCTTTGCTCATTGTTGCCTCAAGTTGTAATCATTTGCCCTACCTCCTCCTCAATCTGTTCCCAGAAGGAAGAAAAAAATGGTCTGTTTTCCTTGTCCCATGAAGGCCTGGTATGTTTTGGTCTTGACAAGAAAGTAGATGATGTACTAGTGAAGTGCAGGCTCTCACCTAAAGAAATGTTGAGAGTGAGGTTATTAGTTCTGGGGAAGAATTCAACCATGTTTTACACTTTATCACTCATGTGGAAGAAAAATGAATGGGTTTCCAGCCAGATTTGCAGTTCTAATATATAGGGGAGCATACAGATGAGAGAAGATATGCACATAAGAGGTTCTCTATGTCAGTCATCACCCCCTTCTCAGCTCCTTTGGTGCTACCCTGCAGTGGGAAAGCTGGTGCACTAGTTCATTGATTAACCTGGTATTTAGAGGAATTTAGTCTCAACTCCTTGCCCCAGAGAAGACCTCTCGTACGACAATGCTACAGTCAGAGCCACAGGGAAAACATCCCTTCACCATCTCACAGGAGAGCTGCAGGAATAGATACACTTAAGATTACAGAATGATTGGATAATGCAGTGATGAGATGCTCATAAATACCATAGAGAAATCCCAGGCTCACAGCTCAGCAGCTGGGTGTCTGTCACACAGTGGGCATGTTTATCTCCAGGAACTGATCCTGGAAGCTGAAGGCCACCCCGGTTCCCACTGAAGGTGTTCTCAGACCCTTCACTGATCAGGTCCAGAGCTTCTACAGGATTTTGAAGTCCTGTGAGAGGTAAATTAAGATGGCTAAGGCAATAAAACATAACCACTGATTAACAAAGCAGGTCTTTATAGCCATTAATCCTATATTTATAAATAGCCGGAGACATGACTGAGTGACGGTGTTCAACCATGCAACTAATTGAAAGCAAATAAAGATATGATGACACAGTAATTGTAACTGAAATGAAAACATTCTTCACCAGCATTTTTAGATTCTTATACACACATTAACTTTTTCTTTTAGGCAGGAGGCCTTCCCCACAACTTTTCATAGTTTAAATAGTACCAAATTAAACCATCAAGTGTCCTGTGTGCTTCTGGATATTTAAAACTATGCATAACTATTGAAATCATACAGAACACCTTAAGACAACAAAAGAATACGGTTTTTCCATGGAAACTTGGACTTTGAGTTTAGGTTGTGATTTTGACAAATTTGTAAATATCCCAACTAGTGGCCATGATGCTGTGGAAGTGGTGAACTGTGTTTGCAGGGCCTCATACTTAGGTTACACTTAATATTCTAGGAGGATTGTGTTCTGTGATGCTCAGAACAAACATGGTGGGTGGTCCTTACACCTCAAGGTGCTCAGCTGGATCATGATGAATTTTTAATCTTATGAAAGAAGTATTTTGAGAACATTTTGGGGTGGTGGTCGTGATTTTTGTCTTTTTCCCTATGATTTGCCTTCTAGTCACTACCAAGTCCCATTGTGCCAACGTCTGATTGCGTGATCTGATTGTCAGGTGCATTGAAATTTTCTGCTGGGTCTCTGCTGAGAGACTTTTCTCCTGGGCTGAATGTGGTATCACAGACATGGCACAGGCTGGGATAAAAATAAAGGGAGGTGACACAGAGGTGAAGGGGAAGCGTAATGCTGAAATACAACAGCAACAGAGATCTAACTATTAACTTGAAGGATATTAACTGGAATAGATGGCGCAGGGGTGCTTATAGATGTTTGTTGGAAGAAAAGATGACTACAGAGACCTGAGCAGATCTGCCTAATTCCAGGAACAGTTCAATCATGGGGCTGTTGTCATTGAGCTTTCAGACTTCGGAAACATTTCTGGTGCTTTTCATTAAAGTGCAGCTCTGTCATAAGACCCTCTCTCATGAGGTTCCTGTGTCTTCCATAATTCATGATGGTTACAGTGAATGTATTAAATGTATACAGTTTGTGCTGTCCAGCAAGCAATTTTACAAACTTTACTTCTATCTTATAAATCACTAGTATTAAGGGTATCAGACATTAGACATTTTCCTTTAGCAAAGATTTGCTGGCTACAAACTTTAGATGCCCTGTATACAGTTACTCATTAGGTTATCACCATTATAACATCTGAAGAAGCCACTTACCTCTGGAGGACTTGCTCCACAGTATCTGATGGAATATAATTAACTACGGAGTTAATACACAAAATGACATAAAGTTCTATTCAAATTTTTAACATTATTGGCCGGAAAGAGATAAAGGGGTAATAAAAAAAAGGCTAATATTTTCTAATTTTTGCTGTTGAAGTAGTTTTGAAGTTAGTTATTTGCTAAGCAGAGGTTGCTGAATAGGAAGATATCACTTTGCAAGTTGACTTTTCAGAGCAGGATATTTTGAGGTGTGTACTTGATGAGTACATCGAATAGCAACAAGATACTTCCATAGATCAGAGTTTTAAAATGCAAACTTGAAATGTGTGTGCCTTTATCTAAATAGCAGTATAAGAGACTTCTGGCTCTTATGTTTCACTGACTTCCTTTTTTCTTTTTGCAGACTTAAGTCTATAAGGTATAAGAATATAGAAATAGATTTTCAAGTAGCATTGTTACTTCACTATATGAAGAAAATAAGGGGGATCATTTCACCAGTCATTGAAATGCAGCCATTTCAGGGATATGGAATTTTATTGGTGTTAGCAAATTAAGAGCTTAGTGAGGAGTAGAATAATATGTGCTGCTAAAACTGCGGAGAAAAAGTAAGCAGGGTAGAATGCAGCTACTTAATTAAAATATTTTTGTATATGTCTTAGAGATGTTTATTTTAAATAATAGGTATTTTCTTTAGCTGTAGGAACCAAAGGCTGTTTCTATAAAGGGAGATGTTTGACCTGCTTCAAGCTATAAAAGAAGATTTGTGATTCTCCAAAGTCCACATGCCCTAGATTAATGTTAGTGTCAAACTGATTCTCCGTTAAGCTCATTTAATGTACCTCTGGGCTATAAGGTGTTACTTTGCCAGCAGCAAAGGTCACATGTTTTCAGGTATTGACAGTGCAGGTAATGACAAGTTGTTTCTGTGTTTGAGTGGATCAGGGTCTTTTTAGCATTCATTTAATGAATCTGGCAAACTGTAGCCTCTGCCCAAGAGGGCTCTGTGCCTTTGAGCATACAGCAGAGGGAATCAGTAAACCTCCAGCTCTGAAATCTATAGCTTCATTTACTTCAGTCCTCCCAAAGGAATTTTTATGCCTTTAGCTAAATAGCAAACAATTTTGAAGCTGATTTTACCTAGGTAGCAAATTTCTTCTTGATCATAAAAAGAAACAGAAAGAATATTTTCTATATTTGTTGGCTTTTTAAAGCACATTTTCTGTTTTAATATATTTAGGTGTGGTAGGTCAAACTAGCCTTACAACAGCAGTTATTAAAAAAAAAAAGTCTGTGAAACTTTGCAAACACTGGTCCTGAGGAAGGAAGCCTGATCAAATAGCTGAAACTCAGGAGCAGAGCTGAAGTTCCTGGCTCCTTCCCGGGTTGTTGAGTGACATAAGCAAGTCGTGTGACAATACCAAGGTTTACACAACGTTGTGAGTCATCTCGAACAGGTAATCAGAAAGTGCATTAAGGGGCTCAGATAGGAGCTTGACATTTCCCAAACATTCACAGACTGTACATGGCTCCTCCTGTACATTCCAGGGGCAAAAAAACACTCAGAAAAAAATTCTTTAAGGCAGAAGGCAACAAAGTGCGTTAATATTATGATGCTCTGGGAATAGAATTTGCTAAATATTATCAGATACCTACTATCTGTGTGGTAAGTTTTTTTCTCCTAGGCTGGGATCTGAGTAAGGGGAACTGGAAACAGTTTATAGGGGATGGCCAAGGGATGGGTACCCAAGGTATCTTTCTTACAGAGATCTAGCTCAGGGCTACAGTCAGGCTTCCCTGGGAAACAGATTCTTGGAGCCTGAAATCACGTCCTCAGTCCCAGTGCTTTCTTCTAGACTGTTCATACATTATCCCAAAGTTGTTCTTTGATAAAGAGCAGAAAGGTCTCAAGAATGCCAACATACTGTCCCCACCTGGAGAACTGAGCCCTCCTCCTCCTCTCCCCCAGCTGTTCCAGGATCTTCATAGAATCGTAGAATGGTTTGGGTTGGAAGGGACCTTCAATACCATCCAGTTCCAACCCCCCTGCCATGGGCAGGGACACCTCCCACTAGACCAGGTTGCTCAAGGCCACATCCAGCCTGGCCTTGAACACTTCCAGGGATGGGGCATCCACAACTTCCCTGGGCAACCTCTTCCAGTGTCTCACCACCCTCATCTTGCCTGGAACAGCTTTCCCAGGAGAGGTGGACCAAGCGTTTTGTCACCATTGCCTGGTGACTGAGGAAATCTCCTGGGAGTGGAGCTGGAGCTCCAGATGTCATCAGGAGGAGAGCTTGAATCTCAGACTTCCTGTTTCCTGGTGGATCCCCAACATCCTATGAGTTTTCCATGGCCAATGTGTGCCTCACAAATCGAGCTCCTCTGGAGACTTATGCCTGTTTTGCATCTCCCAAACAGCTTTAGCCAAAAGGCAGGATCTCGGGCAATTAGCGCAACAAAGACAGGGTGACAACTGAGCAGACCCAGAAGCCTAGCATTAGGTCTCCAAGGAGCTTTAGGTATCTTAAGCTGTGCAGCACGATAGGTATGGATTATTTTAATTGCTCTTCTGAAGTTAAGCTCCTAAGTTTCTCTGAAAGAGCACTGATGTGATTTGTTGCATGCTTGCTGAAAAGCACATTGGTTCATGCTATAGTGACCCAAGTATTGTTAGAGGTTGTTCATTTGTTCACATACGTGTCACAGCTCCCAGAGGTGTCCATGCAGGGGTTTAATTGAACCTGATTAGCTTAATCAGCACAGACTTGTGCATGGACATGCCTTTCTCACATCTCTGCCATTTGTTTCGTTGCCTCCCTTCTCACTTTCCTCTCATCACATTTTTCCTTACCAATGTTTCCCTAACCTTAAACACATCCCTGAATCTTTTCCTTTTTATTTGCTTTCCAGTTGCCTTTTTATTTTTGTAGAAAGTTGTGGAAGACGTAAAAATGGAAGATGAGACTAAATATGATCTGAAGATTTCTATGTAGTTTGCCCCCAAGGTCTTCACAGCAAAATTTGGGATCTGGGCAGCTTCCTTGGCACAGCTGAGTAGGGGCAGGAGAACAGGGCACTCTTGAGTATGATGACATATTAGGCTCCAGAAGAAAGTAAAGAAAGCAAAGAAAGCATTAGAGGGCAAAATTATGCCAGACTTTCCCTCACAGTAGCACTAGGGATTCAAGCACAGCTTCCCTAAGAACATAAGGAAAAGCAGTAAGCAAATACTTTTAGCACTGCAAGTGAAGTCTTGTGTCAGTGTCACTCTGCCAAAGGCAACAGTATTACGTTGGTTTATATTGTTAAAATTCAGGATTACAATTGATGCTTCGGAATGCAGGTCTATTTTTTTCCTCCCAACTGCAGATTATAGGACAGTAATATGTTTTCTCTACCCTTATGAGGAAATAAGTGTACTGAGTTTTAAACGTGTGTATAAGGAAAATAATGCATATATATGTGTGTGTGTGTGCACCTGTATGTAGATATAGATAAAGACATAGAAATAACCTCTAGCCTTGTTTTGTTATGGTGATCGTTGACTCCCCAGGCACAAACTGGGAAATAATGAAAATTTAAGAAACCCTTCCCAGTGTGACTCTTTCATCCTCTTCCTTTTTCTCTGTACCTTTTGTAGTTGTACAATAGTTGTACCTTTAAGTACAACCCAAAGGAGCATCTCCAGGGAGTCCATGTATGTACAGTAGGTTGATTATACCCCAAAACTTCAAATTTGTGCTTTTCAACATATTTTAGGTAAAAGGGACTAGGCAATAGCTCAGAAATGACACCAGTTACCTGGTCTACTGGGTGGGATTCAGAGACCTAGTTGTGGGTGTTAGTGTGTGAATATCTAGTCTCCCATTATAGGCAATAACATTTGGGTCAATACAGCCTGTGGGGCTTGGGGACCTGCACCTGGACAGCCAAATAGTTTCCAGGTTCCCCTAACTGTGCAGATGAGATTCCCCTCTGACTGTCCTGGAAGCTTAGACACCTACCTCATGTAGTCACACTGACATTTTCAAAATTAAATCTAGGTGTCTGCAACGTGGAGGTGAATAGCACTCAATGTAATTATTTCAATAGATGTAGATGCATGTGTGAGGTAAAGACAGTGATTGGATTAAAACTGCTCTGATTTTAACATAAATAAATTCCAACCTATTGTTACGTGGCCCTCAGGGGTAAGTAAAATCCAGTGTATGGTTAACTCACTTCTATGTGCATTAACCTATTGCGAAAAGGATATATATATTCATGAGGCAAGTAACTCTAGAGTATCTTTCTCACGATTAAGTTATTCAGGGTGCTCAGTAAGTGTTTAGCAATGCTAACTCCCGTTAAGCACTGCAAAAGTCAATTACACTTACTCATTTCCGATGAAAATATTAAAACCAGAAGTCAGAGAGCTAGTCCTGCAGAGTCCGAACAGTTCCAAATAATGATTAGTACCATAAAGCAAGAGCACTCATCGCCTTCAGAAGTTGTTTAGCGCTAAGCAGGGTGGAGTCCTCAGGGGCACGTTCCTACCTTGAGAGAGGCTCAGCCTAAGACCTAAGAAGCTCTGACAAGTTGTCAAAACAGACCTGAAGTGATTCATAGGTTTTTGTGCTTGATCCTGTGCATGAAGGTGAATCTGACTATAAGTAATACAATTCATTCCTTTAAATAATAAGATTCAGTCTTGTTTGCCTGTGCAAAACACATTGCTGACAGCCTAGAAATAAAGAAGGGTTTGGATTTCTTTTGGGCTCAGAGCTCTTAAATTCTTCTGTCTCAGCACTGCCTCACTAGATATGTGGGCTGTGCACCCATTCGGAAGCAGGATACAGTCAGTGCTTGATTATCCATGTGTTGCAGATTATCCATGCCACAGGTATTAGCTGAAGCTTGGAGCCACATGAATGTGGCCACATCACTTCCAGGAGCATCTCAACTTCATAATCAGCATGGCTGCTCTTGCATTGCACAGAGCTAGAGTTAACGAGCCCATCTGAAGTTTTCTGGCTCCATGGTAAGCTAGTTCCCTGGCAAACACAGAAGTTCTTGATGGTGTCAACCTATATCCAGCTGGGCTTTATTAATGTGGGCTCAATGCCGCTCTGCCAAGCCCATAGTGCAGCTGATGGTGGTGGCAACCAGGGGGTGGGGGGGAGTGAAGCAGTTGCCTCTGCACCATGGTCAATTTTTATAGAAAAGGAGCTTTCTGTTCTTTTGTGGAGGCACAGTGCCACAAGATTTCAGACAGTTTGTTCCATTTTTCTTTTTAATTTTGACTAACATGTCTTTCTGAAATGCCAGTAGTTGTTGCATGGACCTGTGTTCAGAGAGGTCCATGTGTTCCAAAATTGACTCTATTGAGGGGTGTTTAGTGCTTACTTAGGTTTAGTTGGGTACATGTTTTTAAGTTGTCAATATCAGAGTGATTTTAACGATGTGTATTCATCTCTAAACTGTACTTCACTTCAGGAGACACTAATGCATCAATCTTAGACTGACTCCCGCACTATGACCTGGGCAGCTCTTAAAAGCTTATGGCATGAAATAATGCTCCAGCACTGATTCTATCAGTTTCTCCAAACTTTCAACATTCCTGCACATCTATTTTCTTCATAGGACAGTGACACACATACGTTCTAGGGTAATCTTGAAAGCCTAGCCTCAGATTTATTAAAATCTTAGTGGTTTAAGATTGCTGTGAAAGTTGTTGTGGTTGAAGCATGCTGTTTCCAAACTTGATGGAGGACTTCTGAATGAAGTTAAACTTACCTGCTCTTGATTTAGCCTTGCCAAAAGGCAGAGAATTCCAGGCAATAAAATGTTAGGATATTCCCCTAGCTTCTTTATGATTGTATATTCATTTCTTTATTTTTACTTTTCCTTTCAAATGTCCTATTTCAAGTGGCAGAGATTCTTTATTTTTACTTTTCTTTTCAAATGTCCTATTTCAAGTGGCAGAGATTCTGAAACTACAATGTTATCTTGTGTATAAATGAAATCCAGAAACCTCACACATACTGTTAGAGAATGGAAAACTGAGATCCATGGACAAGACTGAAACATAATTAGAGAAAACGTAACAAGAAAAGCATCTTAATGGTGCTGAAGCAAAGGTTTCTATGGGCTGCAAATATTTTTAATTTCTATAGCAACTTATCATCAAGAACTTTCTGAGAACATGAATTAAGTGAGCCTCACAATTTGAAAGGTAAATAAGAGTTTTATTGAGATGGTTCTGTTGATCACTGGAATACAGTCTGATCCATTTGTGACAGTATATAGACCAGTTGCCCCAGATGGTAACAATCACATACAGCAAGTATTCAGCCTGGAGAAGAGAAGGGTCTGGGGAGATCTTAGAGCCCCTTCCAGTCCCTAAAGGGGCTACAGGAGAGATGGGGAGAGACTATTGATCAGGGAGTAGGGCCATAGGACAAGGGGGAACGGTTTTAAACTGAAAGAGGGGAGATTTATGCTAGGTCTCAGGAAGAAATTATTTGTTGTGAGGGTGGTGAGACACTGGAACAGGTTGCCCAGAGAAGCTGTGGCTGCCCCATCCCTGGAGGGGTTCAAGGCCAGGCTGGATGGGGCTTGGAGCAACCTGGTCTGGTGGGAGGTGTCCCTGTCCAGGGCAGGGAGTTGGAACTGGATGATCTTGAAGATCCCTTCCAACCCAAACCATTCTATGATTCTATAACTGTAGACAAGGTTGAGACCCAAAGTTCCTAGTCATTTGATGTAAACAGTGGCAAAATTAAGACACTGCCTAAGCTGTGAAGGAAACTACTGTTGGTATTGTCTGTTAGGTGCATTGGGAACTCCCATAAATACAGGTAGTTCCAACCGCGTCTTGCTACTTGCCTGGGCAAGTCCCTTAATCTTTTCTTATCAAAACAAGGACCAAAGACATGCCATGTGGAACAGATTCTGAAAGCTCTGTGAAGCCAGAAAAATCTGTTGCCTGTGACCCCAGAGAAAACTTCATTAAGGACATTTGGTAAGACTTCAGTTTGCTTGTATTTCTTTGAGCCTTTCTCCTAGAAGTGTTGAATTATTTGAACTATGTCAATAATTGCCTCAGTTTGTCTACATAAGCTAAGTCATTTAAGAGATTACTTATCAAAGCAGTGAATTTGATGAGAGTATAAGTTAAGCTAATTAATCATCAGTTAATCATGGCCTTGTATCTAGACAAGCAGCAGCCTTGCAATATGCATTGCCTGGGGGTAATAAGTAAGAATACTGTACTTCACATTAAGCTTTGGGAACAGTTCTTTTTTATTTCATATATAGACTTGCTATAAATTCATTACAGTGCAAAAAAATGCACATGTATTTTGTACAACCTCTGCCCTTCCAGTGGTGTTATCCAGATACTGTATTCTTCAATTTAATTTCCTCAGCCTGTTGGAAAAAGAAAATCCAGACTACAGAAAGTCCCTGTGCCAGAAGTACACCGCCTGTTCTCTGTTTCATAAGCTTATGTCTTTCCCTAAAACTCCAGAAACTTTAAGTGTATCCAGCCAGTAAACTAATTTATCTTCAAAGCATCCCAACTGCAGAACTGTAATTCAGGAGAAGAGGTGATCTGTTGGACACAATGCTCAGAACCATTTTTTTGTCGATGAAAACCAGGGCTTATCACAACCACAGCAGCATTTCTTGGTGCATCATTTCTCTCCTGTAACTCCCCTAGAATTAAATGTTCCCCAGCAGCTTGACAACCACAGTGTGTTTCTAACTCACAGCCACACACATTACAGTGCTGTAGCTGGGTATTGATGGGACAAAGGTTTTGATATCGATAGTGGGGTTTTATCCAAGAGGAATAGTGTCACTGTTTTCGTAACAAAAAGCTTTTAAAAAGCCTTTGTGGTCTTTTCTGTTATTTTCAGCTAAGATCTAATTAAAAGGCTGTTTAGCATACTTGGCTTTCACACAGCAGACCTGTGACTTGTCCTTTTTCTGTTACCAACACTTCCCTACCTTTCAGCTCACCTGGGTGGACTTTCAGTGCACCCGAGTGAAACTCTTTTGGCTGCTTCTGAGGTTGCTTTCTGCTGTGCTTGTCAAATCTGACTGATTTGTAACAGGGCTAAAAACAGAGCAGTAACTGGGAATTAAGCTGATAATATCAGTGTGGCCATATGTAGTAATCATAAAGCAAAATAATAAAATTTCACTGCTCGAATGGCACCTTGTTTGCTATACTATACCAGCTCCTGTGCTTTAGATGCTCAGTTGAAGATCAAAGAAATCTCTCCTTTCCAGGGGATGACTCAGTTCATTCATACCATACCCATAGGCAAAATTCCTCAGTGCGCTGTGCTTTGCTGTGAGAATATTCACGTTCTGAAGTCAAGCTCAAATGTTCAGACACTTCAGCTCTTTGAACAAACCAATTGTTTAATATTTCAAGTCACTTTTTACCAAAGTCCGTTTCAATACAAAAATGTTCCTAGTTAATTCTTGAGTTTACTTTGCTGGGCCAACCACACTGAACTCTTGAGCACCCAAGGGGTAGGAGCAGTAATATGGAAGTACGGTAAAAACACATTACTGTATTTACCTTCAGCAAATTAACTGTGTAGGAGGCCCTACATTAGCAGGATCCAGGCACCCAGAAGTCCAAGGAACTTCAGGCCAATATGTGATGCAAAGCTGTGGTAGTGATATCTGTGTTCCCAACCTTGTGAGTGCACAGTAAGAAGACAGTAGGTCTTTCTGTTTCCTGGGAGAAGAATCATAGAATGGTTTGGGTTGGAAGGGACCTTAAAGACCATCTCGTTCCAACCCCCTGCCATGGGCAAGGACACCTCCCAGTAGACCAGGTTGCTCAAAGCCCCATCCAGCCTGGTCTTGAAACAAAAGTTCTGCCTGTATCCCTTTTCTTCCCTTCTGCCCTATCAAAATGAGTACAAGAACAGGATCCTTACCAAAACAGTTACATAGTGAGGGAAGTCTGTCATGGAGGAGGGACATAACAACTCATGTCTTGGTAAGAAGGGCTGCAGAGCTGGGGAGAAGGGCTGAAATTTCAGCTTCATATAGTTCTATGGCTTCTTAGATGACACCCCACCCTTACATATGTCAGATTAGTTTATTGTAAAGAAGAGAAACATAGAATTTTGAACTTGTAATTCTATCGAAAGGAAAACCGTGTTTCAGGAACATCTAGCTGGCTTCTCTGTGTACATGGGAGTGTTCCCTCCTACTCTCTGTCTTTGAAGGAGGCACTGGGGAGCATGGATTAAATGATTAAATCAAATCTACTAATTGTATTAAAGCAGTAAGTTGGATAAAATTATTTGGTTTTGCATTATAGTATTGTGAAGGCAAATTCCCTGCACAGCTTCACAGATGAAGTAGGACTGACTTATTTAATGGGACTTGGCCACAGGAGTTGTGCAAAGGATCAGAGCCAGAAATAGCAGTCAGAAAGAAATGATACTTCAGACAAAATGGAGCAGTATTCCCTGACAGTTCTGCCAAATTTGTTAATTTATTTTAATGACTTTTTTTTTAAAACAGTGAATGATACTTTGTTTTAGTGGAGGTAGCCTGCCCAAGCTAGTGGGCTACATGACACTGAAGTCATGTTTTGATTAGCATCAAGATTCCTACAGGCCTAAATCAATTCATTGTGCAAAGGTACAAGAGCCAAAAAAATGTAATACTTAGAATTAATGATGTTTGGTCATCCATTCTCCAGTGAGGCTGGAAACACAGATGAGTGTGGTGGCCTTCCCATTGCATGTCGTCAGAACTCTCTTCCTCAGCCACACTTTTAGCATTGCCAACTCTGATTTATCAGACATCTCATTTTTGGCATCGTATGATTCTAGGGAAACTTATCTCTCAATTGAAAAAAAAAAATGTTCTTTAGGACTTAGGATTGCCAAAAACCTTTCAAAATGCACAACCATAGAGGCTATGACGCCCAAAGATAAGTAACGTGAATACAGCATTTATTATTTTTTTAAATATCATTATCAATATTCTTGACTTATCTTGGCAGCTTGACTAGTACCTTTTTTTTTTTTTTTAAATGTTTGCTCTTGGCAGGAGTAGAATCTCTTCATTTTTCAGTGGTTCTTCTGATTTCTGCTGTTCAGTGACTTGAACAACCCTGTCATTTTCATTTGCATGGATCACCTTCTTTCTTTAATCCTACTGCTACTATTGAAGTAAACAAGAGTGTTGCCGGTAACTTCAGAATGGAGCTTAACAAAAAATACCTTTTGGGAAATTTAAGCAGAGTCCTTCAGTCTGTTTCAGACAGGGGCTATTGTGCAGCATGGTTAAATCATTGTTATTCTTTTATTCCCTCTGTATAAGTATAACAGCAGTATAAAAATCTTTTTGATGTCTTGGGTAGTGTATGGCATCACAGGAAAACTAAGGAGGTCTTCTAAGCTGATTAAATAAAACCAACAAGAGTCACAGGAGGGAAGGGAGGAGGGAAAACATTTGCTCGCCTGATCTGAGATGTTTGCAAAAGCTGCAGCAATTCTCCACCAGTTAAGGATTGAAGTTTCCCTGGTGGACTGGTGACCTTTGATGTGATAATTGCTGGTTTTCCTGAAACTCCGAAAGAGAGCATGTATAGTAGGGTTAGAAGAAAAAGGGATAAATATTAATGAAGCATTGGATTTTCATTCAAGAACAGCAGGAACCAAGCAGTTAAACGCTCCTTTTCATCCTATGAAGCAGGATAGAAACTAAGATCCCTATAATGTTTGCCACATAACTTACATACCTTAATCTCTAAGCAGATTTACAGTGTTGCGTATTTCTATGGGTAAGAGCTTGTTCTGTTGTTGAAAAGAGTATTTATCCTGTTAGGTTTTCCTTCTTTTGAAATTGTCATATAAAATTTAATTTTAAATGTCATTTTAAGTATTGCTAAGTTTTTTATCTCCAATGTAACACATACATATGTGTAAGGGTATTAATTTTCCATTATGGGGACGCTAGAAGTTTTATTCTTCAGGTCAGGCTGAGTAAGCTGCAGCGTGTCAGGAAAAAGGTGACAATATTATCCTTCTTGTCAGGAAGTGTGGTGACAGGACAAGGGGTAATGGTTTTAAATTGGAAGAGGGGAGCTTTAGCTTAGATTTTAGGAAGAAATTCTTTACTGTGAGGGTGGTGAGACACTGGAAGAGGTTGCCCAGAGAAGCTGTGGCTGCCCCATCCCTGGAGGGGTTCAAGGCCAGGCTGGATGGGGCTTGGAGCAACCTGGTCTGGTGGGAGGTGTCCCTGCCCAGGGCAGGGGGTTGGAACTCCATGATCTTTAATGTCCCTTCCAACTCTAACCATTCTATGATTCTATGATTCTTTTTATTGTGACCCACGTGGAAGTTTCTGCCCTTTGCCTGAATCCAGGTGGATCTTGAGCTACATCTGCTCGATCACAGAAAATAACTGGTAAACGTGCTATAGAATTACAGAATCACATGGGGTTGGAAGGGACCTCTGGAGATCATCTAGTCCAATCCCCCTGCCAAAGCCGGTCTACCCAGAGCAGGTCCCACAGGAACATGTCCAAGCATGAACTTCTTACATTCAAGTTTGTGCCCTTTTCCTCTTGTCCTGTCCCTGGGCACCACTGAAAAAAGACCGGCCCCATCCTCCTGACAGCCTCCCTTTCAGTATTTATAGGTGTTGATCAGATCCCCCCTCAGTCTTCTCTTCTCTAGACTAAAAAGACCCAAGTGCCTCAGCCTTTCCTCATCAGAGAGATGCTCCAGGCCCTTCATCATCTTTGTGGCCTCTGCTGTCCCCTCTCCAGCAGTTCCCTGTCCTTCTTGATCTGGGGAGCCCAGAACTGGACCCAGTGCTCCAGATGGGGCCTCCCCAGGGCAGAGCAGAGGGGCAGGATGACCTGCTGGTCACACTCTTCCTGATGCACCCTAGGATGCCATTGGCCTTCTTGGCCACAAGGGCACTTTGTCAGCTCATGGTCATTCTATTGTCCAGCGGGACCCCTAGGTCTTTTTCCTCAGAGGTGTAGTTCAGAGGTATATTTCTCCTCAGAGGTATATTTCTATATTTCTATACCTCCTCAGAGGTATATTTCTCCTCAGGCTATAGTTAGCATGCAGTTCACTTTCTCTCTCACAGTCTGGGTGAAAAGAAAAATGTTTGCAGAGCAAAACAGGAGCAAAGTAGCTCATTGCTTACCACAAAGACTTTTCCTTCCTTCCTTCCTTCCTTCCTTCCTTCCGTCTGTCCGTCCGTCCGTCCATCCTTTTTTTATAATAGAGACACCAGTGTTTTATTTACCTGGTGAAGTTACTTTCTTCTGGAGCTAGTGGTTGCTTTAGCTAGTAGATTAAAAGATACCTAGAGTTTGCCAAAAGGCTTACCATCTCCAGTCAGTTGTTAATTTGCACGTCTGTCGTGGCTTGGAAAAAGATCAAGTATTAGCCTTTATTCTAGCATGTCAGCCTTGTTGTTCTGTTATCTTGAAGTATTTTAAAGCCAAATAAAATTGAGATTTTTCAGACTGATTAGCTGGTGTGACTGCAAAGGCATTTTTGTGTTCAAGAGATGTCTTTGTTACAGCGGCCATCATATCTGACCTGCTCCCTAGGTCAATAAAGATGAAGGGCTCTTGGGCCGTTGCAGAAGGAACTCATTGTGGGCCACGACTGGGCCTGCTTTCGTATGCATACACTCACCCCCAGCCTAGCAACATACATGTTCCCTTGGAGTGATTAATATAGCATCAAATCAGACGTACTGTTTCTCTGGAAAACATCCTTGTAAAGCTGACTGAAACGGGAGGTTAAATATCAAAGGGCTAACACAAAGAAAGGGAATGATCAAACAACGGGACTATTTTGTGATTTACATGGTTTATTTTGCTGATGATTAAGTAAAGAAGAACCTGCTGAGATGAAGAGTAAGCAATTACATAGTGAGGAAACTCATACTTATTGCCCTTATTAGTAGTATTCATAGACTGAGAGACCCTCCACAGGGTGATCACTTGCTAATTCCTTATAACCAACAGCTTTGATGTGCTTATGTTATGTGATTTTCTTGGAGGAAGGGAAAAGTCAGGAAATACTCACTGAATGCCTAACCACTGAGAATCAGTGAAAAATCGAAGAATTCAGGAAACATTTGTAAATAAAGAAGGCTGCATGCTTATTAATGGCTGTATCCCATCTTCAACTGTCAACATCCTCTCCTAGAAGGCTCTATAATTAGAATAATATGTTAATCATAACCACTAGTTATTGCAAGATACAGAATAATTCCCCAAAGTGATAGGGAGATACTTCATGGCCGGCACAGCTGACGACAGCAGCAATAGCTGGTTATGGAAGTAGAGAAAACTTTAATTGTAAGGCCATAAAAACTTCCTTTTAATAAAGTGTCAGTGTTTTACATTTCACAGAATGAATCACAGAATCACAGAATGCTATGGGGTTGGAAGGGACCTCTGGAAATCACCCAGTCCAACCCCCTGCCAGAGCAGGTCCACCCAGAGCAGGTCCCACAGGAACATGTCCAGGTGGGTTTGAATGTCTCCAGAGAAGGAGACTCCACCACCTCTCTGGGCAGCCTCTGCCAGGGCTCTGCCACCCTCACAGGAAAGAAGTTCCTCCTCAAGTTTAGGTGAAACTTCCCATGTTCTAGTTTGTGCCCATTTCCTCTTGTCCTGTCACTGGGCACCACTGAAAAAAAGACTGGCCCCATCTTCCTGATACCCATCCTTTAAATATTTATAGTCTTTTATCAGATCCCCCTCAGTCTTCTCTTCTCCAGACTGAAGAGACCCAAGTCCCTCAGCTTTTCCTCATCAGAGAGACCCTTTATCAGATCCCCCTCAGTCTTCTCTTCTCCAGACTAAAGAGACCCAAGTCCCTCAGCTTTTCCTCATCAGAGAGATGTTCTAGTCCTCTCATCATTTTCATAGCCCTGTATAAGGGTTTTATCATATATAAATATATATATTTAATATAATATGTATCTTTATTCACAGAAAAGACTTGGGGAAATGATGCTTAACAAAGATTTTCACTAGAATAGTAACTCCTGCTTCCTCCCATCTGCAATATGGCTTTCGGGTAAGGAACCTTGCCTCTATGCTGATCTTCATTTTAAGCTGCTTTCAAGCTGCTTGGGCAGGGAAAAGGTGCCTGAGCAAAAATTAGGTCCCGATGTCAGTTGGTGTTGTTAGATAGATTTAAAAACAATTCCAGTAGTGGTGGATCCAAGATAACACCTTACCTGTGTCTATGCCGCCATCAATAGATGGTGACTACTCTTCAAAGGCCGGCAAGGAGTGTCCTTTTAGGCATGAGAGCGCTGTGAGGACTTTTTTCCTGTGACAGCACGTTGTCTAGAAGCCTGTGAAAAAAGTATCAGGGTAATAACAACATGTCCAGTTAACAGGGGATGCTTCTGCCATGATAGTCCATGGCACGGCAGCAAGTAACATGTTGTATTTTAGTCCCCACTGATATTGTCATTACCAAAGTCTGAATGCCATGAAGATTACACAGTTTAAATGACCTCTGTCTTCAAAAAGAGAAAAAGCATGGTGTTGAGGAGCATTTAAATGTAGAATGTCTGGCAGTTGCATATTTATACATGGCATATATATGTGGCATAAGACAGATAAAGACTGTAAAATGAACCAGTCTGAAAATTTCGTATTAGTAAATAAGTAAATATCAGTAAATCTTTTCCACTTCCCTTATTTAACTCCTAAGGTAAACACAGCATACCTTACTGAAGAAATACAGTCTGGTTTATATTCCTACAGTACAGAGCAGTAAGTGAAACCATGCCTTTACTTTGAACTTTGACCCAAATATGGCATTGTCAGCTTATCGTTTCTCAATAATTTCTGAATAGTGTGTGATCAGTTTACAAGTAAAGAGACGAATTAAGTGTGAGACAGTCTTAGCTCAAATGCAAGGCTGATGAATGGAAACAAGTCAACAGTAAATCTTCAAGGAGGCTTACCTGGATGATCATTAAGGATCCAAACTCATGCTCGGGTCTAGCTTGGTATGTCATCATCCATAACAAATTACAGAATGCTGTTAGTTTTGGAAAGCCATTCTGGCACAACGTCCTCAGTAGAAATATCATCAGGTTTTAAGAGAGCCCTTGTACTTAACAACTGTTGTCATTTAATATTGTAGGGAAGTATGATCTGTGCTATGTCTTTCATTAAAGGTAGAGCTGGCCAGAGGATGACAGTTGAGCTTTCAAGGAGTCAGATCTTTTCGTTTCACACTGCGGTGAAAACAAAAGCCTTCCAGTGTTTTTTGTTTTTCTTTCCACAACATGAAATTGCACTGAAATTTATTTTTGGATTGAAACGTTAAGGTTTTCTGTCTGAGCCTCAAATCTGGGGATAAGCAGAATGCTTAGCCTGGACTCACAGTAGTTGGGCTGATCCATCTCTGTTTTAGTTTCAATGCTATTTCACTGATACCAGTGATAAACAATTAACTAATTCTTTGTACGGTGAATCAAGGAACTTAGATGAAAGGCTTTATGTAAGAAAACACTCCAAAATACTGAAAGTGTTATACTCAACATACAGTTTACAAACAGAGAATGACACGTTAAAAAATTGGCCAAAAGTCCCATTTAACAGGATATTTCCATAACATATGGCACGAGGAGTAGTTTTTCAGCCATAAGCCTTGGGCAGGTATTAGATGCTAACTTGTGACATTCATCACACTGTCTAGGAGACGCATATGATTCACACCAGTCAATCAGCTGCCTTGGTTTTAAGCAATTTCATGCTAAAAAGAAAATGTATTAGCAAAAGGTCTTTGCTAGTTGGTTACGGTTATTTGCTTCCTAAAATTGCCTTCCCACCGTGTCCTCACCTGTAAGCTAAAACCTGAATCATTTGACTGTTAACAGTTGATATACATCTTGTATAAACTGCTGAACTGAGTGTTAAACTGTAGCCGATAGGATAATGTATAATAAATAGACACCACTTTAACACAGTAGTAAAGGTGGTGGTTTGTGACATGCTCCACTCTCCCACGTTGCAATTTTTGTTTGGTTGTTGTTGTTTACACCCTTCCCCAGAGAACAGCTGATTCTGTGGATTTATCCAGAACAATTTCCTGGTGAAATGTACTTGTCCATTGCAACTTTTAGGGCCACTTTTCCTTCATTTTTATCTCATGGGGTTTGATTCTCATTCAGCTGGATGAGAATTAAACTTTTTCAATCAATTACAACTGATGCCGTTGCTGGCCACACATGTCATGGCCATGTCCCCATCCCCAGGGAGATGCCCAGTGCCCGGGGCTGGGGGTGCTCCTGTGCCCTGAAAATATGATTATAGGTGTTATTTGAAACAGAGGAGGGTTTTGTTTGCAGATACATAAAAATTACATTACTGAACATAAGGATCACATGCCAACATCAGACATATCACTGTATCTCTTTCCCAGCTCTATTCTGTGAAAACCTGGATGTGTAACTTTAATAAAGGCCTAGTTTGGGGAGAGAAAATCATGCAAAGAAATGTGGAAGAGTCTTACAAATAGTTGCAATGTTAAGATAAATGCCTCTGACCAGGGGTCAATGGGGTTTCAAATGCTGGAGATAATGGAAACATAATCCGGTGCCAAATGATACTTCAGCATAATGCATTTTTCATTTCAGATCCTTTCTCTCTCCTTATACCCTGAAGTGTTTGGTATATTTTTGTCCAGATTTTAACATGTCTATAATCCAAAGGTACTTTACCAGCTAGAAAAGAGGTAACTTTCTAGGAGCTTTCATTAAAATGGAAAAAAAAAGAACAGTAAGTGGTTTTTCCGAACAGTGTTCATGCTCTTCTTTAGCTGCAAGTTACAGTTTCCAGTTATGCATCAGGACACTACACACAAATAACAGAACATTTTCAGCCTGGAAGATTTTTCTATATTTATGTTCATTGTTGAATTCTTCTGTCACAAATGAAAATGGTTGGGCAGACAATAGGGGGGATTATGCCATGATATTATTGTAGATTTTTTTCTGAATCATCTGTCCAATAGGCATTGTCTGCTCTTCACTGTAAGCCACAGAAGGCACCTCTAATTTTGGAGGCCAGATATCTGGAGGCTGTGTTAGTTTGAGAAACCTGTGAGCCTCAGTCTCAGAGTATCTATTACTTAGAGCCTACAATCAGAGCTGCCTACATGAGAAACCCTTACTATGGGGAAGACTCTATGGGTACAACTGTAAATTAATAGCTTCATTCCTACTGTAGAAAAACTCTGGGAAATGCATTAATCATTGTGATGTTAATAGATGATAGTGATATCTTCAAGAATAATATGGGTTTTTATAGATTTTAAGACATTAATAAATTAAAAGGATTTGTAAAATTTAGTACATGCAAGTCTGGTAATGATTAACCTTTTTTTTCCAGGAAACTTTTCCTATAAAACTGCTTTATTGTGGCTATAAACTTTCTATTAAAATTTCTTAAATTAAATCTAGAAATAAACACATTTTGCAAATGTAATGCCACTGTAAGTAGAGGCCTTGGAAAATTATTATTACTATTATTCACTGTCTGCAGCCCTGTGTTTAGTTTTGCAGTTTTCTAAGAAACTAATGAGCAGCCTGAATGATATTTTCAGGAACAATTGGAACTTGTTGACAGCACTAAAAATTTGAAATTCCATATTTTAAAGCCATAACTGTTTCACATAGAAACAGTTTCACATGAGACAGAGGATGTAGCTTTTAAGCTGCCTGCATTTAGGCTTTAAAATCAGCCATATGGGACAGAAGGGGTCCCTCTGGAAAAATATTCGTTTAACTCCTGATAAATTACTCATTTTTGCTTGTTTATTTTAAAGGACAACATACACAGGAATGTATTCATGGCAGATGAATTAGCTCCTATATTATGAGTGTGCAGTGTGGTTAGTGTGAAACGTTTACACCACCCAGCTCATCAGAAACCAGTCAGATCATTTGTTTCATTCCAGCTGTGCTCTTTACATTTACATGGGGCCTGGGACAGAGGGGATTTCAAATCTCTCTTTCCTCATATATAAAGTCACACTTTTTTACAAATTCTGACTTCTTTAATCACTCGGTTTTATTATCAAAAAAAAAAACCAAGATGATGTCTAAATCAGTTTTAATTTCTGCTGAACCAGGACTACTGAAATAATTGAAAGAATTCTCCCTAGTTCAAAGGACTTTCGTCAGCCTGTAACTATAGCAAAAACAGCTTTTTTAATGGCACTATTAATTTCTGGTCCTGAAAAAAGTTCAGAAATAATCAGAAATAGAAAAATCAGTCAACCCAACTATTTGAAAGTCTTCACTGATTCATTCATTTCACAAGTGAAATACCGTGTGAAATTTTTGTTTCACTTAATCCAGCTCACTTGTCCCTCTTTAAACAACAGCAATACCTCTTTAAACAAATGTTAAAATGTGTTTGACTCAGCATTTGTTAGCATCTAACAGCTCTGGGTCCCCAGTACTAGAAGAACATCAATAAACTCGGGTGATTTTAGCAGAGGGCCATCAAGATGGTTGGGGTTGGAGCCCTCGCCCTGTGTGAAGAGACAGTGGGAACTGTGCTGTTTAGCATGGAGCAGAGACAGCTTTGGGGGGATCTAACAGCAGCCCCCCAGTGCTTACAGAAAGGTCACTGAGAATCACAGAATGATAAGGGTTGGAAGGGACCTCTGGAGATCATCTCCTCCAACCCCCTGCCAGAGCAGGTCCACCCAGAGCAGGTCCCACAGGAACGTGTCCAGGTGGGTTTGAATGTCTCCAGAGAAGGAGACTCCACCACCTCCCCGG
>NW_015090814.1:4309199-4404995 GCF_001431845.1 Calidris pugnax
AGCCTGGCCCCATCCTCCTGACACCCACCCTTGAAGTATTTATAGGTGTTGATCAGATCCCCCCTCAGCCTTCTCTTCTCCAGACTAAGGAGACCCAAGTCCCTCAGCTTTTCCTCATCAGAGAGATGTTCTAGTCCTCTCATCATTTTCATAGCCCTGTATAAGGGTTTTATCATATATAAATATATATATTTAATATAATATGTATCTTTATTCACAGAAAAGACTTGGGGAAATGATGCTTAACAAAGATTTTCACTAGAATAGTAACTCCTGCTTCCTCCCATCTGCAATATGGCTTTCGGGTAAGGAACCTTGCCTCTATGCTGATCTTCATTTTAAGCTGCTTTCAAGCTGCTTGGGCAGGGAAAAGGTGCCTGAGCAAAAATTAGGTCCCGATGTCAGTTGGTGTTGTTAGATAGATTTAAAAACAATTCCAGTAGTGGTGGATCCAAGATAACACCTTACCTGTGTCTATGCCGCCATCAATAGATGGTGACTACTCTTCAAAGGCCGGCAAGGAGTGTCCTTTTAGGCATGAGAGCGCTGTGAGGACTTTTTTCCTGTGACAGCACGTTGTCTAGATGCCTGTGAAAAAAGTATTAGGGTAATAACAACATGTCCAGTTAACAGGGGATGCTTCTGCCATGATAGTCCATGGCACGGCAGCAAGTAACATGTTGTATTTTAGTCCCCACTGATATTGTCATTACCAAAGTCTGAATGCCATGAAGATTACACAGTTTAAATGACCTCTGTCTTCAAAAAGAGAAAAAGCATGGTGTTGAGGAGCATTTAAATGTAGAATGTCTGGCAGTTGCATATTTATACATGGCATATATATGTGGCATAAGACAGATAAAGACTGTAAAATGAACCAGTCTGAAAATTTCGTATTAGTAAATAAGTAAATATCAGTAAATCTTTTCCACTTCCCTTATTTAACTCCTAAGGTAAACACAGCATACCTTACTGAAGAAATACAGTCTGGTTTATATTCCTACAGTACAGAGCAGTAAGTGAAACCATGCCTTTACTTTGAACTTTGACCCAAATATGGCATTGTCAGCTTATCGTTTCTCAATAATTTCTGAATAGTGTGTGATCAGTTTACAAGTAAAGAGACGAATTAAGTGTGAGACAGTCTTAGCTCAAATGCAAGGCTGATGAATGGAAACAAGTCAACAGTAAATCTTCAAGGAGGCTTACCTGGATGATCATTAAGGATCCAAACTCATGCTCGGGTCTAGCTTGGTATGTCATCATCCATAACAAATTACAGAATGCTGTTAGTTTTGGAAAGCCATTCTGGCACAACGTCCTCAGTAGAAATATCATCAGGTTTTAAGAGAGCCCTTGTACTTAACAACTGTTGTCATTTAATATTGTAGGGAAGTATGATCTGTGCTATGTCTTTCATTAAAGGTAGAGCTGGCCAGAGGATGACAGTTGAGCTTTCAAGGAGTCAGATCTTTTCGTTTCACACTGCGGTGAAAACAAAAGCCTTCCAGTGTTTTTTGTTTTTCTTTCCACAACATGAAATTGCACTGAAATTTATTTTTGGATTGAAACGTTAAGGTTTTCTGTCTGAGCCTCAAATCTGGGGATAAGCAGAATGCTTAGCCTGGACTCACAGTAGTTGGGCTGATCCATCTCTGTTTTAGTTTCAATGCTATTTCACTGATACCAGTGATAAACAATTAACTAATTCTTTGTACGGTGAATCAAGGAACTTAGATGAAAGGCTTTATGTAAGAAAACACTCCAAAATACTGAAAGTGTTATACTCAACATACAGTTTACAAACAGAGAATGACACGTTAAAAAATTGGCCAAAAGTCCCATTTAACAGGATATTTCCATAACATATGGCACGAGGAGTAGTTTTTCAGCCATAAGCCTTGGGCAGGTATTAGATGCTAACTTGTGACATTCATCACACTGTCTAGGAGACGCATATGATTCACACCAGTCAATCAGCTGCCTTGGTTTTAAGCAATTTCATGCTAAAAAGAAAATGTATTAGCAAAAGGTCTTTGCTAGTTGGTTACGGTTATTTGCTTCCTAAAATTGCCTTCCCACCGTGTCCTCACCTGTAAGCTAAAACCTGAATCATTTGACTGTTAACAGTTGATATACATCTTGTATAAACTGCTGAACTGAGTGTTAAACTGTAGCCGATAGGATAATGTATAATAAATAGACACCACTTTAACACAGTAGTAAAGGTGGTGGTTTGTGACATGCTCCACTCTCCCACGTTGCAATTTTTGTTTGGTTGTTGTTGTTTACACCCTTCCCCAGAGAACAGCTGATTCTGTGGATTTATCCAGAACAATTTCCTGGTGAAATGTACTTGTCCATTGCAACTTTTAGGGCCACTTTTCCTTCATTTTTATCTCATGGGGTTTGATTCTCATTCAGCTGGATGAGAATTAAACTTTTTCAATCAATTACAACTGATGCCGTTGCTGGCCACACATGTCATGGCCATGTCCCCATCCCCAGGGAGATGCCCAGTGCCCGGGGCTGGGGGTGCTCCTGTGCCCTGAAAACGTGATTATAGGTGTTATTTGAAACAGAGGAGGGTTTTGTTTGCAGATACATAAAAATTACATTACTGAACATAAGGATCACATGCCAACATCAGACATATCACTGTATCTCTTTCCCAGCTCTATTCTGTGAAAACCTGGATGTGTAACTTTAATAAAGGCCTAGTTTGGGGAGAGAAAATCATGCAAAGAAGTGTGGAAGAGTCTTACAAATAGTTGCAATGTTAAGATAAATGCCTCTGACCAGGGGTCAATGGGGTTTCAAATGCTGGAGATAATGGAAACATAATCCGGTGCCAAATGATACTTCAGCATAATGCATTTTTCATTTCAGATCCTTTCTCTCTCCTTATACCCTGAAGTGTTTGGTATATTTTTGTCCAGATTTTAACATGTCTATAATCCAAAGGTACTTTACCAGCTAGAAAAGAGGTAACTTTCTAGGAGCTTTCATTAAAATGGAAAAAAAAAGAACAGTAAGTGGTTTTTCCGAACAATGTTCATGCTCTTCTTTAGCTGCAAGTTACAGTTTCCAGTTATGCATCGGGACACTACACACAAATAGCAGAGCATTTTCAGCCCGGAAGCTTTTTCTATATTTATGTTCATTGTTGAATTCTTCTGTCACAAAGGAAAATGGTTGGGCAGACAATAGGGGGGATTATGCCATGATATTATTGTAGATTTTTTTCTGAATCATCTGTCCAATAGGCATTGTCTGCTCTTCACTGTAAGCCACAGAAGGCACCTCTAATTTTGGAGGCCAGATATCTGGAGGCTGTGTTAGTTTGAGAAACCTGTGAGCCTCAGTCTCAGAGTATCTATTACTTAGAGCAGGACACTACACACAAATAACAGAACATTTTCAGCCTGGAAGATTTTTCTATATTTATGTTCATTGTTGAATTCTTCTGTCACAAAGGAAAATGGTTGGGCAGACAATAGGGGGGATTATGCCATGATATTATTGTAGATTTTTTTCTGAATCATCTGTCCAATAGGCATTGTCTGCTCTTCACTGTAAGCCACAGAAGGCACCTCTAATTTTGGAGGCCAGATATCTGGAGGCTGTGTTAGTTTGAGAAACCTGTGAGCCTCAGTCTCAGAGTATCTATTACTTAGAGCCTACAATCAGAGCTGCCTACATGAGAAACCCTTACTATGGGGAAGACTCTATGGGTACAACTGTAAATTAATAGCTTCATTCCTACTGTAGAAAAACTCTGGGAAATGCATTAATCATTGTGATGTTAATAGATGATAGTGATATCTTCAAGAATAATATGGGTTTTTATAGATTTTAAGACATTAATAAATTAAAAGGATTTGTAAAATTTAGTACATGCAAGTCTGGTAATGATTAACCTTTTTTTTCCAGGAAACTTTTCCTATAAAACTGCTTTATTGTGGCTATAAACTTTCTATTAAAATTTCTTAAATTAAATCTAGAAATAAACACATTTTGCAAATGTAATGCCACTGTAAGTAGAGGCCTTGGAAAATTATTATTACTATTATTCACTGTCTGCAGCCCTGTGTTTAGTTTTGCAGTTTTCTAAGAAACTAATGAGCAGCCTGAATGATATTTTCAGGAACAATTGGAACTTGTTGACAGCACTAAAAATTTGAAATTCCATATTTTAAAGCCATAACTGTTTCACATAGAAACAGTTTCACATGAGACAGAGGATGTAGCTTTTAAGCTGCCTGCATTTAGGCTTTAAAATCAGCCATATGGGACAGAAGGGGTCCCTCTGGAAAAATATTCGTTTAACTCCTGATAAATTACTCATTTTTGCTTGTTTATTTTAAAGGACAACATACACAGGAATGTATTCATGGCAGATGAATTAGCTCCTATATTATGAGTGTGCAGTGTGGTTAGTGTGAAACGTTTACACCACCCAGCTCATCAGAAACCAGTCAGATCATTTGTTTCATTCCAGCTGTGCTCTTTACATTTACATGGGGCCTGGGACAGAGGGGATTTCAAATCTCTCTTTCCTCATATATAAAGTCACACTTTTTTACAAATTCTGACTTCTTTAATCACTCGGTTTTATTATCAAAAAAAAAAAACCAAGATGATGTCTAAATCAGTTTTAATTTCTGCTGAACCAGGACTACTGAAATAATTGAAAGAATTCTCCCTAGTTCAAAGGACTTTCGTCAGCCTGTAACTATAGCAAAAACAGCTTTTTTAATGGCACTATTAATTTCTGGTCCTGAAAAAAGTTCAGAAATAATCAGAAATAGAAAAATCAGTCAACCCAACTATTTGAAAGTCTTCACTGATTCATTCATTTCACAAGTGAAATACCGTGTGAAATTTTTGTTTCACTTAATCCAGCTCACTTGTCCCTCTTTAAACAACAGCAATACCTCTTTAAACAAATGTTAAAATGTGTTTGACTCAGCATTTGTTAGCATCTAACAGCTCTGGGTCCCCAGTACTAGAAGAACATCAATAAACTCGGGTGATTTTAGCAGAGGGCCATCAAGATGGTTGGGGTTGGAGCCTTCGCCCTGTGTGAAGAGACAGTGGGAACTGTGCTGTTTAGCATGGAGCAGAGACAGCTTTGGGGGGATCTAACAGCAGCCCCCCAGTGCTTACAGAAAGGTCACTGAGAATCACAGAATGATAAGGGTTGGAAGGGACCTCTGGAGATCATCTCCTCCAACCCCCTGCCAGAGCAGGTCCACCCAGAGCAGGTCCCACAGGAACGTGTCCAGGTGGGTTTGAATGTCTCCAGAGAAGGAGACTCCACCACCTCCCCGGTGCAGGCTCCCCGGGCAGCCTGTTCCAGGGCTCTGCCACCCTCCCAGGAAAAGAGTTCCTCCTCATGTTTAGGTGGAACTCCTTATGTTCCAGTCTGTGCCCATTACCTCTTGTCCTGTCACTAGGCACCACTGAAAAAAGACTGGTCCCATCTTCTTGACATCCACCCTTTAAGTCTCCCTCAGTCTTCTCCAGACTAAAAAGACCCAAGTCCCTCAGCCTTTCAAAGACAAAAGAGTTTCAGACTGGATATAAGGAAAAACAAATTTCACCTTCAGGATGGTCAGGCAGTGGGACAGGGCCCCAGAGCATTTGGGCAGTGTCCATCCTTGGGGGTTTTCAAGGGCTGACTTGGTAAAGCCCTGAGCAGCCTGGTCTGACCTCACAGCTGAGTCTGCTGAGGACAAAGAAGTGGATTCTCTATATGTTGGTCTAAGCATTCCTGAATTGGGTCATTGACGCAGTTTATGAGACACCTTTCATATAAGAACATCTCATCTACATTTAGGAAAAAAACATCCAGTAAAGCAAACATTGATGGTTTCCCCACAATAATCACTGTAAACTGGGATGCCTTTCAAACTCCTTCCTACACAAAATGAAGAAAAGCACTACAGTTCTGTCCTTTGCCTTTCTCTCTCTTCGTTATTTGGAGGGGATTTCTGATACATCCTGGTCCTTCCCGTTCCCAATCCATTCTGTTTTATTCAGAAGCTTCTATCTAATGATTATCAATTTCCATTCCTCTCTTCCCTCGATGTGCATAATGCACAGTCAGGTGCTGGGACACAACATTGACTGCCTGCTCTATCACTGCTAGAGAAAATAAATCAGTGTGTGCTGTGTCAGGCATCTTTTTACGGTCTTGGATCATCAGCAAGCTTACAATTAACTGTCTGTAAAGATACATGAGATATATATATATAATTTATAAAGATGATGCAAAATCATGTCTCTTCATTGCTAAATAGGAACTTTGCTTATTAAGAAGTGCATTGGAAACAAAAATATGTGTGCTTGAGTGCATTCAGCCCCATCTTCCATGCTTTAAAACTGCTCTCTCATCTACAGAAGCCAGGACTGTGAAATTGAAAGTACCTGTGTGTGCACTTGAAAGATGAAGAAAGTCTTTCCGCAGGCATTTTCAGATGGAAAATGACGGCGCATTTATGTGTGCTACCCTTTCAAAATGTTTTCTGAGATAAAAATATTCAGAGAATAATTTCAACAAGTCATTCCTGAGTCTCTTAGATCTCAGACTGAAGATTATTTTCAAACAGCTCTTTGAGAACAGATTTCCAAAACTCTGGCTGAGAGAATTGGCATTCCTTGGACAGATAAGCTCTATATGGTATATTCTGTCCTTAAACTGGGAAATGTGCTCTAATTTGAGGCTTTTTCAATAGGAATACTAATTTTCAGATGAAATTTAGTACCCAGGTGCTCCGCACTTTTTGGCGTTTCCTCGTGTGCCACTGATAGTTATCTTCTTTTGAAATATTCAACAACGATCTCAAAGCATCCTTCCACCAGGGATGACCCTGCAGGAGGTTATTTTGGGAAGCTGAACAGTCCTGTTGAATCCAGCAGACATATTTCAGCAACCTGGTCTAGTGGGAGGTGTCCCTGCCCATGGCAGGGGGGTTGGAACTCAGTGATCTTTAAGGCCCCTTCCAACCCAAACCATTCCAAAATTCCAGGATTTATTTTCCACAGCAGAACATACATATCAAGGTCCAAGTGAGGACTTGAATACCTGATTTGGCAGTAACATGCACCAGTTGTATTCCTTGTTCCTATTTGCTGCCATTCATCTGCAAAAACTTTTCACCTGGTAAGATGTGGCCAGGTGGAGATGATTTTCTGAATTCCCCTGTGATGGGTCAGCAGCAGGTCACTTGAGGAATCCTCCCCAAGTCTATAAAGGTGTGTGCTTGAGTGGGGACTATGAGACAGTTAGGCTTGTTGGAATGGGTCCAGAGGAGGCCATGGAGCTGCCCAGAGGACTGTATTGTCTCTGCTGTGAGGACAGACTGAGAGAGTTGGAGGTGTTCAGCCTGAAGAAGAGAAGGCTCCAGGGAGACCTTAGAGCCCCTTCCAATACCTGAAGGTAGGCTACAAGAGAGATGGGGAGGGACTCTTGATCAGAGATTGGAGTGATAAGACAAGGGATAACAGTTGTAAACTGAAAGAGGGGAGATTTAGATTAAATTTTAGGAAGAAATTCTTTCCTGTGAGGTCGCCCAGAGAAGCTGTGGCTGCCCCATCCCTGGAGGGGTTCAAGGCCAGGCTGGATGGGGCTTGGAGCAACCTGGTCTGGTGGGAGGTGTCCCTGCCCAGGGCAAGGGGTTGGAACTGGATGGTCTTGAAGGTCCCTTCCAATCCAAACCATCCTATGATTCTATGATTACTGTGACAGGAGACAAGAGTTTCCCACATTCCTGGGCTGGGGCTGTACCTTGTGCCACCCCCCGTTAATGCAGTTTAGGGGGCACTGGGGGCCTCCTGATTACAAAAGTGATGGAAGGTAAAATAGACAGCAGGGGTGACGTGTGTCTCGGCACTGACTCAAGTCAGTACAACTTCCTCGCTGACTAGTCTTTACGGAAAAGAATATGAAGCATCTGGTTTTTGTAACAGATTGTTTTGTTTGGTCTGACTGCCTGTTTACTATTATTAGTAGGCTGGTTTGTCTATAGTACAGGTTTGTCAGGGAGGAACTTATTTAAAAGCACATTTCTTGGTCTGTCAAGGAGCTTTTACATGTATATCAGTGAAGGTAAAATTTATACTGTGTCAGGACTGGAAAAGCTGTTTGGCAAAAAAGAAGCAACCTCATAAGGAAGACCTTGCTTAAAAAAATGATACTCAAGACCTGATCCATTTGAGTTTATTTTTGTAGTCCTGTTAAATTCAGTTTGAATGTATTGAGAGGAAAACTCATTTAAATACAATGGGACTACTCAAAGAAAAAAAAGAAGAAATTATTAGGCTTGCTCTCCAGACCTGAAAGTGAAAGTCACCAGACACCATATGCAGTCTGTAGTGGATCTATATGCACACAAGCACACTCGCTGTGTATGTAAACACACAAAGTACTGTTGCTGTAATAAATTCACTTTCTGCTCTGCAGTATAAAAGAATAAGTTTTTCAAAAGTGCTTAGAGGAACCATAATAAATTCACTTTCTGCTCTGCCACATAAAATAAGTTTTTCAAAAGTGCTTAGAGGAACCACCTGACTCTCCTGGTTAGCCAGGGGATGGCACCTATTTAAATTCCTGTGGTGGCTCCCTGGAGGAGGTTGCCCAGAGGAGCTGTGGCTGCCCCACTAAATTCCTGTGGTGGTTTATTGGAACAGGTTGCCCAGAGAAGCTGTGCCACCTGACTCTCCTGGTTAGCCAGGGGATGGCACCTATCTAAATTCCTGTGGTGGTTTATTGGAACAGGTTGCCCAGAGAAGCTGTGGAGGGGTTCAAGGCCAGGCTGGATGGGGCTTGGAGCAACCTGGTCTGGTGGGAGGTGTCCCTGCCCAGGGCAGGGGGGTGGGAACTGGATGACCTTTAAGGTTCCTTTCCAACCCGAACCATTCTATGAGTAGTCAATCCTTCTGTGTTATACCTAACAGCACATCTGAGAGCCTCTCCTAGGAGTACGGGTGCTCCATCTGGTTAGATACATACACCTGTATAGATTCACACTGCCAAGTCCTCATGCTTCAGCCCTTATCTGGGCTCCTCTGATCCCCGTGAGCTCCTGCTGCTTCCCCTGTGGGGTCAGCAATGAAGGCAACCTGAAGACCTGTACGTGAGGCTCAGCTTCTGTGCAAGGCAGCCCATCCACATGATGGCACAACCTGCCTTAACCTCTTCCTGTGACAGTGCAGGTGTGTACATTGCCATGGGCCTGGCACTGGAAATGGGCATATTCTCTGTCTTCTCCTATGTTTGTAGATCTATAGATATTCTGTGCTAAAGATGCTGTATTCACATTCAAGCTAATCATGTCCATTACTTAGGAAAATGAACTACTTACCGAATTTAAAAAAGAAATATCAAAAATCCCTCTTTCAAAGAGAGTTGCAGACCTTTGAGGGGAAGTAAACGTATCTAGGAAGGAAGATTTTTATATTGAAAGGGTTCTCTATCTAAGGAGATGTGAAAAACTATACTCTTGCACGGTTTCTAAAGCCAGTGGACTGAAATAGGAATTTAAAGAAATGTTCAAACTGTGTTGCTGTTGTTCACCTCTGCGATATGATCTCCCAACTCGAGCCTACTTACTGCATCACTGAACCGTCCGTGTGTTATCGTACGGTATGTTCTCATAGAGCCCCACACTGCTGAAGTGAGCAAAGATATGTGGGTTTAAAATGGAACTTTAAAATTACCTGGAATTCCTTCATACACCGAGTTTACTCTTTATATTTGAAAAATACTTGCAGTCTTTTAGCAGGTTTATTACCTGGTAGCTGTAAACCCACTTTCTTTAAAGATTAAAAAAGAATCTGATATCAGAAGGTTGTTTGGAGCCCGGTGCGCATCTAATTATCTTTCTCAGTCTTAATTATTTAGCAAGTGCTAATAAACTGCACGTATCATGACACTCATGTTTAATAAGCATATAAATTTAATTGATTTTTTTTTCCCCCTCTCTTTGAAGGCTACAGACATGGAATTCAGTCACACGGCAATGGCATTATAACTTCCAATATAACATCAGGTTTTAATAAGCCTCCTGTTTGCTGCACACATGTGCTTAAGACTGCCTGGAAACCAAATCAGTAGAGAAAAGGGATTACTTTAGATTACTTTGAAATGTGCATTGTTTGAAATGGCCTCTGGTGACCAGCTTTCATGAATGGCTGATTTTACTTGTGGGGCACGTCATCTGGCTCAATTATACCAGGCTCTTTTGTATGACAAGTGCACTTCTTGGCTGTGTTGAAATATGAAATTCTCCAACAAAGTAAATCAGATGGTGAGAAATAAATTTAAGTAACTGTATATTATTAGAAGTTTGTAACTTAGCAGCAGGCACCCTTACTGAAAAATACACAGGAATATTCTTTTAAAACTTTCACAGATTTAAAGTGAATATAAAAATAGTATTTTAAATTTTCTTTAATATTTTGTTCAACTGTATTAACAGCATTAAAATCAAATACATGTTTTCTTTTCCTCCAAGACAGACAATTTCTTCTGCAGCTATGTACTTTTAAAATGTTATTGGAGTTTGTTGTCTTACTCTGACATGTGAAGTGTTGGAAACTTTTAGCTACTAAGAATAGCCCTTAACCTGGGCAAAGTTATAAAAGTGAGTTAGCAAGCAGGCATTATACTTTCAAGTCACTGCAGGTTTCTTCCTTTCCTGTCTGTAACTGTTTGCAAAATTACAATGTAAAAACGTAATATAAGGTTATGATTCCCCCTGCCTGCAATTACTTTAAATTATAGTTGCTTTAAATTAATCTAGCCTGAGGCACTGATGATACATCATTATAATACACAGATTACACTTGGAAGGTGAGCAGATAACTGATTGATTAGTGAACTGTGTTGGAAATCCAATAGATAATGATTAGATTAGACCCAGATAGGAACTACATTCTTTGTGCTCACTGTAAATCCTATACTTTACAACTAAGATTAGGGGATTAACCTATAAGAAGAGATGGTAGGTCTTGCTTTTTCCTGACTTCTGCTGTACTGTAAATGTGTTTCCCATGGCTGCAGGCTCAATATTCCCACAGGAAGCTGACCCCACAGATTTACGCGGTCGTGCCTGGCAGTCTAAGATTGCAGTGTTTGCCTTTTAAATACAGGATGGAAGTGCAAGATGTGAGAAGAGCATTAACATTACTACACTTAAAACAGTCATCTGTCAACAGCTTTTTCCACTTAAGTGCTTCACTGTATTAGTGAAATTGAGAGTTGTTATTGTTGTTGTAGGGTGTTACAAACCTCTAGTCATCAAGGCAATATGATTTAAAGAGAGATTAAAGACTTCTGAAATGCCAGGTTGCTTTGGTGAAGAAGAACATCTCGCCTCCCTGACCTTTTATTACGTAATTTCAATCTGACTGTGCGATCTTTATGCAACTACTAATCTTATTAAATTACTAATTTTGTTGGGTCTCTAACCGCATACCTGCTATGATTCAGACAATGTGGGACCATGAGAGGTCCATCCATGCTTTGACATAAACATCAAAGATTCACAGAAGCTGTGTGTGTGTGGCTGAAAAAATCCCTTTCACTCCCTTTCACCTTGGAGTTTCCATGTATGCAAAACCTTCAAGAGCACAGCAGCTTTGCTCAATGGACCCATTTCACTTCAAAGTGAAGAACTGAAAATGCTAGGTGTAAACCACTGAGTCTGACCTTTGTAGGGACACCGGTTGGTGAAGACACCTCCAGTTATGATGATGCTAGTGACAGTGATTTCTGGCACTAGAGGCAGACTGGCAGGTTTTTGAAATGATGCTGACCAGGTGCCCTCCAATGTGACTGATCAGCAAGGTCATGTTGGATATTACAACAGCATATTGGATATTGTCAACAGCAGAATCTCTACTCTGCTTTTTATGAATGATGAGAATTCTTCCTCTTGTTATTTGGCTTTTTCTTTTTTTTTTTTATGGGGAGTCTGATTTTAAAGGGACAGAGAACACCTGGGTCATATTCCCGTGAAAAACGTTCATCAAAGCTAAAGCTGTCAAGTCAGCAGGTCATAGGTAAACTGCCCGGGGAGACAATGCTCCTCTGCTTGGGGTGAGGAAGAAAAGCTCATTGTCTTGTGGTGATTGATATCTGAGGTTTTTGTTTGTTTGGGAGACTTTATCCGTTTATTTATTAGAGAAACCTGTAAAAAGAAATTATCCAAGATGGTCTTTTGCATAAAGGAAATGAGGCAACTTATCACTTGCAATGACAAGAAGAAGCCTTCTGCTTCTTTTCCCTGCCTTTGCTATATTTTTGTGCAAGTTCCTAGCACTTGTCAGCAAATTTCAAAAATGTCTAAAGTAGCAAAATGTTCGTTTGTAGACTATATCTTAATTATATACAACTATGTCAATTTTTGGAGGCAGGCAAATCTAGGTACAGAGAAATAATCAGTAGGATACTGAACAGTAATGAGGAACAAAACACTTAACCACAAAATTGCTTCTGCATTAGGAGTTTCTTGAATTAGGATCCCTGTGGCACCTTACATTCTCAATTCACTGGGCACATTTATTGCTGATATCAGGGGAACAAAAAGCAGAATTCTGGTTCTGAAGCTCCACAGTCACAGCCCATGTTATTACTGTTATTATTACTGATGTTTCCTTTATTTGCCAGAGATGATACATTTTTGTTTCTAAGGAAAGGCCACAGGAACAGTGGGCCTTAACCTATGACTTTGGATAATGTGATGTCCTCAATGTTCATGCTCAAAAGAAAATACCAATGCTGTGGTGCAGAGAAGACAAAGCTGTCTGCCCTTTGGTACCACTTTGTTGTGAATTACTGATACGGGGCATTGCATGGCCCATGGTACTGAGGATGGACATATGTCCAGTATCCTTACTCATTATCCCTTCATTTGATTTCAAATTTACAAACAAGAAAGAAATCTGTACATGTAAACCAGATTCCCTGTGCAAGGATAAGTGGAAGACCCATTTGTAGAACATTAAATATGAAGAACTCCGTACATCTTTAAAGCTTGTAATGGAGTATACCAGTGGATACTCAGTGCCCTGAGTGTGAGATTCTGGACAGATTTTTATTGGCCAAATAAAAAAAGTCACTTTAAGTGAACATAAAATATGTGGACATGAAAACAAAGTATATTTTCAAAGGGAAAACACTCTTCTTTTGAAAACTGGCTGTATTTTGTTGTGTTCCAAATTAAGCACTTTCAGCCAATGCACTGAAAAAATCTTTAACACTTCTTAGCCAAAAAGAATATAAAATCTATGAATAGTTTCAAAAGATACTATTTTACTTTTCTTCCTAGTGACTGAAAGGTATTCTCTTAAGAGACCTAGAAATAAAGTCCTCCATTTTTTTTATGCCACATCACATGAAGTGGCACTGTAGCCCTTCTTTGCAGTGCCCTGCCAATGTAATTCAGGTTTCACGGGTAATTAATTCTCCATGCCAACGAATCCTTGAACTGCCTCTTAAAATACTACCAGCATAGAACCACGTAATGATCTAAGCTTTCATATTTTATCCCATGAAAGATGAGTACAAACTATGATTCTGTGCTTCTGTGAAAAAAAAAAAAAATGACTGAAAGAAAAAAGTAAATCCAGATGAGGAAAAATAATTTCTTCAGATTTCTCTGGTTTCATTTATTTATTGACTACTTTTCAGTTGTTGTAGGTATGCTCTATAGGAAAAATATAATTTCATTTTTCCAAATAGCATATATAGAAGTTATCATCAGCACTTGTTTACTTGGCAAGGGAAAAGCATTTTATAGTACCATCTTAAATTCTGAGCACCCTACAAAAGAATTTAAATTAACTTCCCCATGTGAATTTGAAAAGGTCTATTTCTCAAGAAAAATTATAGTGTCTGTAGGGGCACTTGTAGACTATCAGACAGTATCCAACACAAACATTTCAGCCTTGTCTTCCCTATCAAGCCTGCATTTTGACAGGTTTTTTTACTTCATTTCCTTCTAGGGCTGGGAAACAGGCTGTAAAAGGACAAGCTGTCAAAGATCACCTTCTAATAAAGATCTGTCATATGCAAAGCTGAAATAGTTATGAGCAACAAAAGGTGGCATTACTGTCCTCTTGTGCAAGAACCATTCAGTGAAACTTGGATAATTATTTTTATATGTGTAGATCAGTCCTGATATTTTCTTTTAACCATCAAGGGGAAAAAAATTAGAGTTGGAAAGGAAACCTTTTATGCCGTTTTTCGTAGACAAGACTTGCCCTAACTTTTTAAAACAAAAGGGTTGTTTAAAAGCTAACAAATATAGCCCAAAAGAGGATGGAATGAAGAATACTTGCTAATGTTCATTTGGAGTAGTGTAAATTTTATTAGCACTGAGGTGTAATTGTCAGGAGCTTGTAGTTTCGTACTGTGGGGGTTTATTCAAACACGTTGGTGCCAATGTTTGCTCAGCGCAGTCAGGATGACTGCACTTTCTGGGTCAACATTATCTGAAAAAAAGTTTGCTGTATGGTACAACTGAGGTAAGAAACCAAACATTGAGTCTCACTTCACGGAGCCTCTCGTGCTTTGTAAGGTGAGTCAAAGTTTTGCTATTTAAAGATCAGACATTTAGAGAAATTGTATTTTTCTGCTTTTGCACCAAGAGCACGTGGTGTCTGGTGTCTGTCAGAAGAAGGCTGACTTCTCCGGTAACCTTGGTGTCTTCGGGGTTTTCGCCAGCTTTTATGCGACTTAGAACAAATACATGGAAATGAAAGTATTTTTAAAAGTCAGTCCAGGCTAATTACAGACTTCCAGTCTGCTTATCTGAATGTTGTGTAATCACTGAAACGGCGTTTGAGGTTCCATGCCAGCCCCCTGGATTGACTTTGCAGTGCTCTAATGTTAGTCGGAGGCTGGACTGTTTGTTGGTGCAGAGACAATGAAAGACAAGATTTCTCTGCAACAGACACTTGGATTTTCCTTTTAAAGACGTTCACACTCTTCTGGTGTAATTACAGCCTGCCAGAGTGAGGAGCATGAAACTGTTTAGCTTGCGAAGCTTAAAATAAAAGGTGTATGTGAAAACAAGAACACGATCCTTTTTCTAGCAGTCCAGCACCGAGTCCCATCCCCTCCCTCTCCTGTGGCTTCTTCCCCTGAAATTTAGAGCACCTTCCTATTAACGCATTTTTAGGTGAGTGATGGGGTCCCTTTTTGTCTTCTCTGTTGCTCTCATTAAATTATATCTGCTTATTAATCTGTTTGTAGCTCGTGTCGCGCGTCTGAATGTGAAGTCTCAGGTGTGAGTGCACAGATCTCCCTGTGAATTATGCTCTGGGCTAATTATACACTGGGGTCTATGTGCACCCCAGTCCCCATGCAGGCTTCCCCCTTGGGCAGACCTCTTGAATGTTCTTGGGCTTGGGTGGTTTTGTGGGGTTTTTATTTATTGACCGATGTCACCGCGCTTTAACCATAGTCCCAAAATAAAACCAGAAGGAATGCGTGCGGCAGGTCAGTACCCTGGAGGGAGAGGTTTCTTTCCCACCCCTTTCCTTTTTGCCCCCAGATATCCCCTCCCTTCCCTTGTGTAACAGGAGGGTTTCGCAGAGCTCTGGTTGGTAACACCAGAAAAAGAATATGTTAAAGTCTAAGTGGCCACCCGTTCCTCCCCGGACCAATCCGTCATTTCTCAGCCGCAGGTTTAAAAATCTGCTGCAGCAGAGCCAAGCCTCTGTGCTTGCATCAGGTCTTACAAAAGCAGGGCTGTGTGTGAGTGACAGGCAGGGAGAGGGGGTTCTGAGAACCTACCGAGCCGAGGCTGGGAAGCGGAGGAGCATCGAGGACGTGCGGGGTGCCAGAGGTACTGTGCATTATGGATGAGGCTGCTCAGGTCCGTCGTTGATTGATGGAGGGACAGTTCCTCTCTCTCACAATGCAGGGTAAGCTCACCTGGGCTGTCACTTAATACCAGCTTTCTCTTCGGTGGGAAGATGACTTTCCCCATCGTGATCGGGTGCAGATTGCGACTGACAGCCATGCTGTCCCCTTGGCTTTGTTGAGGGTTTAGTCGGTCGCGCAGGTGAGTTGACCTAAAATAGCTTTATCGCTCGCCAGGTGCCAAGAATTCACTTTTATTCTCAGAATCTCAGGCTCTCTATAGATGTTGGAAAAGCCCCTGCATTTGACGACGTGATATATATGTCCTTTATCTCTTGCAGCCAAGGTGCCGTCCAACTGCTGCCTAGGTATGGTATTAAATTAAGTAGGGGAGCTGGGGGAAATGCAAATGTTTTCCACTCTTTTCTTCCAGGACAGAGAAAAGAAGCTGCAACAAACAGTTCTGGAGACTTTGAACTGAGGTCTTTGACTGACAAGCCTTCTGCTTTCTCCTTCTCACAGGGCTCCTCCTACAGATGTTCTGAACGCGGCTGCACCCCGGCAATTTTTTCCTGCGCCCAGGTACTGACTGTAAGGAACAAGCTGCATAAAAAGAAGCGTGGGGTGTAGGAGAAGGAGCTCTGTGAGGAGTGTACCAGGAGTCATGCCTATACAAAATGCAGGCAGCGGCATGACTTCAAGCAAAAATTATTTGAGAGAACGTAGTTGCGGAATGACCGAGTTTATTCTTAGAAAATGACAGAATAAAGCTCTTATTCAACAATATGGCTTATAATCATGTTAAATGGTATGTGTCAGGCTTGACTTCCTTAAGTGTCATCCTTTCACTGTGTGACTGGAAGTTTATTTATTGCCTGAACAGAATTTCTTTTCCTCCCTGCAGGTCTTGAAAACTAGAGCTCGGGCACTTCTGGACCAGCCTTTTTCATTGAAACACCTGAACTACTATGAAGTCTTCTTGGTTTGCATTCATCTTGGCAGTGCTGGGTGCCGAACTGCTAACGAGTCACTGTTCCACCCTCAAGTCCCCGAGGTTCCGAGGACGCGTGCAGCAGGAGAGAAAAAACATCCGGCCAAACATCATCCTCGTACTCACGGACGATCAGGATGTGGAGCTGGGTGAGAAATAATTGTTATTTGTTACTTCCTTTCGTCACGTGTCTTTCAGTAATTTCTGCCAAGCAGGAAGTAGTTTAGATTCAGAGAAGGTACCGGTCCTGGAACAGCATCAGAATGTGGGACAAGTTTGGAAAATGAGTTAACAAATATGATTTAATAGCACTCATCACATCTAATTACAGACTTTAGGAAATGCGGGCTTATCAAAATCCTCCATGGAAGGCTTTAATCACCACCATAAAAGGATTTAATAATACATGCAAGAACATACATGTAAAAAAACTTGCATCAAAAGCCCTTTTTCACTTTGTGACTTTCTGTAGCAATTAAAAATCTGAGCAGTATGAGGTCAACCTTTCCCTCAGTGCTGTGTAGGTGAGCACCTATATTCTCCACATACTTGTCACCTGCCTGTATGTCATCTGGCATGTTTATGCACACAGACAAACTGGTCTGGTTTCAGGACATAAACTGGATGTTTCTGTGAATTATTAAAATGTTCAAAATCTGTCTGCTTTAAAACTATGCTTTACGTATAAAAATAGGATAGTTTTGCTTTCACAAGTATACTAAATATCTGAGCACAACCTGGACATACCAGCCAGAAGTTATTTTCACATATTTTTCTAAGGGTGGAAAAAGTTAAAACGCTTGGATGATGTTCCAGGAGGCCTTTGAATGTTTTCCATTAAGTAAGTTAGAAAGATATTAATAGTAGTTATGCATTTAACTGATTTTTTGGTTCACTGCCCAAAGTGAAAAATCAACGAGAGAAAGAGGATCATTTTAGGTTACCCCCAAGCAAATATTTTAGGTTTGGGGGTGGGAGGTAAGATCAAAAAGGTGAAAAATTGGCATATCAATTTGAAATGAAATCTCACATTCTTAGTGTTTTTTTAATGAAAAACATGTTTTTAATAAAAGTATAGTAAATTTCTAAACAAAATGCCATATGACGTTGAAAAATCAAAATGCTTCATTCCAGAAAACTTAGAACAAAATAGCTCATTTGTTCTAAAATCCCATACTTTCAGCTAGAAAGTTGTGGACAAGAAGTGGTCTAGATCTCAAAAGCAAGTCTTTAATTGCTAGCATTTTTGCATTTGTCATGATGCAATAGTAATTTACACAGCCCTTCTCCTGTGTGAGAACATAAGTAATAAACTGTATATCGTGACTGAGAGTTAGTGCTTTTATGCAGCAGAGTTCCAGGACCAGGCCTTTGGATCTGAGCATGTCTTATGTTTTCTGGTTTTCACTTTTTCAAATGTCTGTTGTGCTGCATCGCGAATGGCTGTTCCTGGCTCTATTTTTGGCCTAAAATATAACTATTACAATAGGAATGCATTGCTTCTTGTTAAAGTCGTCACGAAAATATCGTTAAAAAGGGTCGAATCACGTCTTCCTTTTTGTGGTCCGAAAGAGCCTGATTTCTGCAGGGCACTGGGGAAGGCAGGTTAGCAGACACATCTCTGAATGACTTCACCCACTTGCTGCCTTCAGTCCTGGGAGAGGGTTTGCACGTGGTGAGAGAGGAGGAAGGATGTGGCAAAAGCCACTTTATTCATGCTGTGGAGCTCCTCTCTTTGAAAGCTGCTCTGGATGCTCTCAGGGTGCTCTGGCTCCTATTAGCAAGCCCTTGAGCTACAGCCTGGATGTCTATGCACCGAACGAAGACACAGGTTTCCCCTTTTCATAGATCATTTTGCAGGAAACAGGATTCAGCCCCAAGACTTACTGTACTGCATTATTCGCACTTCTGCTAATAAATCATCCCGCTTATTTGGAAAGCAAACCCATACTGTTTTCCATGTGTGAATTATCCCCTTGCCCTTCAGTGATTCCTGTGAAAAATCTTATGTTTCCTCAAAAGTCGGCTGGAGGTAACTCTTTCTGCCACAAGCAGAATAAAACTGAGGCATTCTTATCCAAAAATTGCAAAATGGAAAGTCTCTCAATATGATTATTTGATTCCCAGCACAAACATTTCTAAAAACTTTTCTAAATGAATGCCTGGACATAAAAGCGTATAAGGTGCATTATAGACTTCAATCAGGAAGGATTTGTCTCCAGAGCATGTGTAAGAATCAAACCAAAATATTCAGCTGCCTGAGTGCAAATGATATACAGGGGAGTTATCCCAGGTAAAATTTGCAGGAGGCAGGGAGCTTGCATTTAGTTAGTGTTCAAGCATAGGGCTATGCACATCTTCGTATCGATCTGCACCATCCCCCTGAGTTTTGCATTCTGAATGCAAAGAAGTTCAGCAGAGCTGCTGTCGCATTCAGCTTATCAGATGAAACCCACAAATTGCTCCACAACTCCCCTCAGTTCCTGCCTATGCTGGGAGGAAGGGTATTGCTGATCGTCCACAGCTGGTGGATGGCAATTTAAGCTCTGTGAAGCAGCCCAGCCCACAGCTCCTGAAGAAACTCAGCAAATACTTGGGCCCAGAAGCTGGGAAATGACTGGTTAAATTATGCCTCTTTCTATCCCCCACTAAGGTCCTGAGGGTACAAAAATAACTGCCCAACACTGAGGTAAACGGGCATCTTGCTGAAGGCAAAATACCAGAACTGTCCAAAACTCTTGCCCCCCTGGAGATAATGTATTGCTGCTCTTCAGGACAGTGGCCGCAGTGCCCACTGAGGTCATGTCTATAGTCTTTTCAAGGGTGAATATAGGTATTTCCAACTTTTTGCTTGTTTTTTAGTCTTTCCCCCTGTGTCCTCCAGCTTCTGTATCATTTGCAAGCATTGCTACCTCAAACCATGACCCCCAAATAATTCTCGTAATCCTCAGTGTGAATAATATCTTGTATAATGTCAGAAAGGAGTCAAAGCTAATGTGTATGTTGGTAGTTCCAGTGTTTCTAGCCTAGAGCCCTATGAGAGATCAGAGAGGTGGGAAAAGGTTAAAAAAAAAAAATAAAAATGTCCATTTGAGGCAATTACTTTTTTCTGTGCCCTTGTTTGCAGCCTAATGTGTCACCCAGTGAAATCCATATAAGCCATCCACTGAGTATTCCAGTGGGTGAAGACATCATAGCATCATCTAGATGCATCGTATCAGGCATAATTTACCTGCTTGCCATCTTCACTAGAACTTTCAAAACACTTGACAACACAAGCTGAACAAACAGGGAAGAGCTGCTGAGATCTGAGAAAGTCCGTCACTTTCCTGGGGCCTTGCCTGTACCCTAAATCAAGACAAGGTGGTTCCAGCCAGCCCTTTGTAGAGATGTCCACCTGTGTTACACCTGGATGGAAATCCATAACAACTTTTAAGACTTGTTATGAAACCTTGGTTACCAAACACATTTCTTGACGCATGAGAATCGACTGAGATCTGACACCGAATTTCTTGCCTGACAAAACTTGCTATCTTCTGCATCCGAAGTGGCCATTCCCGGTTATCTGGTTGCCCTGGGGTGCTCCCCGGTTGGCTGTGTAGAGCACGAGTGTCCTGCTGTCAGGCAGCGCCTGAGCACGTGTGCCCTGAAGACTGTGGGCCAGATGGTAAAGAGCACAAGCTGTGAGGAGGGCTACAGACAGCACAGGATTATAACTTATATCAGCGAGTTTCATCTCCTACTTATGTTTTGTTTTCCAAATGAGGAAGTCTCACCTGCTTTGAAGTGCCTGTTCCAGAATTTCCAGAGGGGCTAAATCTATTATCAGTGTCAGTAAGTGCATAGCTCGAGGAAAAAATCTTACTCATAAACAGCAGGTTTGCAAGAGCAGAGGGCTGACCAAGCAGAGGAATGAGGAAACGCTCCAACAGCTGCTCATTTATAATGCACGGAGGCATGAAAGTGCCCATCAGCTCTGCTGCTCTTCCCCTGCATTAGTGTACCTGAGCTTCCCATCTGAGCACCTCAAAGTGCTTTACAGCTGAGGTCTCAGCAATAAACTGTGACATTTCAAAAACGGGAGAGCTGTGGCAAAATCTACACAAAACAAAGCAAAAACCAAAAAAAAAGAAAAAGCCAGCCTGGGGTCCGAGATAAAAGACATGTAGAACAAGGATGATCTCTCATTTGGCTTTTACTCAACAACTCAGTGAAATGCTCCCTCTCATACAAACGGAGACCTTTTGTGTTCAGGGACCTCTCGGTTACTCTCCTGCTTCTCTACGTCTCTGAACACGTGGGGTTTTTTCTGTATTGAGTTCAGGAAAACACAAATGCAGATACTCTGCATTTAGAAAAGAAAGGCTATGAAAGAGGAAGAGTCCAAAATGATGGTGACTGATATGCAGGGTATTAAATGTACCTTCAATGACACAGATGTTGGCACTGCACAGGGAGATGCTGAGGAGCTAACTCCCAATTTTTTTAACCAAACAATTTTGATGCAAAAGACTTAATATTCAGTACTGACTCCTCAGCCCAAAAGCAAAATAGAGCAGGCTTAACTTAACTAGTAAGATAATTTGTAAGAGTTTAACTAGTTTGATAATTTATAAGATTTTACTGCTTACACCTAAAGTTGAGCCTCCTTGACAGTTTTGTGCTTTTGCAGTTGTGGCTTCCGTTCTTTTAAAACTTTTTTTTTTAATTTGGTTTTCAAGTGACCCAAAAAAAAAACACCGAGAAAAACTCATGATGTAAGTAGAATCAGTGGATTTAAATTTAAACCTGAAACTGTCACCCATGCAAAATTAATTGTAAAACCAAAGGGCCAAAAACCTCTTTTATTTTACTACCAAAATTGTTCAAGTATTACAATTCACAAGCCTGTTTCCTGGGCACATACTGACTTATTCACGGTTCACCCTCACCCTTCAATCACTGCTCTGTTGAATAAGAGAAAGAGAAAAGTTTGACAGCAAATGTTGACAGACCCTACCAGGAGCTGCTCCACCTTTCTGCCACCAGAAACGTGCCAGCCCTACCTGTCTCACCTTGCTGTTGATGAAGAAGTTTTGAAGGATGCAAAAAATGTCTTTGTTCTTTAAACTGGATTGATGCAATTTCTTGAGAAAGGTGCTGGATTTTGCCAATGTTTTTTGCATACAGGTTTATCCCCCAAAGCTGTTTTTGAGCACAGTGCTTTAGTATCAGAGCCAGATGTGCTGATCCTGTGTCTGCACAAAGTTTCCCCAAGAAAAATCATTACTGAATTCTCTCTCTCCTTCCCTCAACTCTCACTCCCTCCTTTACCTCCTTCCTCTGTCTCTCTTTCTCTCTCTGATTATCTGATAAAATGGAAAGAATTGCAGCAGATTCATTGGCAATCTAAGCATTTTACATATTTCACTGGCACGTTGACTAATGATGCAGTCTGTGTAACGGGCTGTTTTCCTACAGCCGGGTTTGAGGAACTATTGACCTATAAATTTGATACCGCTCTAAAGGTTTAACTTTTTAGTTCTAGATTAGACTATATTTTAACTTTGTTTTGAAGCCTGCAAAAAAAAAAAAGAACTTGGTCTTTCTGGAATCCTGAAAAACATTTTTTGGTGATATAATAAAAATCTTATCTTTTCTCCAAACTTTACCTAAACTACAGAGTAGAACGGACTGATGCCCAAAGGCAAGCCAACGGTTGATACTGTACTTTTAATGGCATAATAGCAGCCAATATATTCTAACTATTTTTTTGCAGCACAGCAATGATCAATACCTCTTATTGCAGGGTCCTTGCAAGTGATGAATAAAACCAGGAGGATTATGGAGAATGGAGGGGCCTCCTTTATCAACGCGTTTGTAACCACCCCGATGTGCTGCCCCTCGCGTTCCTCCATGTTGACCGGGAAGTACGTGCACAACCACAACATCTACACCAACAACGAAAACTGCTCCTCTCCCTCATGGCAGGCTACTCATGAGCCCCGGACCTTCGCCGTGTATCTCAATAACACTGGGTACAGAACAGGTAAGAGATAAATCAACAGTAGTTCTTCTGTTTAAAACGAAGATGACGGATATTCAGCAACAGGTCTCGAATCACTGCCTAAAATGAAGTATTGTCCCCAAGCTGGGTTTACAGAGCAGAGGTTTGATGTTATGGAGAGGGAGGGTGGTACTTTCTGCTGGTCCAGATCTGCGGCTGATGGCCACGTAAAGAAACTCACTTGTAATGGAGCAGCATATTTTCACACTGGGATGTCCCAGGTGGGAAATAAGCTGCTGGGCAGTTACACCCAGGGCAAAAGAGGTGCATTTTAGTGGCATTGTGGGTCTGAACCGGCAGTTCCAGGCGTGATTATGGTCAGTATTATGGCCTGCCTGTGGACAGCTGCTAGCAGTTATGGAAGAAGATGCCTGGGCCAGGCTGGGGACCGGTGCCAAAGACCTCACAGGAGCGAAGTGCCTGTCATGGGAGTGAAACAAGGTGAATGGTATAATTTAAACTTTGCCATGGGGCGATATTTCATTTGCATTTTCTGAAAAGGAATAGAAAGTTGCCTTTAAGAAGGATTGTTCTACTGTGCACCAATAAGATTTGATAGTTTTCTTGTAAATTCCTGGTGGTTTTCCCTAGTCAGGAGATCCCTTTCCTGTCTACAAAGAGCTCTTCTCATTCCTCTCGTCTGTGCTTCGGCTTGATGTAAAACCTGATTCATTTCTGCATCACCTATCCCTTAAGATTCAATCTGTAGACACGTCAGGCTCCAGCCCGACTTCCCCTTCTCAAGGTAGGGGAGTTGTGCGAGGTCATCAGGGTGCAATTTGTCCCGAAGCGTCGTTCGACTACACAGGCTCCCCTTTACAGGACCAAGGAGGCACACAGATCTCGGTGCCAACTGCGCTCCTTACAATGTAATTGGCAGCAGGGAAATGTGTCTCCATCAGCAGCTTAGCAGAAGAAGGGATTGCTTTCAAAACGTATAGGGGGAGAAAGTCTCCATGCTGTCTGCTTGTCCGAATTCTCTGCGTGTATCCAGTGCTTCAGATTTATCTGCCTGTTTGCCATCTTTTCTTCAGCACGCAGACAGCTTGCTCTTTTTTTCCCCTCTGTCTCTCTGTATCTGTAGCTCTGGAGAGCTGCTGCATCCTGTTTAAAAAGCAAAAACAGGCAAATATTTCACTTCTTTGGACCCGCTGTTGGCTCTGGCGCATGTGGTGAATAGTGCTCTCTATTAAGCTGGTGTCAGTGAAATTCCTGAACCCAACCAGCACCAAGGCTTTAGAGGAGAAAAAGGGAGAGAGAATTGACAATCACTGCTAGAAAATGTGCTGAATTCACCCTGAAATACTTGCTTTGTCTTACGGCTCATGACTCAGAAATCCTTTCTGCTTGATCTCTGGCTGCTTCATGTGGGACCTGGCTTTCCTGTTCTTAAAAAATTTAGTATCTTATTGATTTGTAATCGAATACTTGCACGACTAAATGCCCCAGGTGTAAACTGGATAGCTCTGCCACTAGCCCTCTCTAGCCTTCTAGGGGTAAACACTCTGCTTTGGGGGGATCTTCTGCACTACCTTGCATGATGAAGGCATGTGGAGATGTCTACTAAATGCAGACTTAGCCCTATTAAATAGAAAGGAAAAAAGGCTGAAAAGAAAAGATAAAAAAAAAAAAAAAACCTTTCCAAAGACAGGCAGAGAGAACATGGGTCCTAAAGATGTCAGGGAAGGTGGGTTTTAACAAGGGGCAGGAAGGAGAAAAAGGAAATGGAAACAAATGAAAATACTTGTATGAAGCTCCTGACCAAGGTACATTGTTTGACCCTATAATAATATGGCCCCAAAGAATTTATCCATTTGCTCCTTGTAAGATGAGCCTGCCTTCTAATTACCCCACAATTTTTTTTGAAGTGGCGGCTTAATTAGCAGCAGATCTTATAATACATTTTTCAAGGACAGTGTCGCCTCATTAAAAAGGCATCAAAAGTCCACTAACCAACTAATAATCCACACTTCACAGCTAGAAAGTTTAGTAAAATTGTAATGACTCAAGAATACCTGGGAGTCAAAAATAATTGGGACTGAAAAAGAGGGAACACGGGAGAATGGTTACACACCACGTAGGCTGGTCGTGACTCTGTGCTGATATTGCAGACACTGTGGGTATTTACCTTGTGTGTTTCTGCATATTTTGAGAGGAATTCCATACCCTCCTCAATGGAAATCTGAGGCAGAGAAAGAGAAATGAGTGACTCAAGGTCCCTCACAGTTCGGTGACAGCACTGATAGGACACTGGTCCAGGGAGCTCCAGTCCAGAGGAGGACACAAAGACACTCAGAGGGCTGGAGCCCCTCTCCTATGAGGGCAGGTTGACAGAGTTGGGGTTGTTCAGCCTGGAGAAGAGAAGGCTCCCAGAAAACTTTAGAGCCCTTTCCAGTCCCTAAGGGGGCTCCAGGAGAGATGGGGAGGGACTCTGGATCAGGGAGGGGATGAAGGGTAACAGTTTTAAACAGAAAGAGGTAAGATTTAGATGAGATCTTCAGAAGAAATTCTTTGCTGTGAGGGTGATGAGAGCCTGGAAGAGGTTGTCCAGAGAAGCTGTGGCTGCCCCATCCCTGGAGGGGTTCAAGGCCAGGCTGGATGGGGCTTGGAGCAACCTGGTCTGGTGGGAGGTGTCCCTGCCCAGAGCAGGGGGATGGAACTTGATGATCTTTAAGGTCCTTTCCAACCCAAACCATTCTATGATTCCATACTTCCAACCTGGTCCTCTGTTTGAAACAATGAGGATTTAGCTCTCACTTTTTTGCATAAGTTGAATTTATTATATAAGTTGGTGGAAATAAAGGGGCGGGGAAGTGTTTATAGTGTCCTTACTTCTGTTCACTCCAAATAGTTCCCAATATCTATAAAGCATCTGCTGTCTAAACCTGCTGCTGCCTTAACTAAACCCTCTATACTACAGCTGATCACAGGTGGGCTTACAAGGGGAGTCCTGCTGAAACCACAAGGACTCCACACCAGCACACCAGGCCTTTTAAAGAGAGGTCTGAAATGTGCTCTAATAAACTGCGGTCATAATTAGAGCACACTGGGAAAACCTTGCAAAGAACAGCATAGGTTTTTAATTTCCTTTTTCTATTTTACTCTTCTATTCCTCTTCTATGCTGATGTGACCTAATGCACATTTCATGGAAACATCCCTTTTTGAAGATTATATGTCAGTGTTAAATCATAGACATAGACCTGTGCCGGGTGCTAATAGGACAGACAGTATTCAGAAACAACACTTCCAGACCAAGATCACTTTTGCTTCTAATTATCATTTAAAAAAATCTCCAAACAATTAAGCATGCTTCAATTTTTACGGTTTCCCTTACTCAGAAGCCGCCTCCTTACACAGCAATGTCTCAACTGCACAGCATCCCAACTGTTGAAAGTCCACAAAATTGGTAATATTAAAGTAGAATTTGTAGGAAATAGCAGGGAAGATACTCTAAATAGGTAGAAAGAGAAAACAAAACAACTCTGGAGAGCTTCAGAGAGATGAGAATTTTTTTTTAATTACATAGGCTCCAGCTGCTCATAGTGGGGAGGAAAAAAGGGTCACTCTGTAATCACTTTCAAATTTTGTGGAAACTGAGAAAATCTTGAGAGGTTTTATTTCATCTTGTAGCTTTTAATGTCCGTAGGCATCCCTTCAGCTGTTTAGAGTCAGAAATTTTATTTGTGAGACTATTAGACGCAGGGGTTGGGAGGTTTTGCTTTGTGCTTACCAGAGCATTGGCTGGTTATTTGCCGTTCTTCCAGTCCTCCCTGCAGTACTGTGGAAGTCTCTGGCTTTCTTTACTTTCTACTCTTTTATCCCAGCCCTGTGGTATAGTCTTGCCTCTCAGACTTGCCCTTCGGTGCTGTCAGTTGACACAGCCATTGGCAAAAGAAAACTGCAGGAGTTTGCTACCCCAACCTCAGCTTCATAGAATCATAGAATGGTTAGAGTTGGAAGGGACTTTAATGATCATCGAGATCCAACCCCCTGCCCTGGGCAGGGACACCTCCCACCAGACCAGGTTGCTCCAAGCCCCATCCAGCCTGGCCTTAAATATTTCCAGGGATGAGGCTTCCTCCAGTAGGAAAGGATTGTGCTATATCTTCATAACCGGGCAGCAGCCAAGCATTGGCTTAGTATTTTAGAACTGAGAGCCGTGGTCAGCATAGTCAATATCCAGGAGGCAAAAATGCAACAGTCATTTTGTTGTTAAATAGCGTGTCACACTCTGTCTATGGTGGGCTTTCACGTTTTCACCAGCTGAAGGTTCACCCCTTTGCAAATGTGAAGAGAAATATAAGTTTAAGATTCTCACCCTGACTCAACACGCATATGCATTCAGAGCCCTCTCTGCTTAGTGTTACTTAGGAAATTATTACCTTCTAATCCTCGCCCCTCTCAGCCCTTCACAGCCAGAGAAACTGTGCAGGAGAGGAGTCTGTCCTGGCTCAGAGGCCACTGACAGCCTCACGGCAACTAGTCAAACTCAGGACCATGCTCCGCTTATGGAGTCCCATCTGAAAGAACAGAAATAACCAAATTAGGCAATCATTTGCTTACATCTTCCCAAAAACAATTCTAAAAAATGTATGTCCCAATATTTTATTTCTTGTTCAGAAGTATGAACCAATCAGACTAACATTCAGGATCCATGCATGCAAGTGTCCTGATGCAACTCTCAGCCTTTGATGGGTCAAAAAATGGTAACGTGGCAAAGTTTATTAAGTTCACCGTTAATTTCTAAATGCCTGCATTTGTGAAACTCAGAACTCAAGAAGTGACTGAACATCAGGATGTCACTGTCTGGCTTGTTTTGACATTGTCACAGTGTGTGCAGTGATGAACAGAAATGGTCACTTGTTTGACATATAGTTAATATGTTCAGCAGTTCACACCAGCTTCTGACGCCTGTCCCTTGACATCTGTCACTTGGGGGTGCATTTCTTAGCGTGGTGACCAAAAAGAACTCATAAAGCACCGAGATGATGGGAGACTGAAAGCTAAGAAGTATTTAAACCATCCACCCTCCCCTTCTGACACGGGGAGACAAATTAATCTTTCAGAAAGGGAGCAAAAAGCTACGCCTCCTGAAGGCGTGGGCAGACAATGCGTTTCCTCTGGGGGCGAAGCCAGGGAGTTTCCTGTTCACAGCCTCCCAGCACAATTCACTGCCAGCACACGCTATTTTTAATCTGCAGTGTTTCAGTGACCTAATTTGTATCCTGCCTCATGCAGCCTTTCAAAACAGAGAGGGCGGCAGAATATGGTAGAGGGGCGGGAATGAGTGTGCAGGGAATGAGTCCTGGTTTTCAGGATATTTCTTGAAGTGAAAATAAAAAGGGAGAGAGAGAGAACTCCCAGCTTTCAGGTTCTTCCTTAATTGGTTTGAAAGATGCTGGGGAGGATCGAGCATAACGTGCCTTGTAAATATTATAAAATAATTAAAAATACGCCTCATGTTTCAAAATTAAAATGACACTTTTAGTCAAACTAAAAAAACATATAAACAAAATTGAAATACGCTGAATATATTCAAATAGTCCACAAAAAGTGAAATGTAGAAGCATATAAATGAAAGTGAAATACGCTGAATATATCCAAATAGTCCACAAAAAGTGAAATGTAGAAGAGGGAAAAGGCCAAAAAGGGTAACATGCAGGGTTTTCTAGTTCTACAGTATCATATGAAGTGAAACTTTTTTTTGGTTTCTGTCCAAGACCTCATCAAAAACCACAGCATGTCTACCTACTTATACTTAAAAACAGAGGTCTGTGCTATTAAATATTGCACAGAAAAACCATACACCGAAAGATTTTTAGCAAGTTTACGCATTCAAGTGCTCCATTTAGGAAAATCTGAGTAGGACAGTGTCTGTGCAACTATTTCATCTCTCTTGTCCATGTGGCCAAAGGATAGTTTTTAACTACGTGATAACTTTGCGCTTTTTGGAGGGTGAAATTTCCTCGATTTAAAAAAGATAGATCAGTTCTGCCAAAAGGCATGAGGCCAGCCAGCATCTGCATCAGCACGGATGAGGGTCTCTGATCCCCTCTGTAAAACTCTGCTCTTTCTCGCTGAGTTGCTGAGCAGAGTGGATTTTTATCACATATATGGTGGCTGGGGGAGGCAACTGTAGGTTTTTGGTTGTCTACTGAAAGGAAGGTACCAGTGAGACTCAGGAGTCTTTTCAGATGTTGTTGAGTCCTCCCTGCTGTCCAAAAGCACTTCTGGCTCCCTTCATCCCTACCCCATTAGGTAGAGCAGTCTTCACTCCTCAGTTTTCTCATCCTGGTTTTCTGGTCCTGCAAGACCTTGCCTCAGCCCCTGCTCTGAGTTTTGTCCTCCAGCCTCTCTGTCCCCAGGTTGTTCCCAACCTCCCTCCCCTCCTGGCATCCAGTTAGTCCTTGACAGATATGTCCTGTTCCCACCGCTTACCACTAGCAATCTCCTTTTCCAGCCTGATCAGCAGATCTCCTCTCCCATTCCCTGTGCCCTGTCCATCGGCTTCTTTCTCCTTTCTGCACTTACTGACCAGTTTCTCGGTTTCTTAGTCACCACTCCTGGGCCCCCAAGCCCCCAGCTGTTTCCCCCCAGCTCTCAGTCCCTTTGCTGGATCTCCTGTTGTTCCCCAAACTGCTTCTCCTGGACACCTCCAGCCTTCTGCACTTCCATCAGCTTTCTCCCACCTACCGACACCACTCACAGGTGGGCAGAGAATCATAGAATCATAGAATGGTTTGGGTTGGAAGGGACCTCAAAGATCATCGAGTTCCAACCCCCTGCCCTGGGCAGGGACACCTCCCACCGGGATGGGGCATCCACAACTTCCCTGGGCAATAAATATTCCCTGGGAATAAAGTTCTGAGGAGCCAAAATCTCCCAGCAGGGGTTTTGTGGTGGTTGGTTTGGGTTTTTTTCAAAACTGATCAAACTTTGGACAGATTTTCACTGGGATGATAAAAGATGCCTTCTTGACAGAGAGTCCATCATGTCTTTGACAGAGTTCATGCTCTCGGTGCGGCGCATGGAAGCGCTATCAAACGAAAGCTGGCGTAATTTTTTTCAGATGTTAAACGTAATTCCTTTTCCATTGCTGCGGTTCTCAAAGATGGCTACTGTTCAGGCTAAGAAGTTTCAAAAAAAATTCAGCCTGAGGCTGACATCCAGTGTGGAAAATTTCAGCCCGAGTCCGAGAAAGTTATAAGCAACTGAAAACAGGGTCTTATAATGAGAAATGTCAGACGACATCAGCACTGGAAAGTGCTACCAGCTTGGCCCATAATACAGGCTTTGTTAAAGACATCACCCAGGCTAACGATGGCTATATCAAGTTATAGGCTAATGCCTTTTGCAACTGCTGAGTTATAAAATCTTTAATGCTCTTTTTGGTTACAATGGTAAACCTGGCAGCAACTGGGAAAGACCCACAAAGCCGGAAAAAAAAGTAGAAAACCTGAGGTTTTCTGCTGTGGTTAAGTTACAAGGCTGGGAACTGTGAAATCTGAATAATATTCTTGGCAGTGCCACAGGCTTCCTGCGTGACTTAGGTCCAGCTGAAGGTTAACCTCTTGGTGCCTCAGTTTCCTCACCGCATTTTTGGGACAGTGCTGATTTCATTCCTCGGCAGCCCTGGCAATACCGACCTGGCTTTCTGCACTTTAATGACGTGACACGCTAATCCTCTGTAATTTTTTCACCAGAAGGGAAAACATCTCGGGTTTGCATCCCTTGCTTGCATAATGGGAAGAAAGCGAGGAGGAATTTACTGGAATAATCCGGAAGTTGCAGTTTTGTGTCAGCCCTGAAATGTCATATAAACAGAGCTTCGCAACTCCTGTAAATGGTTTCCTGACTTTGTCAAAGGAAGTGGGCTGTCTACTTAAAGCTCTTGTCTGGGTCACGGTGACTAAACCTCACTGCACCCTGCCCTTTTGAAAGGTTTGGGTTTGTTTGAAATCGGAAACATTCCCCTAAGCCTCACCAAATAACAAGGGCGTAGGTGGTGGAGTCTCCTTCAAACCCTGCCTGGACACGTTCCTGTGGGACCTGCTCTGGGTGACCCTGCTCTGGCAGGGGGTTGGGCTGGGTGATCTCCAGAGGTCCCTGCCAACCCCAGATCATTCTGTGATTCTGTGAACTTAATATAAATCCTTTGATCCATGGAAGTGCATCTGACCTGTAGACATAGCCCAGTTCACCTGTAGCTGCTCCACCAGTGCTGACAGGAGTCAGGGGACTAATTCTGTTGTGTAATACTGTAAACATTACTCATAAATGCTTGTAGAAAATACGGGGGGAAAAAAGTACTAGGAATTATGAGAATTCAAATCACATTCAGCTATAAATATCCTGGCTTCAAACCATTGACATCTCCTGGGTCAAATTCTCCTTGTCTTGCACCCACCGTAGCCCCTTGGTCTACTTCAGGACTCATTAGCTAATTGCTAAAGGCAAAACAAAACCGGGTATTAAGGCATGTATTCGTATTAACTACCAAACATGTATATTCTACAGCCACTCCTGAGACGCATAGATGTCAGTATAACTGTTCACCATGACATGTGTTGTTGTTTGCATAAACTTAATTAACATACTCACACAGAATACAATTATTCTGATATACTAAGCTACTCTACATGTGATTAAAAAATAACAATGTGTCCTGGGAACAGTTAGCAAAACTGCCAGAATGCAGATAAAAACTGTCTTATTAAAATGCAAAAATTGGCATTTATCTTTCTTGTTATCCCTGTGGGGGCCATTACAAGCAATAATGAAAAGATGTCCCTTGAAATGGCATTACTTTTTAATGAGGCTTTTACCCATTGAGTCATAGTCTCCATTTTATTAATTACAAGCAGAAACAGCTTCCTAAACCCTGTAGCTGTTGACTGCAAGCAGCTTCTAAAGCTGAGCGTTCCCAGTCAGTACTAAGAATTGGGCAATTCAGCAAGTTTTAGGCTACAGCTAAGTTCAGGCTGTGGGTTGACTCTATGAGCAAAGCACATGAAGACCTAGCAAGGACATTTGCACATCACATGTCAGCTCCTGGGCAGTTCCATGACGTGTGCCATAGCGTTTTGTTTACAACCCTCTGGTTAACAAAAAATCGCAGAACCATGGAATCATTGAATGGTTTGGGTTGGAAGGGACCTTACAGATCATCCAGTTCCAACCCCCTGCCCTGGGCAGGGACACCTCCCACCAGACCAGGTTGCTCCAAGCCCCATCCAGCCTGGCCTTGAACCCCTCCAGGGATGGGGCAGCCACAGCTTCTCTGGGCAACCTCTTCCAGGGTCTCACCACCCTCACAGCAAAGAATTTCTTCCTGAGATCTCATCTCAATCTCCCCTCTTTCAGTTTAAAACCCTTCCCCCTGGTCCTATGGCTCCCCTCCCTGATCAAGAGTATCTCCCCGTCTCTCCTGGAGCCCCTTTAGGGACTGGAAGGGGCTCTAAGGTCTCCTCAGAGTCTTCTCTTCTCCAGGCTGAACAATCCCAACTCTCTCAGCCTGTCCTCACAGCAGAAGGGCTCTAGCCCTTGAAGCATTTTCATGGCCTTCTCTGGACCCGTTCCAACAGGTCCATGTCCTGGTGCTGTCAGCAGTGCTCTAGGTAGGGGCTCACCAGAGCAGAGTAGAACAGCTAGAACACCTGTGGGGATTGTTTGCTGATTATGTGTTTGTTGTGTTTTGTATTTGTTTGTTGTTTTTTTGTTGTTGTTGTTTTGTTTTTTGTGGTTGGACTCGATGATCTCAGAGGTCCCTTCCAACCACTAAGATTCTGTGATTATTATTTGACAACATGAACACGCCTGTACTTTCATTTTACTTGGGCACTTGTCTTCATTCAGAGCGTGAAGAGCCAGACACAAACTGCTGGGGCTGGGCTCCAGCTCTGACTCACTTGCCCAGTCCTACACTCAGTGGTACTCAGAAAATACCACAACGAGGGGACTGAACTCTTGTTTTTCAGTAAAAGCCTGGCTTTTCCTTTCAGCTGTCTAATTACTCTCATCCTCCTGAGCTTTTGACCAGCAAACCACTCGTGGTTAAAGCAATTTGGCAAATGTGATCCATTATCACTGCTACCGCTGTTTCTACTCGTATTTGGGGCTTTGCTGTGCATCAGAACAGCCTTATTCTGCAACAGGGGGAAACATCTATTTCTGCAAACTGTCATTCAAGGAGCTGCTTAAAACTTGACAGCTCTGAGATTATTTTTATGATAAAATACTAAAACAGTGCCTACACAAAGGTGAACGGTTCGGGCTGTCAATCCCAAGTCTCACAGCATGCAGCAAAATATGGGGTTCATGGGGCCAAAGGGAGCTAACAAAACATTATTAAAATTGGAAAATTAAGTAATCTAAAGCAAGGAAATTCCAAGGTGGATTGACCCCCACCAGCTCCAAGCCTCCCTTTCCTTTTCTAAATTCAGTTTATCTTTTCTCGTCCTTGTGCCCCAGGTCATTTCATCTCTGCATTTTATGCTGGTGGCTTTCTCTCAGGTAACGCCTGAATATCAAAGAGAGGAGAGAAGGAGAGAAAGAAGCTGCTGTTCTTTGTTTTAGTGCCAAAACTGAAACTGTGGGGACTTTCTCAGGTCCATAAAGCAACACCCTATGGTGACATTAAACTGGGAGGCTGTAGTAAGCCTCTACAGATCATCTGTGTGCTACAGTTTTTCAGAACTTGACCATTTTGAGACAGATTTTCTTAGCCACCTCTGTTATTTAAAAAGGCACTATGTCAAAACCTACAGACACTAGAACTTCTTAGAGAAAAGCTTGCCAATGGGCAAACCCATTTATTTTCCCCATGCCTTTTTCTTGGAAATTGCTGAATCCTTTGGCTAAAATGTTCCGTAGAGCAAAATGTAGCCTGAGTCAGATAGCATGGAAACTATCATCACTAACGGTTGAAGTTTGGCAAGACTGTAAATAGTAGAGTTCAGGTCTCAGTATTAGTCAATTTAATTACGGGTGGGGCTATCAAACCATCCTACGTGATAAATTGCCATGACTTCCAGTTCACAGCTTGAAAGCCTCTGATCTTTGTAGGAGGCAGGTTGGCAGTGGGGTCCTTTACAGACGAGCGCAGCACACGGAGGCTCTCCAAGGTCACGCAGTAGCTGCTGGTGGATCTGGGGTGGCATTCAGGAGGGCTGACCTCAGATCTCCCCTCCAACCACAGACTGTCCTTGATTTTGCTTGGCTCAACAGTGCTTCCTCTCTCTTGGTCACACTTCACTCTCCCATAATTTTCTTCACTGCTGTCTTGCTCTGACTATGCTTCCCTTCTTCTCTTTCCTTGGCTTCCCTTCCCACAGTAGTTCAGCCTTTACCCTTACACTTTCTCTGGACATCTGACTCCCTGAGACTTTAACCCAGTCTGGAATGGTTTCCATTCCGGGAGGCAACAGTTCTGGGCACGTATCCCCTCCCCACAGCCATCCTCTTCACCTCAAGCTTCTTGACTTCTGGTTGGCCTCGGGAGAAAAAAGGAGAGCAGCTGGGTTGCTTTCTGAGTAGCTGTGGGAGGAAGAGCTGGAAGCCTGGTCTAGTGTCTGTAGGACTTGTTTATATGTCACATTCCACGTGGTATAGGAAAGTAACATTATGTATGGCTGTAACCTCTGGTTAGTGACAGTTGGCAGTTATATGATCCGATTACACCATATTTATGGTGCCTCGGGCAAGTTTTAATTATGAACATTTTGATTTTTCCACCAGTTTTCCCAGGAAGTTCACCATGCCCGCATCAATCAGACCTGAATTATTGAAGCCCTTCCACAAATGTGCTTTCTTTGGTTAGACTGAATGTGTCTAGGTTGAATGTGAGGTTTTCCAAAGTGATTTCATTTCCTAGTAGGAAACAAGTACAGGGCTTTGACGTATGTCCTGAAGCCTAGCTGAGGAAGTGATGCTGGGCAGCAACACTCCATGGGCTGGACCGAGCCGGCATTGGCAGCGAGGGTGCAGACCAAGAGGGGTGCAGTGAGGTGGACAGCAATCACCTCTGTCCCTGGAGAGATGTCTGTCATTCCCTCCTCATCAGGGCTGTTTTATTTTGTGATCACCAGGTGTACCTTTTGTGCTGACCGCCAGGGACAAGGGCAACAGAACTGCTGGCACGGGTGACCCTCCAGGGGCTTGTAAACCTCAAGAAAATTAAAAATGCAAACAATGAAGTTGCTCAGACATCCCAGTAACTTGCCAGGACTGAGCTGGAGCTAATAAATCCCTAAAAACCCAGGCCCAGTGAGGTGTTCTGTCACCACACTTTCTAGGCAGTGGAAAAGCAGAGCAGAGCCATCCAAAATTGGCTTTTTTCATCCAGGCCAAAGACCATACACAAGCAGCTAAAGAGCTTCCATACCCATCTGTCCCTAGAAGCAACACGGCTGTGTTTGCTGGGGTGCCATGCCAGCGTTAATCCCCACCCCAAGCTAGTTGGCCAGCTTTGGCTGTCTGTGTATCTTTGGCACGAGGGATTCCCAGCTCTCAGATAGCTGGGAGCCTACCATATTATGAGATTATTTCCCTTTTCACTTCCTCCCAGAGGAGTTGGCAGGAGCACTCACCTGCAAACCCCCCTGGGCCTGACAGCAAAGGCTGAACGTTCTGACTTGTCACCTGGAGCTAATGAGTAAAAAAAAAAAGGCTTAGTTTGGCAGGCCTGGTAGATGTAGTTGTCCTCCAAGTCTTCATCTCTTGGTTAGTTTTGCCCTAGAGAAGCTGTGGTACCAAAGCAGGGTGGGGATTCCCTCTTGCTCTACCCAAAGGTGGGCCCAGCGGGATGGAGATCCGGACTCCCCAGACCTTTCATCAAACCAGCACAGGTAGCCAGTTTTCTTAGCCCAAACTTTCAAAAGTCAGAAACCAAGCCTCAAAACATCACAGGACTTGCTTAAAACCACAAGGTGTTTTTCAGATGTTTCCTCTGGGCACTGGGTTTTTATTCCATTTTCAAGTGGAAACCAAGAGAAACACACTCTTTCTAAAAGAAAAAAAGAAAAGCAAACCCTGAAAATATTTCACATTAGTACTACATTCCAAAAGATTAAGAAGAAAACCTAAAGTCACAAAGGCTTTGAACTCTCATGAAAACTCTGGAAATAACTTATTTTAATTTCAAAACCCTCTAAGGCATAAAAGGAACATTTTTGATAAAGCAACTCTGACTCATTCTAACACATTTTATCCTCATTCATGCATGCTTTTGACTCAGACTAAAAGACTTGGATTGCAAAGCCTCATATGTGTGTGTGTTCTTTTTTTTTTTTTCTACCTTCACAGCCTTTTTTGGGAAATACCTCAATGAATACAATGGCAGCTACATCCCTCCTGGGTGGAGAGAGTGGGTTGGATTAGTGAAGAACTCTCGCTTCTATAATTACACCATTTCTCGCAATGGTAACAAAGAGAAGCATGGATTTGATTATGCAAAGGTATGTTCCAGACACGTAAATTCTGCATCATTAAGCCATGTAAAAATCACTTTCAGATAATTAATTAACCAGGTAATTAATTAATTAAGCAACCACAAGCAAGAAATTGAGATGTCATTTTCTCTCCGGGGCGTTGCAGATCGATTTCCACGTGAGAATATTAATTGCACAACAGAAGAAAAGTTTCCAAGGGCTCTTCGGTGCAGCCTGGTGATTCCTCCCTCCCTCCTTCCCTCTCTCTCTGCCAGAAAGCCATGGTTTTGTGGCAGGAGCAAACAGTAAATAAAAGCCTTTCCCAAAAACAATCGTGCCCCTTGCACGGTTGAACTTTAAAGTTAGCTGAGCGTTGTCAGTTGTTAAGAAACAAGTGAATGCTGTTTTCCATTATAGAGTGTGCGCACACACCAAAAAAACAGGCTGTGCCCCAGCGAGCAGGAGAATAGATAAGCAGGAGAACATGGCCCTTGGACAACTTCAGAGCTTGTTCACGCTCTTGACAAAGTTTGGAAGGGGGCCGCTGTCAAATTTCCCGGGAAGGCTTAGGGAGCATGGATCGCAGGCTTTCCAGCCTGCAGAAAGCAATCCCGAATTTCCTCAGCCCGTAGCTCGCAGAAGATGATACAGATGTTGCAGCTGTGGTTTCTGACCCATGTAATGAGATTTTATTGGAAGCTCGCGATGCCTGTTTCTGATTTCCCCGCCCGTAGAAATTACATGATACTAATTATATATTTAAATAGAGCGGGGAAAAAAAAAAAAAAGAAAATGAAGAATATTGGTTAGTTATACGTTCCTTACACACCCTGTGTGTGTAGCTGGAATAAATAGGCAACTAGGAGGGAAGTGGATGCTTTGGGAGAGCAGTCATAGAGGTGTTTCACTTGAACAGGTCACAAACCCAGAGATTATCACCGCGCTGGTGCCTTGCCCTCATTACCCATTTTCTACACCAAAAGGTCGCTCGCTGTCTCCTCCGTGTCCCTGCAAGGCTTTTAGTAGCCAGGGCTACTACCGTGCGTGCTGGAGGAGAGGGGAAGGGGCAGGGGGGGAGCCAGGGGGTCACAGCTGGTTGGTTTGTCCCCGCACCGACGTGCGACACAGACCTTGTCCCTCAGGCTCTGCTTTTGCAGCTGTTTGGGGCCTCGAATCCACAACATATGATTAGTCATGCCTGGAAGTGCTTGAAATTACAAACATTGTCTCAGCACTTTCTCAATGAAGCTCGCACTAGACCTCCAGGCCAACAGCGAACGCTCCAAGGTGGCAGGTGGTTTAATTTAAGTTTTCATCTTTTTTTTTTCTTTTTTTTTTTTTTTTTTCATGAGGTGCTTGTTCTAGTAGGTATCTGCGTGATCTCTTGGTTCATCTGATGTAGGATAGAATCCTGCAGCTGCAAAAATGTTTGAGTTCAGCATTTAGGAAATGCTTATTAGAAATAAGTTGTGGCTATTTTCACCCTCTTAATTAACTATTCAATTTTTTCTTTCTCTTTACTTTTTTTTTTTTTTTTTTTTTTTTTTTGTAGTTCCATTTCCTCCCTTCCCCTTCTAGGCTTCCATTTGCCACCTTGGCTGTAGGTTAAGCCAGTTTATTAGCGAGTCACAACCTAAATCTCAGCAGCTGCACTGCTTAAAGTTGCACAATTAAAACGAACAGAGCCTGCAGGAATTCGACTGCTCCCTGCATTCGCATTTGCAATTTCTTTGATAAAAGACTTTTTTGCAATCTGTTGCCTGTTGTAGCCTCCCCCCGCTGCTTCGTATACATACGCAAAAGTATAATCTGAACAAAGAGAGCACAAGAAATGTTTATGTAAACAGAAAACCAACGTCAGGAGTCAATGATTTCTTGCAGTTAGGAGCCATTATCTTCTGAAAGTGTTTTGTCAGTGAAATTCAAGAAACAAATCTTTGCCAGTATAGCCTGTAATTTTAGATGTTACGTAGCATTATATTACAAAATCTGGTAATCATATTTACTTAATGCCTTCTGTTGTATCTGATTTGCAAAGTACTGTCTCATTTTATGTGGCATCGCCTGTTTGAGAAAGTAATTACTGCTCAGTCCCCCCTATGCTCCCTCCAACCCTACATCTCTTTGATGGTATGTTTTGACTTCCTGATCTGAGCTTTAATGAGGGGCTAGAAAGTAACATAATAACATGATAGTATGGGATCTAATTAATCATGCGCTTTGTAACTTTTGCTTTGCGTTCATCCTATGTTCCAGGACTACTTCACAGACCTAATCACTAATGAGAGCATTAATTACTTCAGAATGTCTAAGAGGATATATCCCCATAGGCCCATAATGATGGTCATCAGCCACGCTGCGCCCCACGGCCCCGAGGATTCGGCCCCGCAGTTCTCCGAGCTCTACCCCAACGCTTCTCAGCACATGTAAGTCCAACTCATGCCCTTGCCAGACCCTCTCCTTGCATCTGCTTCTTGGGAGGTATTTGTTTATGGAGACGTTGGAGGGAGGGAGAATCCAAATGTAAGGAACCCAGAGCAAGCCACTGATGTTTGCTCGTTTCTTCGGCCGCGCTTGCTCCTCTCGGGGAAGGAGAGTGACAGCTCTGACCATTATTAAAACAGAGAGAAGCTCTTTTTCCTCCTGGGAAGTTGTGGGAGATTAAAAGGTCAGTGTTTGGCTTTGTAAGGGCAGCTTCTTACAATACCCTGAAAATATGTAGACACAGGTCAGGATCTGTTGGAAAGATATTACTTCCTTCGTCTGTCTCTAAGATATGCGCTTCCTGGGCTCTGGCTGGATGTATTGAGAGTAAAAACACCCTTTTTTTGGCTTTTGTGTGCACCAGATTTGTTTATAGACTAGATATACTGGCAGATTCCCAAAATAGCCTATTATATTTCATTTTTAAATAGCATGCTTAATCATTTCGGATGATTACACTATAATAATAATTTAAAAAGAACTCCTCATTTTGTTTCTGAAACTGAGACTAACTCCAGGTAAAAATCTGAGGATAGGCCTGGATTCCACATCTTGCTTTAAACCTTGAATATTCTGCCTCTTTTTCCTTATACTGAGGTCTTAGGGAAGTTTTCCACTGCCCTTCTGTCTGCCATGAGCATCTGGACCACTCTTTCCATTTGTGCTTAAACAATGTTTTTGCACCTCTTTACAGGTAGGAAAAAAAAAATGTTATCTGGATTTTACATTGTTTTAGTGCTGAAAATGAGGAGGAATCAGCTTCATCTTTACATTGATTTGGTGCTGAAAATGAGGAGGAATCAGCTTCATCACACAGTGGAAAACTTCTTGCTCTACAAATTGTATTTTGGATGCTCTGCAGTAGCTCACACACAGGGATGTTTTTGTAGTTATATTAACTAGTTTAAGATATGGGATGTGAAAATGGTTCTCAAACAATCATCCTGAAGAATTGTTATCACCTTTTTGTGTCCTAAAGGTAAAATAAGATAGATATCAATCCATAGAACCTGTCATATTGGGTTGTGTGAAAGATCACAGAGAAGCTGTGGCTGCCCCATCCCTGGAGGGGTTCAAGGCCAGGCTGGATGGGGCTTGGAGCAACCTGGTCTGGTGGGCAGGATGTGAAAATTGTTCTCAAATAATCATCCTGAAGAATTATTATCACCTTTTTGCGTTCTAAAGGTAAAATAAGATAGATATCAAACCATAGAACATGTCATATTGGGTTGTGTGAAAGACCACAGAGAAGCTGTAGCTGCCTCATCCCTGGAGGGGTTCAAGGCCAGGCTGGATGGGGCTTGGAGCAACCTGGTCTGGTGGGAGATGTCCCTGCCCTTGGTAGGGGGTTGGAACTCAGTGGTCTTTAGGGTCCCTTCCAACCCAAACCATTCTATGATTCTAGATTCTATGATCTTTCTAACTCAGTATCCTGAATTATGCACTTATGCAGAAAGTAGCAGGGAATGCTTAGGCATGGTTTTAAGGTCCATTTCAACCCAAACCATTATATGATTCTAGGATTTTATGATCTTTCTAAGTCAGTATCCTGAATTATGCGCTTATGCAGAAAGTAGCAGGGAATGCTTAGGAAAACAAAACAAACAGACAAACAAAAAAACCTCAAAAAAACCCCAAACACCAAGAGAGATCCCTTTTCCTCATTTTTCCAGTTTCTGAAAATCACCAGTTTAGGTGAAGCATTGAGGCCACTGTGCCCCATTCTCTTTGCATGGGTCTGCTCTGCAGTGGCAACCCCACCATCCTGTGGCAACAAGTTCCTCCTCAGTGCCACCCCGCACGGAAGGGACAAAGGACCATTTTGTCTCTCCTCCTAAACCCGGGGCTTGCCCATGCAACCAGTGTCCCCTGCTTCCCATTGTGTGAGGAGTAATGAACAGCCACTACATCAGATTTAATGGACCTCTCCCACGTCTTCTTTCACTCGCCCCTTTTCATAGCAAGAGAGTTATATCTATTTGTTCTCGCTCTGTTCAACAGATTGCTTTCCGTTTAGTGGCACAGATTGCCTGGCCTCGGGCAAGCCATCCTGTCTGCTGGGGGACTATCCATCATACAGGAGGGTAGGACTCAAACTGTTTCCGCTCAGCTGTGGGGACCGTGTCTGGAAGAAAAAGCACTGAATCATTGCATCTCGCTCTACCTCTCCCCAGGCCAAAGCAGCTCATTTTAGTCTCCGTGCTCATTTGTAATGAGTGCTTGTAGGAACTTGCATTGGTTTGTCATCCTCCTGGTGCTTTCAGCCTGCTTGTTTTCTGGCTTCTGCTGCTAAAACCAATGGGTTTAGGTAGTCTCCAAAATTTTAACTGTTTCTCCACCTTATACAGGTTGCATATCACCTGCAAAGATCAAGCGACCATCCTAGTTATCTATTTTCAGGCTTAATTTCATTTCAGTACTTGTGTAAATTAATTTTCATTCTTCTCCACCTTATACGGGTTGCATGTCACCTGCAAAGATCAAGCGACCATCCCAGTTATCTATTTTCAGGCTTAATTTTATTTCAGTACTTGTGTAAATTAATTTTCATTCGCATGGATTCCTGGGGTCTAAATACCTTGCTCTGCGAGGCTACTTGTGAAATAGCCCAGAATGTGAGGCTCAGCTGTGCTTCTTCTTGTCTTCTGGCGTTGTTGATTTCTTGGCAACCTTCTTGCAAAGATTTTTTCCTCCGGTGACCTCAAGAGATCCTTGCTGGGTTGTTTTGTGTTTCCTGTTGCACTGACTGACTGCATGTGTTAAGAGTGCAGTCTGCAGACTAAGAAATGAGACAAACTGAAGATAAACTGCCAATCTGGGTGGCTGAAGCCTCCAAATAACTTATTTCTCTAGCAAAAACATTAGCAACAGGCTCTAAAAGATATAAGAAGTCCAGTTCTCACAGACATATTTGGTGCTCCCTGTGAAAACAGCACAAGAACAATAAAATCCCTCCTGCCAAGGTTTGTGTAATTTGAACGTTTAACCCTTAGGTTTTCTTCCTTGGTGGTCAAGCACCATTTGAATCTCTTTCTCCCTGACCTTGGGTGACAGCCATCTGACCTTGGATTTTGTTTTTAAAAATGTAGTTGCTATATCATGTTACTGTAACGCCTACCTCCAACAAAGAAGGGAAACCAGGTCAAAAGCTGCTTGCTGGCTTTACAAACCGAGAGGGAAGGTTATACCTACAAACCAAGGATTAAGATAGCCTGTCAACCACATGTGAGGGGAAGTTTTGCTTAAAAGGACAGTAGCTGGAGCAAGCCCTTAAACTACGTGACATTTCTTCGCTGGTAAAGTGCCTATCATTGGACTGAAATACTGCCTTTATAAATTTTTTTTTGGAAAACACAAACCATCAGTTTGTTTAGAAGGAGTTTTCCACTTGTGCATATGCACAGGCAGGGAGGCTACAGCAGGAAATCCTCCAGTTCAGGGAGAGTTCTGCCCTCAAACGTGGGCATCCGTTGGTCTCATTTCCCCACTTAACAACATGGAAAGAATAAAATCAAATTGAATACAGCAATGAAGTCCATAAAAATTATGAAAAACCCATCAAAGCCAAAAAGAAAAGGAAGAATTACCATCGTTGCCTTACTGTCTTGCCCTCCTCAGCACAAAGAGCCTGCTAGACTGGCATGGAAAGTCTTACAAGGACAAGAAAAGTAATGATGGGTGCAATGTTTCATCATTAATTTTAAGTGGACGCTGTTAATTCTCATTAGCTCCAGTTTAACAGACTGTATCATACTGGAAGGAGCAGGGACTCTCTATTATTTTTAAGCATCAATTCTCCCTCCCACTCTCCCACCTCTCCTCTCCTTAGAACATGTCCTGTTTCTGACACCTAAAAATATTTCTGAAAGTTTACATTGGCTGCTGTCTTCATAATGAGTGATACCTTTTCTGTAGATTAATCATACTAATGCATGTCCTCTAGCTATGCCCAGAAGTTGTTTCTGTGGAAGAAAATAGGACTGGAGAAGATACACTAGATGAAAGCAATACATAGATTTTTGCTGTGGTAATGAGCATCCATCTGCCGGGGAGTGGGGTTGCTAGACCTTTGGAAATGCTGTTGTTAAATATGAAGTTAAGATACAAGAGGTGGCTCTCTAGGTGTCCCTGGCAGCTGTTACAGGGGAATCTTGTTCCATCAGACAGCTGAGCAGGAAAGCTCTGACTCAAAGGATGCTCTAATGAAAGCCTGAATTCTCAGTTATGCTCGGGGCCTCTGGCACTTCGACTTCCCTTTACCTTCCAGTGTGAACCAGTCCTAAGGGAAATGTGAATCAGACCTAAGCTGTTTATAAGCTGTGAAGTAAACAAACATTAGAAGCAAAAATCTGCGGGAGGCAGGTTTACTGAAGAATGTAAAAAAATGGAACTCTGAGACACTGCTGGCTGTGCTGAGCTAAAGATCCGTGGGCTGGCAGGAGGACTGACAACCAGATTTTATAGCTACCTGGAAGCAATCCTATTGCCAGGCTGAATATCTTAGGAGGAGCAGCTAGAAACGGTGTATGGGAAGAGATCGGAAAGCTTCCCAAGGCAATGGGAGAAAAGGTAGATGGTATGAAAGGCAGAGCTTTACATTTCCATTTAAAGATAGTATCAAAGGTGCTGAAGGACGAGTTTGCAGTAGTGAAGCATGAGGAGCAATACTGTTGCACCTCCAAATCCCCAGACCCACCTTAACTGCAAATTTGGGGTGTGAGAGGGCAGCGTTGAGGGTGCCTTCTAGTCACTGAGGCTCGAACATCTGCCAGTTGCAGGGTTATTTCTTGTAACGTGGCCACTTACCCGTTGGAGTAGGATGACACATTTGCATCACTAATAAGTCCTGACATGCCAGTATGTCTTGTAATGTCTGGCCTGAGGCCCACTTGGACTCCTGACTTAGAGATAAAGGATCAAAATTATCACATACATCATTGCGAGTGTGACTTTAAATAGGACTAGAAGAAATGGTGTGATATAGAAGTGTGGTAAGATTCTAGTTACCCAATTAACTTCTGTAGCAGCAACAAATAATTTTTTTGTAAAAGAAAAAGGTGTTATACTTAACGGGTAACAACTTTTTTATTCCGAAATACAGCAGTTGTGTTACACTTCAGGAGCGAAACTTTCTTCCCTCACATCCCCTGATATATAAATAGCCCTGGGTTTAAAAGATTCCCCTTTTAAAAGGCTGGGAAAGTAAACCCAGAATGGTGAAATTCAACTTCACGTTAATACTGACCATGTCAGTCAGTATTTTGACTTTTAATTTTGCCCAGAAGCCAGGCTTCCTGCTTTCCAAGAACAGTGTTTAAACCTGGAAGTCTACTTTCCCTGGAAACAAAGGATTTGCTTCTTCTGTTTATTTACTCTTTTTCTGAAGAAACATGACCACTTAGGCAATGGTTGCTCATCATATTTCAAAGAATAATACAGGTGTTAATTTTGTAAAGAAACTATTCATTTTTTCACAATGAGTTTTGCCATAGGTAGTATTTTAAAATGTTGTTGACTTTTATTCTCATTAAAAGAAAATGTTCCTGAGGCATGTAAGGACATTTTCATTAACTGGAGGACTCCCAATCCAAACAGAAGATTAGCCAAACACTTTTGGGATAAAAACCTCCAAGAATTTGATAGAATTATTCACCATTAACATTTTTAGGCAGTATTTTTGTGAACATCATTTTCTTTTGTTGGATAAAAATAGGAAGGAATTAGGAGACTGTAAATAGAGGCAAACACAGATTTTTAGTGTGAGTAATTGAACAAATGTTTGTAAACGTGTTTGTTTCTTTCCCATGTTAACCCATCTGAAACAGAAATGTATATATTTAGGTCAAGCTTTTTGAAAACAAATGTTAATTTAAAGTTGCACTGAATTCTGGGAGCCCTTAAAACATGCTGTGCTCTGCTGTATTGCTGTTCCACACAGACACCACAACTGTGGAAACAGCACCAGCCAAGCTGAATCTCCCATTCTTTTCTTAACCTGCAAAATATCTTTTTGTAATAACGATTGGCAGAAGAGCTTTATTCCATTTGTTTCACTGAATATCACACCAAAAAACCTTAGTTCAGTTACTAGTAGACGATAGTGTAATTCATTCCTGATTGATTTGCTCTTTCAGGGTCCCATTTCAATAGGTCCTCAAGTAAAAACATCTGTTGTTTTGAGTTGCTGTTTGTTTTTTTTTTTTTATTTCTTGTCTAACTTTAAGTTATTGTGGTACCTGAGAAGCCAAATGAGCTGCATTCTCTATTTTAAACTTCATATTTAAATATACAAATAAACTAAATATGTTGTCAGTAAGACTAATTAAAATGTGGGATATGAAATGCTGATTGTTCATGTAGCTGAAGGTTATTGAGGTCTTTTGGATTCAAGCATATTATATATGCTAATATAATTCTTGTCCTCGCAACATAACTTTACATATCTATTTGAACCAGTGTTTGCAGATAAATAAATGATAGATTTCATGGTGAATCTTTCTTTAATGAGAGAAGTACACTGGTGCTTATAGATATTTACTCCTTCCATAACCTGTAGAACACTTTGTTATTGCCACTGTGGGCTTCCCTGCTGCAGTTTAACAAGTGGTAAATAGACAGTGAATGCAATTTCCATGATGGAGCATGAGCAAAACTACGCACTTTGATGCAGAGACATTAAATGCTAACAGAACTCACCACACAAGCCATCCCTTTCCTGAGGAGACTCATCTAGGGCTAGAGAAGGCTAATACTACTTTGTTGGGTTTTTTTCTTTTTAGTTTTTCAAATGTTCATATAAAATGGGATGATTTCTCTGTAGATTTCTTCCCATGGGTGAATGATTAGTAAATCTCAGGGGGAATTATTCTTCTCATTCTGAGAATGTGTTTATGGGAAAGTGCCTGACTGGGTTCAGCATTTGTCACTGTTAGGCATTTGGGATTTTTATTTTTTTTGTTAGTTAAACCAAGGGTATCAATTTTCAAATTTTATGAACCTGACATCTTCCAGTGTCCTGTCCAGTGCCAGAACAGACCGATCACTGAGTGCCAAGAAGTCTCCGTGTAGGAAGTTCTGCATAGTATGAGCTGGACAAATGGAGAGACCTAGATTTGCCCAAGGTACTACAGCCTACAAGAATGACAAATACTATACCTTTTCAGTAGAGTAATCATTTGCTCTCTCAATCCTTGCCTCTCTGTGGATTTAATGTTCATTTAATATGTTGCTGGTCATTTTAGAATTGACCTACATGAAGGGGAGCACTTTTTCATGTTGTCTATTTTTGTAACATGTAAAATGAACTCTCAGTCAGTCTCTGGGCACACATTCAGAGGTTTAAGTACTTTACTATTTGCTGATCAACCAGCAAGATTGACCTTGAAATCAGAAACTGCTCCTTACTGCACTCAGGGGTAGCATCTGAGGTGTTCAGGGGCAGGCTGGCAAAGACCAATGGGCAGGTGAACAGTAGCTCCTTGATAGACTTGAGGCACCATCCCTGGAGGTGTTCAAAAGACGGGTTGATGTAGTGCTGGGAGGTATGGTTTAGTGATGATGCTCCTTGTTTGTTGTGGGTGTCTATTTTTGTCAGTTAGGTTGACGGTTGGACAAGATGATCTTTAAGGTCCCTTCCAACCTAGAAGATTCTGTGATTCTGTGATTCTGTGACTTAGAGACCATGGACAACCTGAAAATAATAGGTACCTCATGAGGTATTTGGCACTATTAGAATCATGGAATTATAATATCATTCAGGTTGGAAAAGACCCTTGGGATCATCGAGTCCAACCATCAACCCTACTCTACAAGGCACTCTATACTCTATTAGGTATCTCATTATTTTATATCAATACAGAGCAAAGCTGTTCCCAAAAGTGGAAGAGTAGAAACAGTGACAGGCTGGGCCATGATGACTTTCGAGGGCTTACAACAGCTGAACATTTAGTTGATATTTCCTACTGCTCTAAGAAAAAAAACCAGTTGTGATTAAATAGTTAATCACTGACAAGGAAGAGGTCTCCATGATGGGAAAGGTTTTGAGAAATCAGAATATTCTTCCCAGAATTCACCTCTGTTGTGGTTGTCTGGGGACTTTTTATGCCCCCCCCAAAAGGTAGACAGATCTGAGGGCAATGTGAGGTCACCTATTGCCTATGTGTCTGGCAAGCAGTGTCATTCTGGTGGAATTCTGTAAGGCACAGCAAAGTGGGGTGTGCAGGGAACACAGACAAGCTGTGGGGCTTTGGGATTCCTCTTTCCCCATCACTTTGGACCCCCATTTCACATTTTTCCATCAGTCGCTGGCACTGGATATTTAACAGAAGGTCCTGTTCCTTGAATGGTCTGGGAGGAAAATTCAGCTCACTCTCTGCCTACTGCATTTCTCACCCAGAAAACTCAAAATGCATTTGGGAAGTGTCTGTGAAAGGTTTTAACCGCCCCGCTAAAACCCTTGAGTGCTGCTTTTAAAGACTATCCATTATGGGAAAACAAAACAAACAGACAAACAAAAAAACCTCAAAAAACCCCCAAACACCAAGAGAGATCCCTTTTCCTCATTTTTCCAGTTTCTGAAAATCACCAGTTTAGGTGAAGCATTGAGGCCACTGTGCCCCATTCTCTTTGCATGGGTCTGCTCTGCAGTGGCAACCCCACCATCCTGTGGCAACAAGTTCCTCCTCAGTGCCACCCCGCACGGAAGGGACAAAGGACCATTTTGTCTCTCCTCCTAAACCCGGGGCTTGCCCATGCAACCAGTGTCCCCTGCTTCCCATTGTGTGAGGAGTAATGAACAGCCACTACATCAGATTTAATGGACCTCTCCCACGTCTTCTTTCACTCGCCCCTTTTCATAGCAAGAGAGTTATATCTATTTGTTCTCGCTCTGTTCAACAGATTGCTTTCCGTTTAGTGGCACAGATTGCCTGGCCTCGGGCAAGCCATCCTGTCTGCTGGGGGACTATCCATCATACAGGAGGGTAGGACTCAAACTGTTTCCGCTCAGCTGTGGGGACCGTGTCTGGAAGAAAAAGCACTGAATCATTGCATCTCGCTCTACCTCTCCCCAGGCCAAAGCAGCTCATTTTAGTCTCCGTGCTCATTTGTAATGAGTGCTTGTAGGAACTTGCATTGGTTTGTCATCCTCCTGGTGCTTTCAGCCTGCTTGTTTTCTGGCTTCTGCTGCTAAAACCAATGGGTTTAGGTAGTCTCCAAAATTTTAACTGTTTCTCCACCTTATACAGGTTGCATATCACCTGCAAAGATCAAGCGACCATCCTAGTTATCTATTTTCAGGCTTAATTTCATTTCAGTACTTGTGTAAATTAATTTTCATTCGCATGGATTCCTGGGGTCTAAATACCTTGCTCTGCGAGGCTACTTGTGAAATAGCCCAGAATGTGAGGCTCAGCTGTGCTTCTTCTTGTCTTCTGGCGTTGTTGATTTCTTGGCAACCTTCTTGCAAAGATTTTTTCCTCCGGTGACCTCAAGAGATCCTTGCTGGGTTGTTTTGTGTTTCCTGTTGCACTGACTGACTGCATGTGTTAAGAGTGCAGTCTGCAGACTAAGAAATGAGACAAACTGAAGATAAACTGCCAATCTGGGTGGCTGAAGCCTCCAAATAACTTATTTCTCTAGCAAAAACATTAGCAACAGGCTCTAAAAGATATAAGAAGTCCAGTTCTCACAGACATATTTGGTGCTCCCTGTGAAAACAGCACAAGAACAATAAAATCCCTCCTGCCAAGGTTTGTGTAATTTGAACGTTTAACCCTTAGGTTTTCTTCCTTGGTGGTCAAGCACCATTTGAATCTCTTTCTCCCTGACCTTGGGTGACAGCCATCTGACCTTGGATTTTGTTTTTAAAAATGTAGTTGCTATATCATGTTACTGTAACGCCTACCTCCAACAAAGAAGGGAAACCAGGTCAAAAGCTGCTTGCTGGCTTTACAAACCGAGAGGGAAGGTTATACCTACAAACCAAGGATTAAGATAGCCTGTCAACCACATGTGAGGGGAAGTTTTGCTTAAAAGGACAGTAGCTGGAGCAAGCCCTTAAACTACGTGACATTTCTTCGCTGGTAAAGTGCCTATCATTGGACTGAAATACTGCCTTTACAAATTTTTTTTTGGAAAACACAAACCATCAGTTTGTTTAGAAGGAGTTTTCCACTTGTGCATATGCACAGGCAGGGAGGCTACAGCAGGAAATCCTCCAGTTCAGGGAGAGTTCTGCCCTCAAACGTGGGCATCCGTTGGTCTCATTTCCCCACTTAACAACATGGAAAGAATAAAATCAAATTGAATACAGCAATGAAGTCCATAAAAATTATGAAAAACCCATCAAAGCCAAAAAGAAAAGGAAGAATTACCATCGTTGCCTTACTGTCTTGCCCTCCTCAGCACAAAGAGCCTGCTAGACTGGCATGGAAAGTCTTACAAGGACAAGAAAAGTAATGATGGGTGCAATGTTTCATCATTAATTTTAAGTGGACGCTGTTAATTCTCATTAGCTCCAGTTTAACAGACTGTATCATACTGGAAGGAGCAGGGACTCTCTATTATTTTTAAGCATCAATTCTCCCTCCCACTCTCCCACCTCTCCTCTCCTTAGAACATGTCCTGTTTCTGACACCTAAAAATATTTCTGAAAGTTTACATTGGCTGCTGTCTTCATAATGAGTGATACCTTTTCTGTAGATTAATCATACTAATGCATGTCCTCTAGCTATGCCCAGAAGTTGTTTCTGTGGAAGAAAATAGGACTGGAGAAGATACACTAGATGAAAGCAATACATAGATTTTTGCTGTGGTAATGAGCATCCATCTGCCGGGGAGTGGGGTTGCTAGACCTTTGGAAATGCTGTTGTTAAATATGAAGTTAAGATACAAGAGGTGGCTCTCTAGGTGTCCCTGGCAGCTGTTACAGGGGAATCTTGTTCCATCAGACAGCTGAGCAGGAAAGCTCTGACTCAAAGGATGCTCTAATGAAAGCCTGAATTCTCAGTTATGCTCGGGGCCTCTGGCACTTCGACTTCCCTTTACCTTCCAGTGTGAACCAGTCCTAAGGGAAATGTGAATCAGACCTAAGCTGTTTATAAGCTGTGAAGTAAACAAACATTAGAAGCAAAAATCTGCGGGAGGCAGGTTTACTGAAGAATGTAAAAAAATGGAACTCTGAGACACTGCTGGCTGTGCTGAGCTAAAGATCCGTGGGCTGGCAGGAGGACTGACAACCAGATTTTATAGCTACCTGGAAGCAATCCTATTGCCAGGCTGAATATCTTAGGAGGAGCAGCTAGAAACGGTGTATGGGAAGAGATCGGAAAGCTTCCCAAGGCAATGGGAGAAAAGGTAGATGGTATGAAAGGCAGAGCTTTACATTTCCATTTAAAGATAGTATCAAAGGTGCTGAAGGACGAGTTTGCAGTAGTGAAGCATGAGGAGCAATACTGTTGCACCTCCAAATCCCCAGACCCACCTTAACTGCAAATTTGGGGTGTGAGAGGGCAGCGTTGAGGGTGCCTTCTAGTCACTGAGGCTCGAACATCTGCCAGTTGCAGGGTTATTTCTTGTAACGTGGCCACTTACCCGTTGGAGTAGGATGACACATTTGCATCACTAATAAGTCCTGACATGCCAGTATGTCTTGTAATGTCTGGCCTGAGGCCCACTTGGACTCCTGACTTAGAGATAAAGGATCAAAATTATCACATACATCATTGCGAGTGTGACTTTAAATAGGACTAGAAGAAATGGTGTGATATAGAAGTGTGGTAAGATTCTAGTTACCCAATTAACTTCTGTAGCAGCAACAAATAATTTTTTTGTAAAAGAAAAAGGTGTTATACTTAACGGGTAACAACTTTTTTATTCCGAAATACAGCAGTTGTGTTACACTTCAGGAGCGAAACTTTCTTCCCTCACATCCCCTGATATATAAATAGCCCTGGGTTTAAAAGATTCCCCTTTTAAAAGGCTGGGAAAGTAAACCCAGAATGGTGAAATTCAACTTCACGTTAATACTGACCATGTCAGTCAGTATTTTGACTTTTAATTTTGCCCAGAAGCCAGGCTTCCTGCTTTCCAAGAACAGTGTTTAAACCTGGAAGTCTACTTTCCCTGGAAACAAAGGATTTGCTTCTTCTGTTTATTTACTCTTTTTCTGAAGAAACATGACCACTTAGGCAATGGTTGCTCATCATATTTCAAAGAATAATACAGGTGTTAATTTTGTAAAGAAACTATTCATTTTTTCACAATGAGTTTTGCCATAGGTAGTATTTTAAAATGTTGTTGACTTTTATTCTCATTAAAAGAAAATGTTCCTGAGGCATGTAAGGACATTTTCATTAACTGGAGGACTCCCAATCCAAACAGAAGATTAGCCAAACACTTTTGGGATAAAAACCTCCAAGAATTTGATAGAATTATTCACCATTAACATTTTTAGGCAGTATTTTTGTGAACATCATTTTCTTTTGTTGGATAAAAATAGGAAGGAATTAGGAGACTGTAAATAGAGGCAAACACAGATTTTTAGTGTGAGTAATTGAACAAATGTTTGTAAACGTGTTTGTTTCTTTCCCATGTTAACCCATCTGAAACAGAAATGTATATATTTAGGTCAAGCTTTTTGAAAACAAATGTTAATTTAAAGTTGCACTGAATTCTGGGAGCCCTTAAAACATGCTGTGCTCTGCTGTATTGCTGTTCCACACAGACACCACAACTGTGGAAACAGCACCAGCCAAGCTGAATCTCCCATTCTTTTCTTAACCTGCAAAATATCTTTTTGTAATAACGATTGGCAGAAGAGCTTTATTCCATTTGTTTCACTGAATATCACACCAAAAAACCTTAGTTCAGTTACTAGTAGACGATAGTGTAATTCATTCCTGATTGATTTGCTCTTTCAGGGTCCCATTTCCATAGGTCCTCAAGCAAAAACATCTGTTGTTTTGAGTTGCTGTTTGGTTTTTTTTTTATTTCTTGTCTAACTTTAAGTTATTGTGGTACCTGAGAAGCCAAATGAGCTGCATTCTCTATTTTAAACTTCATATTTAAATATACAAATAAACTAAATATGTTGTCAGTAAGACTAATTAAAATGTGGGATATGAAATGCTGATTGTTCATGTAGCTGAAGGTTATTGAGGTCTTTTGGATTCAAGCATATTATATATGCTAATATAATTCTTGTCCTCGCAACATAACTTTACATATCTATTTGAACCAGTGTTTGCAGATAAATAAATGATAGATTTCATGGTGAATCTTTCTTTAATGAGAGAAGTACACTGGTGCTTATAGATATTTACTCCTTCCATAACCTGTAGAACACTTTGTTATTGCCACTGTGGGCTTCCCTGCTGCAGTTTAACAAGTGGTAAATAGACAGTGAATGCAATTTCCATGATGGAGCATGAGCAAAACTACGCACTTTGATGCAGAGACATTAAATGCTAACAGAACTCACCACACAAGCCATCCCTTTCCTGAGGAGACTCATCTAGGGCTAGAGAAGGCTAATACTACTTTGTTGGGTTTTTTTCTTTTTAGTTTTTCAAATGTTCATATAAAATGGGATGATTTCTCTGTAGATTTCTTCCCATGGGTGAATGATTAGTAAATCTCAGGGGGAATTATTCTTCTCATTCTGAGAATGTGTTTATGGGAAAGTGCCTGACTGGGTTCAGCATTTGTCACTGTTAGGCATTTGGGATTTTTATTTTTTTTGTTAGTTAAACCAAGGGTATCAATTTTCAAATTTTATGAACCTGACATCTTCCAGTGTCCTGTCCAGTGCCAGAACAGACCGATCACTGAGTGCCAAGAAGTCTCCGTGTAGGAAGTTCTGCATAGTATGAGCTGGACAAATGGAGAGACCTAGATTTGCCCAAGGTACTACAGCCTACAAGAATGACAAATACTATACCTTTTCAGTAGAGTAATCATTTGCTCTCTCAATCCTTGCCTCTCTGTGGATTTAATGTTCATTTAATATGTTGCTGGTCATTTTAGAATTGACCTACATGAAGGGGAGCACTTTTTCATGTTGTCTATTTTTGTAACATGTAAAATGAACTCTCAGTCAGTCTCTGGGCACACATTCAGAGGTTTAAGTACTTTACTATTTGCTGATCAACCAGCAAGATTGACCTTGAAATCAGAAACTGCTCCTTACTGCACTCAGGGGTAGCATCTGAGGTGTTCAGGGGCAGGCTGGCAAAGACCAATGGGCAGGTGAACAGTAGCTCCTTGATAGACTTGAGGCACCATCCCTGGAGGTGTTCAAAAGACGGGTTGATGTAGTGCTGGGAGGTATGGTTTAGTGATGATGCTCCTTGTTTGTTGTGGGTGTCTATTTTTGTCAGTTAGGTTGACGGTTGGACAAGATGATCTTTAAGGTCCCTTCCAACCTAGAAGATTCTGTGATTCTGTGATTCTGTGACTTAGAGACCATGGACAACCTGAAAATAATAGGTACCTCATGAGGTATTTGGCACTATTAGAATCATGGAATTATAATATCATTCAGGTTGGAAAAGACCCTTGGGATCATCGAGTCCAACCATCAACCCTACTCTACAAGGCACTCTATACTCTATTAGGTATCTCATTATTTTATATCAATACAGAGCAAAGCTCTTTCCAAAACTGGAAGAGTAGAAACAGTGACAGGCTGGGCCATGATGACTTTCGAGGGCTTACAACAGCTGAACATTTAGTTGATATTTCCTACTGCTCTAAGAAAAAAAAACAGTTGTGATTAAATAGTTAATCACTGACAAGGAAGAGGTCTCCATGATGGGAAAGGTTTTGAGAAATCAGAATATTCTTCCCAGAATTCACCTCTGTTGTGGTTGTCTGGGGACTTTTTATGCCCCCCCCAAAAGGTAGACAGATCTGAGGGCAATGTGAGGTCACCTATTGCCTATGTGTCTGGCAAGCAGTGTCATTCTGGTGGAATTCTGTAAGGCACAGCAAAGTGGGGTGTGCAGGGAACACAGACAAGCTGTGGGGCTTTTGGATTCCTCTTTCCCCATCACTTTGGACCCCCATTTCGCATTTCTCCATCAGTTGCTGGCACTGGATATTTAACAGAAGGTCCTGTTCCTTGAATGGTCTGGGAGGAAAATTCAGCTCACTCTCTGCCTACTGCATTTCTCACCCAGAAAACTCAAAATGCATTTGGGAAGTGTCTGTGAAAGGTTTTAACCGCCCCGCTAAAACCCTTGAGTGCTGCTTTTAAAGACTATCCATTATGTGGAGGAGGCTTCTGACAATGGCCTGGGAACATGAGACCTGAGCCTGCTTGGGCAGCTGGCTCTCCTTCTCGGCACAGCAGCAGGCTGTCACCTCGCTGCCGGCTGAGTGCGGCTCACAGCCACCTCATCCCTCCACGGCGGGGGCACGAGGGAGTCCGTGAGGGAAAAAACACAGGGGCTTGCTGGAAAATGCTGATTAATCAAAACCCAGCTCTTTCCTGGGAACGCATGTCATTTGACAAACTTCCAAAGAAGCAGAGGAAAGTTTGTACTCGAAGTATCCTTCTATTCTGTCAATGTGCCTGATACCTGATTGGTGAACAAAACTCCTAAGGCTTTTAGAAGCCTAGAATCATAGAATGGTTTGGGTTGGAAAGGACCTTAAAACCATCGAGTTCCAACCCCCTGCCCTGGGCAGGGACACCTCCCACCAGCCCAGGTTGCTCCAAGCCCCATCCAGCCTGGCCTTGAACCCCTCCAGGGATGGCGCAGCCACAGCTTCTCTGGGCAACCTCTTCCAGGGTCTCACCACCCTCACAGCAAAGAATTTCTTCCTGAGATCTCATCTAAATCTCCCCTCTTTCAGCTTAAAACCGTTACCTCTTGTTCTATTGCTCCCTCCCCATCTCTCCTGTAGCCCTTTAGGTCTTGTTCTATCACTCCCTCCCCATCTCTCCTGGAGCCCCTTTAGGGACTAGAAGGGACTCTAAGATCTCCCCGGAGCCTTCTCTTCTCTGGGCTGAATAATCCCCATCTCTCTCAGCCTGTCCTCACAGGAGAGGTTCTCCATCCCTCCATCCATCTTTGTGGCTGTCCTCTGGACCTGTTCCAACAGGTCCATGTTCCAACAGGTCCATGTCCTTCCTGTGCTGAGGACTCCAGAGCTGGACACAGTGCTCCAGGTGGGGTCTCCCCAGAACGGAGCAGAGGGGCAGAATCCTCACCCTGCTGGCCGTGCTTCTTTTGATGCAACTGAAGATGCAGTTGAATTTCTGGGCTGCCAGCTCATATTGGTGGCTCATGTTGAGTTTCTTGTCCACCAACACCTCCAAATCCTTCTCGTCAGGGCTGCTCTCAATCCATTCTCTGCCTCAACCTGTATTTGTGCTTCTTTAAGGTCTAGGACTCCATCAGTCCATCTGCTAGGGCTGCTGGCTAGTCAACATCCTAGAGGACTGTGCTCCTGGGCTCAGTTTCCAAGGTCTAGTACTCCATCAGTCCATCCGCTTGGGCTGCTGGCTAGTCAACACCCTAGAGGACTGTGCTCCTGGGCTCAGTTTCATTACTTTTATGGTAGTATAAACATTCCTTTAAAAAAATCAGACTTCTCCCATGGGAAATGTCAAAATTTTGACTTTTCAACCTGACACAAAAGAATTTCCAACAGAAAAGGAATTTAACTTCATGTTTGGCTTTGTTAACCTTTCATACTTCTTAGGCAGGAAGTACTCAAGGAAATGTTCACAAATCCTATGATACCAGTGTCTCGATTCTGTTTTTCCTTGATGCTGATTGTTAGGTAGGTTAGTCAAAACTAGCTGTAGATACTAGAGGCATACGTACTTCTCAAATTCTACCTAAATTACTCTCCAATTAAAATGTGCACTCCATTAGTTTATTGCAGTTGACTATCAGGCTATTATGTTGTCCATTCAGCCAATTTTTGTCCTCAGAATATACAGTTAAATGTTTTCCACACTATCACTGATACAATAAAATCAACTGCTTCAGTAAAATCAATTGCTTCCACCATTCTGTGATCACACACAACCATGTCCAGAAAAATGAAAGCTAAATGAAGAACTGCTCAAGGGTGTGACTTTAAGTTATCAGCACACAGTGTTTTGATATCTTTCAGTGCTACCTCTTACAAAAGAACAACTACACACCAACCTTTCTCTGGGGAAAATGTACCTTTGGGTAATGCAGATATTAAACCTATCAGTATGTAAACAGTAAATTAATATTGAATTGGATTATGGTTATAAACTGAATAGAGAACCATAGAAATCAAATTAATCCAATCACACAACAGATTTTATCATTTTTTATTAACTTTTATTTTTCAAATACGTGCAATACATGTATCGTGTACTGGAGTATATTAGAAAGGGTAAAGAAAATAAAACCCAAAAAATTTCATGAAAGCGGCAAGGCCTAGATTCAAAGCAAGTGTTTCAAAGCCTGGATTCCACAAGTGTTAGAGAAAGAATGTGGTCATATGTAAATGAAACTGTTACAGGACGTGGATTTTGTTTGGTTTCTTTTCACCTTTTCGTTGTCACGTATCCTGGGTATAAAACCAGGATTGATGGAAAACTTTAGTACCGTGCGTATCTGTGCAGCAAATTTACTTGGTGTATTTTTTGCAGTACTTTTTCTTCAGAGGTGATATACCTGTGAACGTATTCCTGTTTCTTATCTGATATCCTTCAAAAACTCATTGGCTGCGGATAGAACACCTCTCTTAAATCTTTCCTTTGATGTTTCTGCAAACTCCTAAAGCTGAATTCTTTGCTTCAGTAGAGTCTGTGCCACACTTCTTCTCCGCAATAGAAACTATAGCAATATTAGTTCAATATTGTTGTCAGAGTTCCGGTTATGCTGGTAATGCACTGTGCTTTGTATTCACATAAAAAAGAAAAACACATCAACTGGATTTAGTGTATAAATAAATGTTATTTTGGTATGAGGGGAATTGGAAAGTCTACCACATCACCAGGGCGTAGCTCAGGTGAGGGCCAAGGACAAGTGATGGAGCCTGAACAGAGGTCTGGAGTCAACAGGGCTGGTTGCAGCACCTTCTCAGCTCTCTCCTTCCAGGCCACCACGTGGCTTCGTGTCAGAGCTGACCCTGTGCCCAGGTTGGCAGCCCCAGGGGGATTGCTCTCAGGGTCCCAGCAATGCCTGCACTCCCCTTTGGTGATGGGGAGGGGAAAAAAGTCAGTGCTTTTGCTCTTTGGGGTATCTTGAAAAGTGATAAGACCGGTGTTACTGTTCTTATCTTACTACTGACTACTAAATGTCTTTATCCTGCAGGAAAATATCTATCTCATGAGTTTCATTGAACTTGTGTTAATATAAAGGTGACTTTCCCACTGGAGGCATCAGGGCACTTTACATTTACACTAAGGGCAAGTAGTCAACTTTGATCTCTGACTTGCTTAATTTTTCTACTTATCTTTACGGGATGCATCATTCAGATGAGCATTTTTATGGTGTTACTGTTCTTATCTTACTACTACTGACTACTAAATTCCTTTATCCCCCAGGAAAGTATCTATCTCATGATTTTCATTGAACTTATGTTAATATAAAGGCGACTTTCCCACTGGAGGCATCAGGGTGCTTTACATTTACACTAAGGGAAAGTAGTCAACTTTGATCTCTGACTTGCTTAATTTTTCTACTTATCTTTACGGGATGCATCATTCAGATGAGCATTTTTAACGATTACAGATTCTTTTGAGAAATATGTTTTGGCATGTCCCAGATATCAATGTGAATGTGATATTGTGGTCTTTGAGCCTGAAAGAAAGCTCAGAAAGCAAGTGGTCAAAAAATGTTGAGGAGGTAATGTATGAATCAAAGAAGCTTGGGAGCCACTGAAGTGATATTTGTGATATTTTACATTAGGAAAGCCAGCTACTACATGGAATATGTGATTTAACTGTTTCTTGGCTATTCCTCTGCTAGGGGAGTTTCCGCCTTCTTCTGGTGCCTGTGATGATGCACAACTTTTTAACGCGAATCTGATATTGTGGTCTTTGAGCCTGAAAGAAAGCTCAGAAAGCAAGTGGTCAAAAAATGTTGAGGAGGTAATGTATGAATCAAAGAAGTTTGGGAGCCACTGAAGTGATGTTTGTGATATTTTACATTAGGAAAGCCAGCTACTACATGGAATATGTGATTTAACTGTTTCTTGGCTATTCCTCTGCTAGGGGAGTTTCCGCCTTCTTCTGGTGCCTGTGATGATGCACAACTTTTCAGATCTTTTCTTTTCCTCCCAGCACTCCCAGCTATAACTATGCACCAAACATGGATAAGCACTGGATCATGCAGTACACGGGACCCATGCTGCCTATCCACATGGAGTTTACAAATGTCCTGCAGCGCAAAAGACTTCAGACGTTGATGTCAGTTGATGACTCTATGGAAAGAGTGAGTTCAAGAAAATTCTGTGAATACTATCTTATTAGTCGATTACAAAATTGAATTAATTCTTTCTTTACCTTCGCCAACCACAGCCTGCAGAGAGCCCCTGAGCTACAAAGAATTACACAATTACAAAATTTAATTAATTCTTTCTTTACCTTTGCCAACCACAGCCTGCAGAGAGCCCCTGGGCTACAAAGAATTACTCCACATGTTCTCAGTAGAAATGAATTTATAGAATCATAGAATTGCCTGTGATAGAAGGGACTTTTCAGATCATCTATTCCAACCATCAGCCCAACACCACAAAAAGCATCACTAAACCATATGATTACAAAATTGAATTAATTCTTTCTTTACCTTCGCCAACCACAGCCTGCAGAGAGCCCCTGAGCTACAAAGAATTACACCAAATATTCTCAGTAGAAATGAATTCTATTTGTAGAAACATAGAATTGCAACTTGAGGCCTCTTGTCCCATGGCCTGTTCCTTGGGAGCCATCAGCCCAACACCACAAAAAGCATCACTAAACCATATCTCTAAGCCCTATATCTACACGTCTTTTAAATACCTCCAGGGATGGTGACTCCACCACTTCCCTGAGCAGCCTGTTCCAATGCTTAATAACCCTTTCTGTGTCAAAATTGTTCCTAATCTCCAATCTGAACCTCCCTTGGTGCAACTTGAGGCTGTTTCCTCTCATCCCATGGCCTGTTCCTTGGGAGAAGAGACCGACCCCCCCTCTACACCCTCCTTTCAGGAGTTGGAGAGAGCGAGAAGGTCTCCCCTCAGCCTCCTTTTCTCCAGGCTGAACACCCCCAGCTCCCTCAGCAGCTCCTCATAAAATTCTCCTCATATGTTCTCCGCAACATAGTGCCGAGCTCCTTGCTTGTTTCTTTCAATTGCTGGGTGAATTAGCTGACGATTTTTTAAAAGGAAAATTCTCCTCATATGTTCTCTGCAACATAGTGCCGAGCTCCTTGCTTGTTTCTTTCAATTGCTGGGTGAATTAGCTGATCATTTTTTAAAAGGAAAAAGTCACTGGGCCTAATATAAAGCCTGGTATTAACAGAAGATGCATCACCTGTGTGTACACATGGACAGACACAGGTGCACACATGACAACTTCATTTCACACACTCCCTTCACAGTTCATCCTTCAGCTGAAATCTGGGAATTGGCAAATCACAGCAACTCAGGTGTCAGTCTGCTGGTGTTTGCAGAAGCCAGGCAATGCAGTGTACAGCTAATTATAGGTAACGTGATACATGAACTATTAGGTGTACTTTGCATGACTTTTTGTTCAAAAATCAAGCACCATGACCAAAGATCTTCCCCCAGAGACATTTCTTTAAACTTTAATAAAAATTTACAGCCTTTTCCCAAGCCCACAACTGTAAGGAATGAACAAGTTGTAGACTAACACAGTAAATCAAATCTAAGTACCATTTACCCTAAAGCTGTAGCAGACATTTTTCCCAAGCTGTGTCTGAGTACACAATGACTTTTGGACATACTGATGTAACCATATTAGTGTTAACATATTTTGCTATTTTAATTTTCTGGACTTGTTTAATTTTCCCCTCTGTCAAATGTGAAATTAAACTTGTAAGTTGAATTTTTTAACAGCACAGTGAATACAAGATGTAAAAATGTCCATCCCCAGAGCGTCTCTTTTAACAACCTCATCGATGTCACGTTTGGTTCTGTGTGTTGGAGGGAGTAAAATGATGGTTATACGTGATTATGCACAAAACATGTTTTGCTATGTTTAATTCAGAGTTTTTCCTATGCTGTGTTGCAGTTATACCACATGCTTACGGAGATGGGAGAACTGGAAAATACCTACATTATTTACACTGCTGACCATGGTTACCATATTGGGCAGTTTGGACTGGTCAAGGGGAAGTCAATGCCGTACGACTTTGATATTCGAGTTCCTTTCTTTATTCGTGGTCCAAGTGTAGAGCCGGGATCAGTGTACGTTCTCTTATGTCTCTAGCACAGCTGTTGAACCTAATGTAAAAAATCTTTCTAAGAGCACGTAATTATCACTCTGTCTAGTTTGATTTCATAAAGGATGCCCCATTATCGTGCAATGAGTCTTACAAAGAGGCACATCTTTCATTTTGCGTGTTATTAATAAGGTATGATGCAGATGAGAAAGCTGTGTAGTCCTGTAGGGTTAGGCTTTGGGTTTTCCTTTTGAAAAGTGGGTGCTCTTCTTCGCTGTTCATCTTCTGCTTTAGAAGAATGGATGGTGTCACACCCTCATTGTCATTGAGATAAGAGGAGTGGCTACTGCACCTCCTTGTTTTACTGTGCTCAGCTTTTTCTCTGTGATGACAGTCCGTTGTATTGCCCTGCAGTTGTAGCAATTTTAGCCTTCAAAGGGGATTTCCTAAACTTTGCACTTCTGTAGAGAGTTACATCTTCAAAGCCCTGATAAACATTAATTACCATTCTATTTCCAAGAGAATGTGAAGACTTGCATATTGAACACATGACAACTGTGACCTTTTCTGTTGATTTGCAGAGTGCCTCAGATAGTCCTCAATATTGATCTTGCTCCAACAATTCTGGATATAGCAGGACTTGACACGCCTCCAGATATGGATGGCAAATCTGTCCTAAAGCTTCTGGACTTGGAGAGACCAGGAAACAGGTGGGTCACTGCATGTTTCTTTTAGCCAGTTTAGAAGCAAACACCTAAGTAAACCAACGACAGAGTGGAAAAAAATTCCGTGAAAATGAGCTGTGTCATGCCAATAACCACGGCTTTCACATTTGAAGAGTCTCTTAAATAGCACATCCATAAAACTGCAGGTATATATAAGCAGAGAGGTGTTTTTTCAAAAATAAATTGTTAACACTAGCAGTGCTATACACGGGCACCAGCAGTAAATATTATTATTTTGCTTGCAGGTTTCGAACAAACAAGAAGATCAAAATTTGGCGTGACACATTTCTGGTGGAAAGAGGGTAATTATTAGGGGTGAGACAGTTTGGGGAGAGCCTGTCCACTGGGAATATTCTCTTGTACATGCTTTCCTTTCTGCTCCCTCCTCTTCCTTTTTATGGTTGGTGAAGTAGTAAATTTTGCAAGCAAACTTACAGGCCTGACTTGTTTCCTAGTTTCCCACCCCTGGCTTTGCAAGCTGCTGTGCTCCCAAATCCCTGCCTCTGAAGTAATTTGAAGCATGCTTTTTTGGCGACTCTCCTAGCCTGTACCTCCCCTTTCTCTAACATTGTACTTGTGACCGCTTACATCATCATCCAACCTATTTTCTTTCCAAATCTCTGTTTCAAATCCAGCTGTGCAGAATCCTGTTATCAATTGATTTTGTATTTTTCATCACATATCAGAAGCATTCTTTTTTGTTGTTGTTCTAGCTAAGCAAAGACTTATGTGTAAATGAGATTTATGACTGTAACTGCTCCTCTTTTTGCTCATACCTCTTTACACCCTCTCACCTTGCCCCTTACTACCGTGAAAATGTTCTCTGAGTAAAAATTTTACAGGAATTTCTTTGTGGTACTTTGTGGCTTTACAGATTATGGAAATCTTGTGTGATGTAGTACATAACAGTGCATATAAGGCACATTGTAATATATAAGATATAGCCAAGCTAGTGCTGAATAAATATGGAAGCCCTTTAGTCTCTTCAGCTGGGCTTTTCAGCCAGGCGAGTCCTGCTTCAGTGTGTTTTGCTTTGTGAAAGAACATACATTTATGTAGGAATGGTGCTAAGCTGTATCAGTTAGACATATTTCAGCAGCTCTTATTTCTCTTTGGGAAACTTCCAGCAAATCACCTGAGTCTTTTTTTCACTACATGACCTACATTGAAGGTCAATAACAGAAGTGTGGGGATTTCTTTTTTCCCTGAGAAGACATTAAATCTTCAAGTAGCTTTGCTTTTCCAGTCAAATTCATCATCTCCAGAGTTTAGAAGAATGCACCTAAAATAGTCAACTTTATTTTTTTTCAAAGCAAATTTCTACGCAAGAAGGAGGAACCCAACAAAAACACTCAGCAGTCTAATCAACTGCCAAAATATGAGAGAGTAAAAGAATTATGCCAACAAGCAAGATACCAGACAGCCTGTGAGCAACCAGGACAGGTAAGCCACAAAAAACTGCGGTCTTTCACAGGGAAATACTTATTTTTCACTATGGGTCAAAAGAAATTGAAGAGCATGGCATTTGGAAGATAGCTAAAAGACCATTATTCAGGGTATCTTCAGAGTAAGAAAACCAGACACAAATTGTTCTAAGCAATGGTCCAGTTTAAGGTGTTGGAGGGCTGGTCCTTAGTTTGCTGTCTCAGTACAGGCTTATGGTAAAACTCCTGTGCTCAAATATAACATTGGTTAACTACTTTTAATTTGACACAGTGCATTGCTAAATATTCAAGATAATTCAATGATAGTTATGAATAAGGGAGAGAACATTTTTGAGCAGTGAAAGCTTGAACTCATCGGGCTAATTCAGAATTACTGAAGCAAACTAATGAGTTCCGTGCTTACATGTGATTTCATTTGCTGGGATGAACAACTGGGCAACATGCTTTGTAATTGTCATGCTTTATAATTTATTGAACCACCTTTAATAGAAGGGTCGCCTTGCTGTTTAAGGTCACTGTAAGGAGTCAGGTAGTGATACCCATACCCAGGCAGTACTTTTTCTTAATGATTTCAGCCTTAATGATTTCAGTGTAACACCTGACTGACACAAAGGTCTAATTGCCTGCTTACAGAACCACAAGTTACTGCACCCCTCACTCGTACGCAGCTCTGGGAGGGAGCTAAATTAAGAAAAAGTGACTCAACCCCAAGTTTTCTTCAATCTGTTCTGAATTAATGCTATGGAGCTGAGTCTACTGGGGAGATGCGGAAGGGAGCTGAACGCCTTCCTGCCGACACCACCTCCGACCAGGCACATGCTAGGGGCCCCAGGACACCCTCCCTGAAGTCCTCCCACTCCGTCCTCATCCTACACACCTCCCCGGAGGAGTGTGAGGTGATTTCTCCCAGGCGGGCGCTCACGCCTCTCCCTCAGATGTTTGCTCAGGCCGTAGGCCTGGCACTGAATATCGGTAAACTGTTTTGAACGGGAGCATAAAGCCTCTCTGTGCTCCTCTTCCATCTGCAGCCACCCATGATGCTTCTCCCAGGGCAGGTAGAGCTCCACAAGGCAAACCGGAGGGCACTGGGGAGAGCTCCCTCACTTAACGAAAGGGCTCCGTCCCTCCTTTTCCCCCTTCTCGTTCATTAGCGCGTAGTGTTACAGTAAATCCCAGTTAATCCCAGATTGGACTGGAATATGTTTTGGCTGGCACATCCTCGGTCAGGTCCTCTGCCACAGCTCTCGCCTCACACATGCTCCTTAAAACGTAGGCTGCTTTTGAAGGGGAATGCACAATATCGCAGGCTGGGCCAAGAGCAAAGTTTTCAGGAGTTCAAACGCCCCCATTGTAAATAGAGATTAAATTTGAAAAAACTGAACATTTTTATAAAAACTACGGGAGATCAATGGAGTCATTTAGACTGTTAGACGCTAAAATGTTTAGTTTTAAAATACCAAAATATTTTCTTTGCAATAATTTCTTATATTTATTACCTCTTATGCCAAAATTCAGGCTTGAAATAGCTTTACTTTTCCACGTGTGAATAGAAAAGGTTAAGTGTCCTGACCAGATATCACACTTGAAGCAGTAGGAAAAGCCCCTCACAGCTGCGTTCCCAGCCCACTGCGGAAGACGTGCCTTTCCATCCCATATTGGTGAATCTTGTGGGATCAAAGGGTGGAGGGAGAAGGTCTTGAATGGGTCCAGCCACAAAGATGATGCACCTGGAGGGGCTGGAGCACCTCTGCTGTGAGGACAGGCTGAGAGAGTTGGGGGGTTCAGCCTGGAGAAGAGAAGGCTCCAGGGAGACCTTAGAGCCCCTTCCAGTCCCTCAGGGGGCTCCAGGAGAGATGGGGAGGGACTCTTGATCAGGGAGGGGAGCCATAGGATGAGGGGCAATGGTTTTAAATTGAAAGAGGGGAGATTGAGATGAGATCTCAGGAAGAAATTCTTTGCTGTGAGGGTGGTGAGACCCTGGAAGAGGTTGTCCAGAGAAGCTGTGGCTGCCCCATCCCTGGAGGGGTCCAAGGCCAGGCTGGATGGGGCTTGGAGCAACCTGGTCTGGTGGGAGGTGTCCCTGCCCAGGGCAGGGGGATTGGAACTCCATGATCTGTAAGGTCCCTTCCAACCCAAGCCATTCTATGATTCTGTGATTCTAAATGCAGAAAATACACTGGCTCCACAAAGCCCAGCAGCCACTCCTCATGGCTGAACAAAGGACAGAGCTGAAGTGACCTCTTTTAGACCAATTTTCAGACCTAGCCACCACTATATATAAATTATTTTCTTAAGCAAAGAGACCAAAATTGTTCCGGATACTTCTAACATCATGAAGGCTTCTTGCAGGGGTGCCTTTTTAACACACACACATATACATACACTACGTTTACACAGGTGAGAGGAAAAGTGGTCAAAGAGAGCATCTGTCATTGGTTTTAGTGGCCATTCCAGCCCAAACCATGACCCAAAGTTAAATGTGCCTAGAGAAACCTCCTGTCAGACAGAGTGAGGGCAATTTCTCTCCCAGGGATGGGTTATATGCAGTTCTGAGAGGGAAGTCAATGTAGAATAGGAAAGGTGTGAATTTAAAGAGCGACACTGGAAATAACATGAATATCAGCAAGGCACTGCAGCCTGAAATAGGTGTCCGCAGGACTTTTTCCATGTAGAAAAGTTCTTAAAGTGAAATTAAAAGTTAACAGGCCAAATAATTTTATTTTAGCCCAGATGGTTTCCGAAGTGCAATGTGAGGCATCACAGTTCAAGGTGAGGTTCTGCCAGCGGATCTCCCCTAGGCATTTTGCACCTCTTGGAAAAGAGAAAAAGGAAATATTATTACGTGGGCCTTAACTTAGTTTTGTCTTTTGAGATTAGCATCTTTAATTTAAATTACATAGATGCACGCATAGAAAAAGATCTTCATTTTAATTATGATGGTTTATAATACTTCCTACATTTACTCTAACCAATTGCTGTTAACATCACTTAAATTAAAGTCACCTTCACTGAATGAGTGATTGCTGACAGATTTTTAAATAATTAAATTCCTGGTCTGTGGGAAGTTGCTGCTAAATGTCTGGAGATAAGAATAAGCATTTGCTGAATTAATACACCAATGTACTGCTTAGTACACTTAGAGCTTTTTCTTCATTTTAATTTGCTTTAGTCAATATCTAATTCATTTGAAATGGAGAACACAATGGGGAGTTAAAAAAGAAGAAAATTTGTTTTTCCTGTATTAAAATGAGGTGTGATCCTGAGACTTGCTAGTTCCAAAATCTCCAAGGATGCGGTACTCAGGAAAATAATTGCTTCAACTTATTTTCTATTTAATAAGTAATGTCTAAAGAATAAAAAAAAAAAGAAAAGAAAATAACCTAGCACAGTAAAGACACTTTTTAAAATTAAAAGTTTAAAATCAAAAAGTTTAAATCCAAAATTCAGGGGTTTTTACACCCAATGTCTATCTGAAAGTTGGTAAACATAAAAAATGGGGAAAAAAAAATTAAACATCCATATAACTGTTATAATTAATCCATAGTTCTTCAAATTCTAAATGACCCTTTGCCAAAAAAAGATATGAAATTTAGATTATAGATTACACTTAGCTGCAAATCAATAAGGTTTATGGGTTACCAAAAAAAAAAAGTTTTGTTTCTTTAAGAAAAAATAGTTACAAAATGCATATGTAAAGTTAAGTTCTAATTTCACCATGGCTTTTAATTCATTTAACTTTCTTTAACACCATTGGCAATCACTTTCATTGCAGAGCATGCTCCTCTTCCTATTTTTTTCAAAATCCCCATGATGGGAGGAGAGTTTCCAAAAGTTCACTCACCTCCTTGAGAACAAATCAGAACTGAGATGCGATCTTCAGGCAGTCATTAACTTGGGTCAGCAGTGAGCCCTGAGGAGGAGAGGACCACGCCTGCTGAGATGCTTTAGCATGAGCACGGCTACCAGGTCATGGGAAGGGAGTGCTCGCCTCTCCTCGGTGCTTGTGGGCTGCAGCTGGAGCCCTCCATCCTGGTTGGGACCTCCATGAGTGGAGGGACTTTGGTAAACTGGAGCAAGTCCAGTGGAGGACCCCAGAGATGGTCAGGAAGTACCGAGGAAGGGCAGAGGTTTGTTTAGCCAAGAGAACAGAAGGCAAAGGGGGGATCTAATTGCTTCCTTCAACTAACTAATGGCTAATTAGAGAGAAGACAAACCCAGGCACTTTTTGGAGGTGCACAGCAACAGAGAAGTTGCAGCAAGGGAAAGTCTGACTAGGTGTGTGGGATAAAAATGGTACCATAAGAGTGATTAGGCTCTGGAGCCCAAAGAGGCTGTGGAAGGTCCATCCAGAGATACTTTCAAAGCCTAATAATGTTGTTGCTACTTTGAGGAGGAGGTTGGAATAAATGACCTCCAGATGTTCCTTCCAGCAATTGCACATGCTCTTAATTTTTTGCTTGCTTAATACTTGGACTTGAGGATTTTGTGTATTCTTCCCCCTGCTCAGCTTCATAACTGGGGAAGCGCTGTTAATTTTGTCCATCATGTAAGTGAGTTATGGGTCGCCTGATCATATCATATTTGGACACAGACTTGATTTTGGCTCCCTCCCTGCCCCAGCTGTTGACCTGTGCTCATTATCCTTCCTGGTGGGACTTGCAGCACAGTTGGTCCCATCACACCCAGGGCCAGGTTGTCTCCCCCTGCAGAGGCAGCAGCAGCAGGGTGGGATCCATGCTCAGCTTTGGGGCTTGGGGTGGAGTATAAATTTCCTTTGCAGTCCCTCCTTCACATCCCAGAGAGCGCTGCAAGAAATTATGATGGGAACCAGAGGTTTTCTTTGTAGTTCGTACGCCAAATTTGTCACCGGTTTATGTGGTGTAACCTTCTGAGGTCACCTGATTGAGCCCAGTTGGTTTAGTAGTGACTGCTGATGGGTTTTAGCACTTAAATGCCTTGCAAGGTTTTTTTTTATATTTCATTGATACCTATTATCAGCTTTACTGTAATAAGGTAGACAGAATAGAAATATCTAGTCATCTGTAACGTTGCTACCCCTGCTGTTGTTTTTTAAAATGGGAAACAATCAGTATGAGCTTTTAGTTAAAACTTTGTTAATTTTTCAATAGGGCAGAAATAATAGCATGTGAACAAATGTTTCTCTGGATTAGTGCAACCTTATCATGACAGAAATCGTCTCTCAGATTTCCACCGAAATAACCTGAGATGAGAATACATGTTAGTTCAGGAGGTTTAGAAACAAGCTGCTCTTAAATCCTCTGGCAGGTTATTTTTGTTGAACTCGTTCCATCTTCTCACCCATGAAATTCTTCTGGATACTTAGCAAATATCAAATGAAAGCATGTTAACTGTGTTTTCATTTATACTTTTTCTTTCTCTTTTCCCTTACCTAAACGTGCTATTAATGAGTTGAGTTAATTCATAAGTATTTATTCTTTTTCTCCCCACCAGTCTGAGTCATAGGAATTTTCCTGAGGCGTAATTTTGACTTCTGGGACTTAGCACCGTTTCCCAGATAGCAGTTACCATTTGAAGTCTTGTGACTGATAGGCAGAGGGTCTCCAGTGTGCTGTTCAATCCATTATTTATAATCAGTATCAAATCCATGGCCAAACATGCATTTTTATCCCCTTACAAAAAAATTACACAAAGCACAACCTTATTTTAAAATTTTCTCAACAGGGGAAAAGACAAAAAACAAAAAACCACCCTCCCCAAATGAGGACTGTGAAGCCTTGTGTTTAAAATTTTAGCTCTTAGGTGGGATGACTCAGCAGCCAAACCCAGACACGGGTCTGTTTATTTTATGGGCACACATCTCCTACCATCTGCTCAGCACTACCTGCTGCTTTGTGAACAGCAAAGGTCTGAAACTTCTAAAGATCTGTGCTCTGCTGCCAACTCCAATGAGCACGGACAGGAGGCAGAATGGAAAAATGCATCTTGCTGCCCGTATTTCTATAACTTGAATGCCCATGAACTCGAACCGAGCTAAACAGACATAATACTATAACCCCCTAACCTTCCTCATGCTCTTTTCTTGTGCACCTCAGCTTGAGACATGCAGGTTATTGTGTTTCCTCCTGAGGCAGTGTATCCCAAAACCTCCCTAAAGAACTAACGTTCCGTTTGGAGAACACGCCCGAAGACCGTAGAGCGAGGTTTTTAGTTAGATTAGATCTCTAATGTAATTTGCAGTGATTTAAGGCTTTACAGGTAGTCACTGGAGACGTGTTGCTGAATCCAAGCATCAGCTCTGCGGTAAATGTGCAAGATTCTTCTGGCTCTGACCCAAAGAGCATGTTATATAGTCAGTACAGACCTCTTATTTCTCCTGTATCCTTCGCTATTTAAAAACCTTACGTAAGAATTTAAATTTATTGTTTGTATTTATCGCATTATCATATCAGCATTCAGTCGAAAGCATGTCTATTTGTACTGCTAAAAGAACACTTGCCATCAATCAGCTTACAGATAATATTGTAAAGGAAATTAGAACGGGGCTTATTAGGTGTAGTCTGGTTTGGCTCAAGTATCTATGTTCTCATAAAATAAATATCACAGACCATACATTTGTAAAGGTCAGCTTTATGACCAGCTGTGGAGTATGAATCAAAACACATAAGCCGGTAAGAGCTGGCCAGAAGTGTCAGATGTCTGGCCAGCCACTGACAGCCAGACCCCGAGCACCCACTAAAAACCCAACTAAAATTATGATACGGCATATAAACATCAGTCATGGATCCTCCCGCTTTCAGAGCAACCTCCTGATGCTTGCAAGGGTGGAAAGACACTGGGGATCAACCTGTTTTAACAGACCAGAGGTTTGAAGCTGGTTCTTCTTTGCCATCTGCCCATCGATACCACCTTTTCTTACTGGTAATTCAGCAGAGCATCTATACACAGGCTTAACTGGAAGCATATGGGTTTGGGACCAGTCATGTGCGTAAAACTAAGTACATACTTCAGTGCTTTCGTGAACAACAGCTCTTGGAGCCATTGCTCGCTTTACACCCTGCAGAGTCATCCCTCACAGCTGAGACAGAAACATGCCTGCAACTTAGTTGCTCAAGAATGCATAGGAATTGCCAGAATTTATGATACCCCTTGTTAAAATACCACTCTGTTTATGAGTTGAAACCAAATAGGGAGATAAGTTCCTTTATCTCCAAAAAATAATCCTTCAAAGCGTGGTATTTCATATTTCAGCCTAAATATTTCACATTTCAGCCTAAATATTTAAGTTTCCTATTAAGCAGAGGGCAGCTCTTTCTAGATTTGACAATTCTTCAAATTTAAGCAATTCTTAATCTGAAGTACCAGCTCTATTCTGGATAAAATCCAGAATATTCCCGTCTGAGAAGACGGTTTCACCCTTTTCAATGCACAACGGCGTTCAGCATTTTTGCCACCATTTTATCAGCATTCTATAACAGGAAGGCTTTTCGGTAGGATGGCACCTTAAAGGCAATTTTATGTACCAAAAAATATTTAGGCAGAAAACACAGATTATGCAGGAATCATTTTTAGCACTTCTTTGACGTTCTCTTTTTGCAAAGTTTCTATTTTAAAGTGTCCAGTGAAATATAGTATAAACTAAGTCCACTGTGAATTAAATGTATATGGCCCTATGGTAATGGATTATTAGGGGTATTGCTACTTAAAACTGAAAGACTAAATTCATCCTTTTCATTGGCTCCGATTTGTTTGCACCTGAGAGTGGAGGTTTATTGGATGACAGCAGGGGTCTCTTGATGTTGAGTTGTAACTACAGACAAGCCAATAGATTTGGCAGAGGGTGCTATGGAGGTGAAATATTTGATATCTGGGCCTAAGTGCCTGCACTTCTAGAGCTGACAGCGCAGTCCATGCATTTTTTATAAACTAGGGAACCACTATAACTGTGATACTTAAAATCAATCTTGTCTATACGTCAGGAATGTGAAATTGTGTGGTCTGTAAACTTCCTAGGCTATTTTCTCTTTCTTCCATTTCTTAAACACTGTGAAGTAGTCCAAAATTGGCAATTTTCATATAGTTGTTTCTGTTATACAGTGATTAATTTCTTCATTGTGTTCTTTTTTCCTCCGGTTCTATCCCTGTGCATTTAACTGAATGTGTTTCCAAAGTCTGTCATCCATTTCCCCCTGTATTACATCAGTTCTTACAGGACAAATTGCTTCCCTCTCTGTTGCACCTCTGACCATTCCACTTTTCGGGAACACTTTCTCAGGGACAAAGGCTGTATATAAATAGCCATCTCTGAATACATTCACGTCAGCAGCCTCTGGAGCTGTGCATGATTCAATAGAAGGTGGTCCAGTTATGAGGGAGTGGTGCAAAAATTAGGATCCGCCCTTACGGGCAGCATCAACCCAGTTCTAAAAAGAAGGAGGAGACATTTGTTTCAGAAAAAATGCAGCGATTCCAAATAATTCTTGAGTGAACCTGGCACACTGTCCCCGTTTAACAGCTGCACCCACGTGCAAAGTTCAAATACTGCTGAGATGTAACGATGCAGATTAATATTTCCAGGAGCATTTAGGAGCCTGGGTCAGGGCTGGGGTTCGTGACTGCTCTGTGGGAAGGTGTAGAGGACACGGCCTTAGCCTGTAAACATTTCTCAGCATTCAGGTCCAGTTCAGCAGAAATAAACTGCTGCTGCTCTATACTATTTCCCACAGCCAACTAATGTCAGGGCATTTTGCAATACGCTGTGTGACATGATCTCTTTGAGTGGCACAAATACAAACACAGGTTGGGTGGAGAATGGATTGAGAGTAGCCGTGAGGAGAAGGACTTGGGGGTGTTGGTGGATGAGAAGGTCAGCATGAGCTGGTGATGCGTGCTGGCAGCCCAGAAAGCCACCCCCATCCTGGGCTGCATCCCCAGCAGTGTGGCCAGCAGGGCCAGGGGAGGATTCTGCCCCTCTGCTCCACTCTGGGGAGACCCCACCTGGAGCTCTGTGTCCAGCTCTGGAGTCCTCAGCACAGGAAGGACATGGACCTGTTGGAACGGGTCCAGCGGAGGGTCACGAAGTAGTTCAGAGGGCTGGAGCCCCTCTGCTGTGAGGACAGGCTGAGAAAGTTGGGGTTGTTCAGCCTGGAGAAGAGAAGGCTCCAGGGACACCCTATAGCAGCCTCCCAGTCCCTAATGGGGCTCCAGGAGAGATGGGGAGGGACTCTTGATGAGGGAGGGGAGCAATAGGACAAGGGGGAGCAGTTTTAAACGGAAAGAGGGGAGATTGAAATGAGATCTCAGGAAGAAAATCTTTGCTGTGAGGGTGGTGAGAGCCTGGCCCAGGTTGCCCCGAGAAGCTGTGGCTGCCCCATCCCTGGAGGGGTTCAAGGCCAGGCTGGATGGGGCTTGGAGCAACCTGGTCTGGTGGGAGGTGTCCCTGCCCATGGTAGGGGTAGTTCAGAGGGCTGGAGCCCCTCTGCTGTGAGGACAGGCTGAGAGAGTTGGGGTTGTTTAGCCTGGAGAAGAAAAGGCGGCCCCATCCCTGGAGGGGTTCAAGGCCAGGCTGGATGGGGCTTGGAGCAACCTGGTCTGGTGGGAGGTGTCCCTGCCCATGGTAGGGGGTTGGAACCAGATGATCCTTAAGGTCCCTTCCAACTCAAACCATTCTATGATTGTATGAAAAACAAGACTTAGTTCTGACTGAGGTAGCACAGCCCTAAACCAGACTCCCGTACTGGAATTATCACATTGGGTCCCCTGACACTCACCTGGGTCTGGTTACTGCTAATAGAGGAAAAATGCTACACACATACACAGCCCATGGTGGCATTTTCATCTAAACTGTTTTCAAATTTAGATCATACCTTTCGAAACAGGAAAACAGGGAAATGAGATCCTGAGGAGATGTTTAAATTCATGAAGTCTTCCTTTTTATGCTTTATCTTAACATTCCCTAGGCTGAGTAATAATGCTCAAAGTCAGTCAGACATTACCGAAATGAAAAAGCACCTGTAAAAATATTGTTGTCGTGTTATATTTCCGGCTGCATGTTTTTCAGGGTTTCATAGCTTTGTGATAAAATCTGACAAGATATTTAACACTGAAGTTTCTACTGCAAATACCGGGTAATTACATTTCATAGAAACCCTTAGCTTGCCTACTCTTAAGACACTTTTCATGAATTGTCTAATTAATTTCCCTTCTATATAAGGGGGCAGGAACTCTCTCAAAGCTGTCACAGTCTATTAACTAAACAAAGTTGATTTGAAATCCTGCTTAAGTGGATATTTACGGAGCAGCACATCGGAATGATTCATGCTGTATGTATATTTTTATGCCTTAATTATATTCAGCAATGGAATAGACTTACTTAATTTTAAGGCAGTGGCACAAACTGATTAATACCAGGAAATTGAGACCCAAGGTAGTTACCCAGTCATTTGCTGGTGTCTTGCTTCTGTAGCTCTAAGTCACAACTGGAACCCCGCCAGCAGCAGCGCAAAGCAAAGCCACCAAGTACAAACAATACCCTTTTCACCAGCCCATTTGCTCCCTTTTGCCTTTGAAATGACTTTATAAGGGCAAACTTCTACCCTCAGAAGTAAATGCATCATGCCAATGATATCATCTGTGGAAAAGCTCCTGCTGCAGTCCTGCTGCAGTCCAGTGCTTGCCTCCCCACCGAGGAGCGGGCACGTGTACGTCTGTGTTTAAATTTCAGGTTTTGGCAGAGATTAAAACATCTTGAGCTCCCAAAGAAAAGAAAAGAATAGAATAGAATAGAATATTTCATATAGAATAGAATAGAATAGAATAGAATAGAATATTTCATTTCAGTTGGAAGGGACGTGCAACAATCATCTCGTCCAACTGCCTGACCAATTCAGGGCTGACCACAAGTTAAAGCACCTTGTTAAGGACATTGACCAAATGCCTCTTAGACACTGACAGGTCTGGGGCAACGGCCCCTTCTCTAGGAAGCCTGTTCCAGCATTTGACCACCCTCTCAGTAAAGAAATGCTTCCTAATGCCCAGCCTGAACCTCCCCTACTGCAGCTTTGGACCATTCCCACACGTCCTATCCCTCGATCCCAGGGAAGAGGGCTCAGAACCTCCCTCTCCACGTCCCCTCCTCAGGAAGCTGTAGAGAATCATGAGGTCACCCCTCAGCCACTTTTTCTCCAAACTAGACAAACCCAAAGCCCCTCGTAAGGACATAGTCCCACCTGCTCTCAGATGGGGCAGTTTCAGGACTGCATTGGTGTGGGAGTATTAAGCATCTTCTTCCACCCTTCTGGAGTTAAATTGAGGCAGAAGGAAAACTGGAAGCGAGGAGGTGAGGTGAGAGGGAAATAATTGCTGGAGGGCAGGTGATGAAATGAGGTGAAAGAAAGAAAAGATGAGTCAATGACAGGGGAAAAGGCTGACACAGGTTAAGTTTCACAACATGACTGAAATGGTATAACAGCTTGTTGCAGCCAAGTGGCAGGGTCCTGCTTTTTCTCTCATATTAGTTTTGTCGTTTGTTTTTTTTTTTAACTTCTGAGTTAGTCTTCTCCTACTGAGGGAGAGAATAAATCAGCCCAGGTGTCCCCAAGTCATCATGCAGCCAGAAGCAGGGACTGTCCTTGCTCATATGGCAACAGTGAATTGCCAGATCAGCTCAGGTGTCCTGTGAAACATCGGCATGAGAAGGATGATGAACATGGGGAAAATAAGTAAACTAATACAAATTAAAATTTAATGAAGACATATTTAATTTGTATATATGCCAGTATTTTTTAATTGACGGAGAAACAGGGACCCAGATACCAAACCTAATAGTCCTGGATTTGAAAGAATAGTTTGGTATTCATAGCGGGAAGGAAGGTAGAAAACAGGGGAGGGGAAGGGGCAGCGCATCAATCAGAATCTGCTTTTATGTGCATTAATGCATTTTATAGATCTAAAGATGAGCAGAAGGACCATTACGACTTACTGCATAATGCATGCTCAGTGCCCAATTAAGCTGGCATGGGCAGGGATTCAGGAAAGTTAGTCTAAAAATTCCATCTTAGAACTCTGAAGCATCTTTATAATGACACTTTTTAAAGTAAAATTTAAAAAAAATAAAAAAGAGGAACTGAATCACATTTAATCCCTGTTTGAAATAGAGACCTATTATTGGCTTGTACTAGACACAGGGAGTCTTGTTTCAATGTTAGTCATAATATTGTTAAAAATGATCTAAACAGCTATTGAAGCCACTCCTGGAACTTCTTGCTATAATTAATGTTAAACAAAGAGAATACTTATTTTACTTTAAAGTGGTGCTTTTGAGACTCATTAAAAAATAGTGCCATGTGTTTATAAACATAACATATACCCAATAAACACAGGGAATACAGTGGTGCAGTCAGTTCTCATCCTATAACAATCCTCTCTTGCTGGGGTAGGAAGAGCGTACATGCTATTGCAGAAGAAAATCACAGAATCACAGAATGCTGTGGGGTTGGAAGGGACCTCTGGAGATCATCCAGTCCAACCCCCTGCAGGGTCACCCAGAGCAGGCTGGACAGGAGAACATCCAGAAGGATTTTGAATGTCTCCAGGGACGGAAACTCTACCACCTACCTGGGAAGCCTGTTCCAGGGCTCTTCATTCTTCAGTCAGCTTGACAGCACCACCAAAAGAGTCCAGAGCACTCATTAGTTACTGGAAGAGACTCTGGGAGTTGCGTGTGCTCTGATATTAGTGCCCATTGCAAAAATTAAGTTGGGGCCTCCATTAGGACCAGCATCTAACCATCTTGCTATTATTAATGAGGCAGGAGAAAGCTATGCTATTCAGTCACAGGAACCAAAAAAAGGAGATATAAGAGAAATTTAGCTGCAACTGCAACCATTATGCTTTCACAGGAACCAAAAAACAAGATATTATAAGAGAAATTTAGCTGCAACTGCAACCAAAAGGTTTCAGCTACCAATAGCATTATTGAGTTTAGTTCTCTACCCTATCCAGCCAAACTTAATTCCTTTGTATGCAAAGTCTGGTCATTGTGGTTTAAGAAGCACAAGTGAACAAAACTCACTGGGTAACAGTCATTTATAGTCCTATTCAAATTATAAATAGACATAGCTATTTCTAGTTGTCCCCGCTGTTATTCAGACTACAACTGACTTCAAATCTTCACAGGCTTCTTAGCTTGTGTCGGGCATTACAAATGCCAGCTATAACCCAGCAGCCTTTTATGGCAAGCTCTGGGCATGGGCAAAGGAGCTCTGGTCTGTCAGCACCTATCCGTGTTCTTTTAAAAATGACATTTCACTTTGTAAAGACAGTTTGGTGTGGAAGAGAAACTAAAGTCCCAGGTGCTTATTAATTTAAAATGTGAAGGCAGTGGGATCCACGGGAAAAATCCACCTGGAATCTTCCATCTGGTTCAGTGATGTTGATAATCAAGTCAGATAGATATTGTGCAGGCAAGCTGGAAAAAACTCTGCTTCCTCTCATTCTCCCACACTTGCTCTGATACTCAGCACGTGTATGATGCCTTTCACAGGTGTTCCTTCCAGACTGCACCTTTTTCTTCCAAGTCTGACACAAATCTCAAGACTTAGGTATCTGAAGGAGCTTATCCAAGCTAATTTATTTGTTTACTATCCCTAAGGTTCTTCCCCTCTCTTGCAGCTGCTGGGTGGAGGGAGGGTGGCCAGGGGTATCGTGCTTTCAGGCTTCTCCCTTCTCATGTAAGACATAAAGAGCCAGCAATGTCTACAGGTCTGAGTGGCATGGTTTGCAGGGGCATGTCTAAGGGTGTAGGTCCTAACTCTGGCCACTGGTAAGGAAATAAATTACATGTTGTTAGTGGTTTCTGTATTTTTCTATAAATCACATCCATAATTTGTCCTTCTCTTTGCCAAGGAACCCTACAACTGAACTAGTTCTTCATCTGTGGGGATTTTTTTTTTATTTTCTCCTGTGTCGTGTCAGAAATTCCAAGTCACAGAACAAAGAAACAAAGTTTGTTTTTCCAAAGAAAAAAAGAGATGGTGAAAACAGCCTTGACAGCTGTACTCTGTGGCTCAGTAAATTAAGACTTTTTACTTGCTCCTTTCAGGGATGTGTTTAGTCTAGATACTCTTGATTTATATATCTTTTTTGGCTGGATTGTAATTTTTGATGCAGATTTGCAGTGATTTCATTCAAGCTTATGTTTGCCTAGCATGAGAGAGACGTTGAGAAGCGTGTGAGTGAATTTAGTCCCTTAAAATATTTCCCTTCTCAGTTCGTTATTTTTGATTTTTACTGAAAATTTGCCTCTTGTTTTACAATCCACCTGAAAGTAGCAGGGGTTTGGTGGGCTGCTGGGAAATCATCTTTGTTTCTCTCTCCCGCAGAAGTGGCAGTGCACGGAGGATGCTTCTGGCAAACTTCGAATTCACAAATGCAAGGTATCTAGTGACATCCTTGCCATCAGAAAAAGGACCCGCAGCATTCACTCCCGGGGATACGGCGGCAAAGACAAAGACTGCAACTGTGGAGACACCGATTACCGAAACAGCAGGACCCAAAGAAAAAATCAAAGACAGTTCTTGAGAAACCCTAATGCGCAAAGTAAGTGTTATCTGATCCCTCAGACTCCGTCCGAGGCAAAGAGCAGGGGGAAATGGCTGGTGGAGTGATGGTTTACTAGTACGCTCTTGTTTTCACCTCTGTGTCTAATGAATACATCCATAATTGGCAGTCAGGTTCTACATAATTGCCCCTGTAATGTTAATAGCAATAATAATAATATTTATCCCTTGGATGATAGTGAGGAACAGTCTTTAGGCTGGAGGTGGTGGTGGTGGTGGTGATGCTCTGGGGCCACCTATCGCACTGTTCAATCATGACAACCCGGTGGCCTCCACAGATGAATCGCTGCCGTTATTCATTAAGATGGCCAGAACAAGTGTTTTCTTCCATCGTTAACACTGAATTCACATGCTGTTTGCTGATGTCCCCGGAGAAACCTTTTAGATGAGGTATCTCAGTGCTGTGAGTGCTGTCGAGTCAAAATTCTGCTGGGCTGCAACTTTCCGGCAATTCGGTACCGGGATCCCTGCAGGGACACGCATGAGATTGCAGTGTCCTCTAGTGGAGCGTGGGCTGAAGGGACTGTACAAGAGGGTTTTAGGGCAGCAGTACTTGAATTTGTTTCTGCTACTGATTTCTACAAAAGAAGCCTATTGAAAGAAGCCATTATTTTTAATGGAACAAGTATTTTCATCTATCTGGCCGGCGATGACGGTGAAGTTCTGTAGCTATAGCAATAAAAGCAGCCCCGGATTTCAGACTGTGTTCAAAAGCAGGCTATGTTCTCCTGCTCTCTATCTGGGGAATAAAATAAAGATGGGTCTGAAAAACAGGAAGATAGTGAAGTCGTAGGAGAAATGTAAAAGTTAGAAGATGCTGCACAGATGTCTATGAAATAAGAAAATAATGTCAGTATAATCCAAAATATTTCCTGATTCAAAACCTCCCCCACTCTGCATGTGAAGAAGAATCCCTGGTATTCTTTGTAGATTCAACCACAATATTGTCTGTCTTGAGCTGTCTCATTGTTCCGACTAAATGCTGCCTCGATATAATTTCTTCCATTTGTTTAGTGTGATATAAGGAACTTCACAGTGTGTACAGCCAGACCTCTGCTGAAATGTCTACACGTCACAGGCTGCCAGGGGGGGTTCTCAAACTGGGGAATGTTCCCTTAAGTTATATTTTCAAGGGGAGATAGCTGTCATATGCCTTGGAAGGAGAAAGTGTCACCAGGGTAGTTACTAGCAAGGGCTGAATAGGGATTGCAACTCAGGGTGGGGAGAGAAAGAAGGGTAGTGTGGAAAATATCTGAAGGGGACATCAGAAAAAGTCCATTTGTTATGTTTTCTTCTTTATAACGTTCTCATTCCTGTTCCATCCTCCTCCTCCAAATCCACCTTAGCGCTCATCCGAGTAGACCAGAGAAAGACTCATGATGATGAGGCATTGTTAAGGGAATTACTAATTCAAGCCTCAGTTTTTAAATGACACTTGGATGAGGTTCTTATATTCCAAACTCTTTCAGTGACTTGACTAATAAGTAGTATCATCAGAGACTGTTACAATGCCAGAAATTGTCCCACCTGACCCCATGAATCTTTCTGCATTATTTTATTAAAGAGCAGTATGGTTATAGATCAGAGAGATGCTTTGAAACTAGGGTTTTTTCTCTTCAGGAAGATGAATGTCTTCATTTACTTGACTGGGAAGCCTTTTTTCACTCGACAGCAGGCAACCGCTGGAACAGTTTAGAAGGATACAGTGGTTTGAATGCAGAGTTGAATGAGGCACACTATCTGCACTTCTAAAAGCTTCTTGCAGGAAAGGTTCAGTGTGAGTGTCTCAAAGGCAGACATAAAAACTGCAGCAGAACCGACACTGCCTGCCAAAGGCAGTGCTGTCTCACAGCTCTCGTTTTATCCTTTTGCATGAATTATTATTAACTGTTAGGTTACAAAGGTGCGCTCAGCATAGGTGTAGCAAATGGCAATGCCCTACACCTGGTTTTCACAAGCTGAATTATGTATTTCTAGGGCTCTGTGTGTGGCCTTGCTCGGCAGAACATGCTTTGGTGTGGTATTGACTGTGGGTTTTACTAGCTTGATTTGGGACAAGTGCGTTTAGCAAAAGGGGTTAAAAGTGTAAGAACTTCCAGACTGAGCCCAAACAAAGGTATTCCTGTACATAACATTAAAAAACCATCAAAGAGTTACTTGTCATAGTGAACCTGACTCATACACGTTGCTGTACTCACAAAGCTCCAAGACAGTAGCTGAAAGAGCTATAACCCTGCTAAGCTCAGAGATTTCAATGGGTAAAGGTGACACAATAAATCTCACTGTAGCTCTACAAGGCAGCAAGTTTTTGGTGGTCTGTGACTTGTACACATCTATATGAATACACATACTGATATATGATGGATTCTTACCCTTTTAATGCCTGCCTTTAAAAAGGAAAAGGTCTTATATTTTAAAAAAGTCGTCTTTATTCTAAAGCATAAGTCAAACTTATGTCATGTGCCAATTTACGGGTGGTCACCTTGTTTCACGGTACTGAATGGTTTTGTTTTCTAAAATGTTTTCTAATCCTATGGTTTCTGATCTTTTCAGTTTCTCTGTCTAGGTATCTGATTTCTAAGATACTGACTTTATCTGTGGATATAGATGTTAACTGTGGCATAAGGTCAGACTAGCATGAAATGCAAACCTTAAAACAATCAAAATTTCATGCTGCACATGGAAGTGTGGGCACCAATGTATTAAAAAAAATCATTAAATAAGTTTCTGTAAAGCCACATGAAAAAAAAAAAAACTGTTTTTATTGAACAGCATTCTTGCTCTTCAGAGGATGCTGTGTGTTTGTGGCACAGGTCAGGTAGACATGTGTATGCCACCAGCAATGTTTCTTTCTTCTGCTTCAGAATACAAACCCCGATTTGTTCACACTCGCCAAACCCGGTCCTTGTCTGTGGAATTTGAAGGTGAAATATATGACATAAATCTAGAAGAGGAAGAACTGCAGGTGCTGAAGACCAAAAGTATCACCAAACGTCACAACGCTGAAAATGAGGAAGAAGCAGAGGAAGCCAATGGTGCCCCTGGTGACCCAATGGTTGCTGATGGCACTGATGCCATAGGACAACCCAACTCTGTCAGAGTGACACACAAGTACAGTTGCTTTTTCTGTGTTGGGTTTTTTTTTCCTTAAAATTAAATCTTCATTTTCCAATTGTATTTAAGAACTTAAAACTATTGTTGGAGATTTTAGATTAGTATTTGTTAGTGGGAGGCTCATTTGAATTTAGTATGTGTACTTTAAAGGGAGGCATTTAGTTTCAGGTTTATTTCTGAGGAGGAGCAGGAACCTCCAAAGGGAGATTCATCCTCTGTATCAACACATGCATCTTATGAGGGATTAATCACCCTGTGAAGTTGATGCTACTGCTGTTCTTTACAAAGCCTAGGCTACCACCTTAACATAGAGGCCCAAATTCAAGATGACTGAAATCCCACTCTAAATGAGGACAGACTAGGTCAGTTACACTATTTTTCTTAATACTTAGTTGTTCGTAGCCACTAACATCAGTGGAAGAGGTTGCCCAGAGAAGCTGTGGCTGCCCCATCCCTGGAGGGGTTCAAGGCCAGGCTGGATGGGGCTTGGAGCAACCTGGTCTGGTGGGAGGTGTCCCTGCCCAGGGCAGGGGGGTTGGAACTTAATGATCTTTAAGGTTCCTTCCAACCCAAGCCATTCCATGATTAGCTCAGATACATTAGACCTGCTTATCTCTGAAGAGACCTGCAATCATTTTCCCATCCTGGAAGATGCCTAGATTTCAATTTTTAGCCCTACCCAAAATCTGAATGAAAAGGCAAAAATCTCAAAATATTTTTTAGTTTAAAAAAGCTAATATGACTGACCTGAAAAGTCAGGCAGATGCAGGCAACAAAAATCTTTTATTTTAACCTTTTTATAATTTAAAATATAGTGTTTCTTCCTTGCCTTGCCTTGCCTTGCCTTGCCTTCAAAAGCACCAACGAAAACATAAAAATTATTTTTTAATAAGTAAAAATTATCCTTTTCTTACATTGATAATTTCCAACCATGATGTTAATAAAGCCTCAAATGGCTTTCTGGAAAAGTTATTATTTCTCCATGAAGTGTTCTGACTTTTACTGAACACAGAATTGCTTTCAGAATTCTTTGAGTGAGGAAAAAAACATAATAAGAGAACATGGGAAGAAATAAGCATCTAAATCTTCGTTTGTCCTATTATTCTCAAAAATTAAAAGAAGGGTTCTGATGAAGCAGAACCCAAGAAAGGTTGTGTCTATAAAACTGGAATATGTCCTTAGTTAAGGATTTTCTGTTTACAGCATGGAGACTTTGAGAGCCCAGCCTGCAGCCTGCTGGGTCTTCTATCTCAGTCCACCTGAGATTTTATTTGTTTCTTAACAAACTCTTCTCAGATTTTATTTGTTTCTTAACAGAGTATACCAAAGAATTGACTTGGAATGTGAAAAGAAATGGAAGAAATGGGTGGGCCATTGGGAAACCACTGACCTTCTTTTTCTTATTTGTTAAACTCATGTCTACAGATGTTTTATTCTTCCAAATGACACTATTCACTGTGAGAGGGAGCTGTACCAATCCGCCAGAGCCTGGAAGGACCACAAGGCTTACATTGATAAGGAGGTAAGAGGTATTTTAAAATCCCAGTGAAGTCTTTGCAATGCAGTTTCAAAGAATAATTCTGACTCGGGAATATTCTCTGCAGATCGAAGCTCTCCAAGACAAAATTAAGAATTTGAGGGAAGTTAGAGGACACCTAAAAAGGAGAAAACCAGATGAATGCGATTGTAGTAAACAGAGGTAAGAGAGGCAGCATTCAACACTGAAAGATAAATTGCTAAGGTTTACACATTTTCCAAGTTTTTTGAGTCAGAAAAGAAAGGACATAGGCTTTATCAATATTTATAATTAGTGTAAGTACTCATTTTATCTATACCCCTTTTAAGAGTAGAAGCTACTGTGAATAGATAAATGTTAAAATTTTAAGCTTAAGTATGTTTTTATTCTACTAACATATTTGCACTCAGCTGTAGTTTTGCTCTAATCTAGCATAAGATCACCCACACAGATGTAACTTATTTAAATTAAGTGAAAATAACAAGTCATTCAATGTAGTTCCTTAAGAAAATGTCAAAGATGGCATCTCTCTGGTTTGTTTTTGGTTTGAAAATGGTTTCATGATTTGATAATTCCTAATGATTTTCCCTGTAGCTATTACAACAAAGAGAAAGGGGTGAAGGCCCAAGAGAAACTCAAGAGCCATCTTCATCCCTTCAAGTAAGATTGTTATTGTCTTCTCACTCATTCTCTCAGCTTGCTTTTTGGTCACTGGAGAAAAATAATTTGGGAGGTTTGGGGAGGGTTTTTTTTTTTGTGGAAAGGGGAAGGGAGGAAGTGAGGGAAAGAGAAGGTCACGTAAAGCAAGCTCTCACAAGAAACCTTCAGCAGTTTGGGCAGGCTTGTGAAAGTTTATGGATACTAATTTTAAAACCAATTGATAGAAAAAGAATTAAATTAATAATTTCAGAAGCTGATTGACCTCACAATTGTTAAAAAAATCCAGTTAAGCCTAAATGCAACGGTGCATCATTTCTCATGCTTGCTGAAGGGAACGCCTTGTCGTAACAACTGGGGTGGAATCCAATTAAGCCTTAATGCAACAGTGCATCATTTCTCATGCTTGCTGAAGGGAACGCCTTGTCGTAACAGCTGGGGTGGAAGCTGAGCTAGATGAAGGGCACATTCTCACCCTCTCATCTTTAAAGAAGCCAGAAAGATGTAAAAACTGCTAAAGCTGTTGTTAACCAAATAGAGACTGGTCTCTCTCCTCTCATCTTAAAGAAGCCAGAAAGATGTAAAACCTGCTAAAACTGTTGTTAACCAAATAGAGACTGGTCTCTCTCAGCCGTGCCCAACTTTCTCTCTCCACAGAGAGGCAGCACAGGAAGTGGATGGCAAACTGCAGCTGTTCAAAGAGAACCGCAGAAGGAAGAAGGAAAGGAAGGGGAAAAAGCGCCAGAAGAAAGGAGACGAGTGCAGCCTTCCTGGCCTGACTTGTTTCACCCACGACAACAACCACTGGCAAACAGCACCATTCTGGAACTGTAAGTCTCGTGTCCACATGCAGACACGATCTGGGTTGTCCTCTACTGTGTTACGGAGTTCCCACCTCATGCAATCAGAGCATTATTTGGAAGAACAGGCACTGACTAATGCTGCTTCTGCTGTTATTCTGAAATAGGAAGGAAGAACATCCCTATGGTATGCTTGTAATTGTTGCATTACTTATTTATATGAAATTATCACAAGAGGCTCAATGCCAAACACTGCAGAAGCCAAAAGGAGAGGTGACCTCTAAAATATAGACTTCAGTAACCAGCCGCTGAGATTTGTGTCATCTCTTGGAGATCAAGATGGCCAAATATTTCATAGGAATTTTAATTGGGTTTCCAGGTATTAATGAATACCTTATTCTTCTAATTGTCATAAATCCTTTTAAATTTTGTCACAAACTTCATCACGTAAGAGGTCTAATTTAATTTTACCATGTTGGTTTCAAAGTGTAGCAACCAACTTACCTTGCTGTGAAGAAAATGCAGATACTATTCCTTATGAATTCTTCCTGTCATTCCCGTTTTTTCTATTCTAAAAGAATTTAAAAATCACAAGTGGTGGAACACTCACCTGGTGCAGAAGAACAAAATATCATAGCTAGAAAATATTTTAAATTCCTTTAAACAGGGTATATAGATAACCATCCCATTGAGACAAGCTTCAACGTTTCTTGGTATTCAGCATTAGCTAAGCAACACCTTTCTCCCCTTTGGTGGCAGAGGAAGAAAAGTGATTGAAAACTTTACTCTCAAAAACTTGAAGATCAAGTAACGATTAAGTTACAAAATATTTGACTCCAAACAGAAAGTTTGCTACGAGCGATTTTTCATTTGGAGAAAGATGTTGTCTCCTGCTGGTCATCTGTTCTGATTGCACTAGAACTTCTGTTAATGTGCTTTTGATGTTTTAAAGTGTTCCTAAAGCAGTCATATGCATGTTGTTTGTTTAAAAGGCAACAATTAAATTGGCTTATTACTTTTTAACTGTGGAGTAACAAACAGCTATGAAAAGTTCTCTCAAATTGCTATACATTCTGGTAATGTGCCAGCAACTGTCATGGGCTTAAAAAAAATGTCCCTTTGACACATTTCTTAACTTAAAGAAGAGCTAAGGTATGGACCCACATTATACAGATAAAAAGGTCTGATACTATTACTATTTTTATGAAGTTTGTTCAAAATATTGATCCTGTTACAACCAGTCACAGTGATAATAAAAATTCTAAATAAATCTAGTTTAAAATCTAAGGCAATATTAATATTAGAATTATTAGAATTAAATAAACATTTGTCTACAGACAAATTTTGTTAGCAGTTAGTTTGAAGATTAAGAGAGATACCTTTCTTACAGCCTTTTTTGCTGGCAGAATAAGATGATAGACAAGATATTCCCTGGTTGCATCTATGGCTACTATGACGTGGATACAGAGGTCTTCAGTCAGAAGTGGAATCCCACTCTGGGTTTCCCTGGGTTGAAAAGTGAAACCAAGATGTAATCCAGTTACATTCTTTGGGATAGCAGCATTTATTCTGTTTTAGATGAGAACCTAGCATTATTCAAATAGAAGTGTGTTTTTAAATTGATCTAGAATTGAAGCACATGAAAAACCTTCGGAAGTTTCACTAGTAGAAGAAAAAAGCATAATATTATTTTTCACTGAAAGCTCATAACCTGTTTCTTTAATTACAGTGGGCTCTTTCTGTGCTTGCACAAGCTCGAATAACAACACCTACTGGTGTTTGCGAACCGTTAATGACACCCACAATTTTCTTTTTTGTGAGTTTGCAACTGGCTTCTTGGAATATTTCGACATGAACACTGACCCCTACCAGGTAAACCCCTTTCCCTGTTCCAAGATGTTCTTCACCAAACTCCTCTAGGTTTTGGGTTGGTTTTTTTATTATTATTATTTCTGTTAACAAGTATTTTTTTCCCTCCATCCTTCTTTTTCTCAGCTGACGAATACAGTCCATACAGTGGAAAGAGGCATTTTGAATCAATTGCACATACAGCTCATGGAACTGCGAAGTTGTCAAGGTTATAAGCAGTGCAATCCGAGGCCGAAAGGACTTGAAACAGGTACAAGAAAAACAAAAGTGTTTATTTCCATTTTGTTCCCCTTTTTTTTTTTTTTTGGATCTGTTCAAGTACTAATTGTAACAATGAATTAGTGGCTTTCCTTAGTGTCGCTCTGAATAGTCTGGAATGATCCATGTCCACCATCCTGCACAACTGCACGATGAGGAAGCTTCTTTGCAAGTTCGTGCAGGTTATTCTAGAGAGATTCTGATGGCAAACAACAGCATTTGACCAAAAATGCTGCAGAAAGGTTGTGTTATTTGAACTAATCAATAGCAAGCACATGGAGATCTTCATAGTCATAACTCTTTTCTTTGTTGCAGGATTTATTTGGTTAGTTTTTGCCTCCCAGTAGCAGGTGAGGTATTGAATCTTGTGTTTAATCCAATTGCTGTCTGCCCATATGAACAACCTCAGGCTGTACACCACGACTGAGATTTAACATTGCAAACTTCTAATCAGCAGTAGTTGCCTTCATTTTTGAGAAAAGTGATATTTCTTTACAAGATTCTCTGAGTACAAAAACAGCTGGAATATACTCTTCATAACTCTGGAATTCATTGCACTTCAATTTGGTTGACTGAATATTGTGATTTTTTTTTTTACAGGAATATTCCCTCTACGTAAATTATTGTGTTGCATCTTTGTATCTCTTTCTTCACCTACAAACGTTTCTCTTTTTTTACATCATCTAATTGTTTGGGGGTTTTACTATTTTTTAAAAACTGTGGATTTTCAGTTCTTTTATATAAAACTTCCAGGAAATCTTTGTTCGACTGCAGCTCTGTCTTTATTTAACACAGTACGTTTCTTTTTAGGAATTAGATGCTGTGCATGGAAAAACTACATTGTGAATGGTTTTTACAAGTTCTAAATACTAACAAAAGTTACTCTTGTATTTTCCTATATCAGGAAATAAAGATGGAGGAAGCTATGATCCACACAGGTATCCACACTTTTTTATTCTCCTCAGCAGCTTCTTTCCAAATAATTGCATGACTCCAGTCCATTTCAACTAATGTCTGTATCCTGCCATGTTGCACACAGCGTAGCTTTTGATGCATGCATTTTCTAACTACTCTACACTGAACTTGGCCATTGTTTTTCAGATCTACCATTCTGCATTTAACATAACTCATTGTCATAGCAAGACTCCATGCAGCTCATATTCCATGCCTGTATTTCTTAGATGTTTACACAAAGAAAATAACACAAAAAGAACCACCTCTTTTGGGGTTGTTTTCCTGTTGTTGGGTTGATTTTGGATGGGTTGGGTGTTTTTTTCTGGTTTTATTTAGGAAGTCTATACAGCTGCCTTTTAAACACAAAACAAACGTGCTTTAAAAGTTTTCTGAGGTATATGTATCCACAGAACCTAATTACAGAATGATATGGGGTTGGAAGGGACCTCTGGAGATCATCCAGTCCAACCCCCGGCCAGAGCAGGGTCACCCAGAGCAGGTCCCACAGGAACGTGTCCAGATGGGTTTGAATGTCTCCAGAGAAGGAGACTCCACCACCTCTCTGGGCAGCCTCTGCCAGGGCTCTGCCACCCTCACAGGAAAGAAGTTCCTCCTCATGTTTAGATGGAAATTCTTCTGTTCCAGTTTGTGCCCATTACTTCTTGTCCTGTCTCAGTACACACAGATGCTCGAGTTCAACATTTCAGTTCAAGCCCCATCCTGGTGGAAATTGCTGGGTTTTTCTCTAAACCAAAAAATTTTTAAATTAACAGAAAACATTTCCCGGGAATCCCTAAAAGGATCTCTTAGGAGTATCCTTTTCTTGATGTCTGCAGAGGAACCAACAGGGTAAGAAAGGAAAAACCCCGTGCTGCTAACTCACCTGAACCACCCCTTGGGCTTCCTTCTGACTTTGTAGTTCCCCGTTTCCAGTTGAAAACACCTGCAGTCGGTACCACACTACCTGTGTTGGAAGCACAATATTGGGACAAGGGGCCTGTAGGGAAAGAACTGGTGTCACTGGTGTCCTCTGAGGGACAGAACATGACTGCAGACACGGAGGGTAACAGGATGTGGGAATTACGCTCTCTTCTCCTGCTTGTCTGAGGTTTTCCAAAGCCACCAAGGAGGTGGCTGTACCTATTTGTCTTTAATCTCAGGGGAGACATATCCAAATCCCTTACTGGCTTTGACACAAGGCAGCCATGGATAGCACCATAGGACTCTGGGGTATGATAATTGGAGAGTGAAGCTTGGCTAATCTTTGATTTAAAAAAAATCAGAAGACGTGTTACTATGAACAGTTAGCAATGATGTTTCTCTCTTTTGGGTTTATGACAAGGCTGAGAGATCCCAAAATATTGATCAAGGAAATCACTGCCCTGCTCTTACTCAAATGCAACTCGTCTGCACTTTCCTGTTTCACGCCTATTTGTAATGAGATTTCTTGCAGAGGAAACCCTTTTCTTTCCTTTCTCCTTCCCCCTGTATGCTTTGATTTCAGTGGGAAACTTTTCATGCTTACTGCTAAGTTGTGGAATTAAGCTGTGACTCAGTAAACCAACATAAAAGCAGCTCTAGGACCCTTAAACTTTGCTTTCCTATTTGTTTAACATGTATGAATACAAGTTATCTCGGTCCCATGTGTTTAAACAAGTTATGTTTTTTTCTTCTTGCCATGAGGAACATGGAATAATTCCCAGTGCCTTCCCAGCTGTGAAACTCCTCTGAGGCTGCAGACACAGTCTTACATTTAGAGGGGAAAATTATAAATCCAGTACAAAGGAATGTGTAGCTCTGACATTTTTGAGGTATTTTGTAGGAATGCAGCAAACTCCTTGCTGATCTTACTTCTGCTGAAGCTGATGGAAACCCTGCTTCTCCTTGCCAACCCCTAGACCTTCCCACAGCCCACCCTGCCTTGCCTAGTGCAAGCCCTTGTCCCACTGCCTGGGACAGACAGGAGAGGCTCCTCTGGGCCTGAAGGCACCTTTCTTGCCCCTACTTTGCCCCCCACCACCCTGGTCCATCCCCAAACCTCTTACTGGTCAAAGGGCAGCACTCCCGTTTCAGTGCCTGCCATCACATACCAAACCTCTTTGGCCACTGACTGTTCCTACAGCAGTTTGTTCTCTGTACAGGCTCTGATTTGGCAAAGAAAAAGAAAGGTATGAAACTATCAATCCACATTGTAACAGAGCAAAATTTTAATAATGTCACCTTTGCAGTGTGGTTAATATTTTACAGGGCTTGGTGACTAAATTCCTCAAAAGTGCGTCCCTTCCCATGATGTTTTTCAAGGCTTTTAATACCTCTAAGCACTGGAATAGTAAGATTTCTTTCTTGAAACCTCTGCAGTATTTAATTATTTTTTGTTTCAGGAAACAAATTATCCATAATTTGACTTAGGAAGATGGCTTTCATGTGGCCATGCCATGATTTCATTTCTCTTGTCTACTCCAGGAAAAGAAAGAAGATGCTCTGTCAAACCTGTCCTACTAAATCCAAAAATCTCATCTTTCTTCCTGTAACAGGGAGTTTGCCAAGTGTTAAAAAAAATATATTCCTAGAACTTGCTTTAAAAAAAAATAACACATTTAAATTTTATGTTGTAAAATATTTAGAGCTGTTGTATTAAGCGATGAAATATCTATTAAGATCGAAGATTCAGGTGCTTCCAAGTGAAGGAAGTGGTTTCCCTTTGGTGGGAGCAGAATAAAGCCCCTCATCATAAGAAAATGTCAAGATTTTTTCTGACCACGATGGTACTTTTCTGACTTTCCATATGATGGACTAAATATTAGAGAAATTCTTTCTAGTGTGAAATCCCAAGCTATTAAAGAACCAAAGAATATAAGCTATGATAGGTACAAGCTGTATCTTCTGTTTTACTTGAACAATGAGAAAGGCCAAGTTAAAATGCAAACAAGCTAATGGAGGTGCCAAGAACACACTGTAGGGATGAAGGGTTCAATACAGATAAATATTTGTGCTCAGTTCACGCTGTTGGACTGCATCCACTTGAACTTCTAAGTTAATTACTACTAGCCTACCTGCCTGTCCAATTTTCAGAAAGAGAGTAATTCATCTCAGTGAGCTAATTACTAAATATTGCTTTCAACATCACCTGTAAGGACAAATTTGCTGGTTGCCTTGCCAGGCTTTTGCATTATCTGATTAGTTTTCATTTGTAATCCATTTTGTTGATAAAGTCTTTGGACTGGACACAGTCTGCACAGTGAATTAAATGAAATAGTGGTGTCCAGTGTTACTTGTCAATATAAGATTTCACACTACATTTCATCATCTGGGTCACTACAGCCCCTGCAACGCCTTTTAAAATCTTTTGGAAATGGGTTTCCTTCATGTCTTTGCTTTTTCTGATTGTGATCAATATAAAATGCAGCTCCATTGCTACTTATAGACTCATATGTATGCCCTTTATTCAAACTCATTATTTGATAAAGCTCTTAGACATTTTCTTTGACAGCTTTTTTTTTTTTAATTAAAAAAAAAAAAAACTTAGGAGGGTCTATATCTATATATATTTTAACACTATTTTAGAGTGGTCCAGTCCTATAAATTAATTCACACCGAGCTTTTACAGCTTTTCTTTCTCCTCCGTGTAAATGAAAACGAACGTTTACAAAGTAAACAAAATACTCCCTTTGGCTATCATTTATTAAATAAAGTGTGGCTGGTTGGTTTGTAGACTATTTGTCTCAAGCTACCCAGACACCAAATTCCTATGGGTGATGTTGAAGCTCAGGTCACTAACGCCTTTCAGAGTTAGTCCCATCTTTCATACTTAACCATCGTTCATTCATTCCATATTTTGGTGGAGCATTCAGGAAAGGCAAATGGATGATGTGTGTGTTGAAGCACCTTTCCTACCTTGAGGTATCAGAGGAAAGATTTATCTCCGATTGTCATCACAAAGCCCCGTTAGACCAGATTTTGCTCTTTTTTACTCAGTCCAGGGACGTAGCAAAAGAGAGGGAGTTTCTGGCTGTGTGTTCAGCAGGAGCTGTGAACGTACCCGAGGCCAGATTCATTAATATGATGGCAGAAGATGTAAAGGCAAAAGGATTATGTGTGTGTTGAAGCACCTTTCCTGCCTTGAGGTATCAGAGGAAAGATTTATCTCCTGGAGCATTCAGGAAAGGCAAATGGATGATGTGTGTGTTGAAGCACCTTTCCTACCTTGAGGTATCAGAGGAAAGATTTATCTCCGATTGTCATCACAAAGCCCCGTTAGACCAGATTTTGCTCTTTTTTACTCAGTCCAGGGACGTAGCAAAAGAGAGGGAGTTTCTGGCTGTGTGTTCAGCAGGAGCTGTGAACGTACCCGAGGCCAGATTCATTAATATGATGGCAGAAGATGTGGAGAGTCTTACATTTTGAGCTACGCATGTGATGAATAGTGGTGCTTTCAAGCAAATTGGTGTAGAAGCACACATGGAAGCTTTGTTTGCACTTTTAAGCTGGTGTTCACCATCAGGCTTTATTCTTTCTTTCAACAGAGGACAGTTATGGGACGGATGGGAAGGCTAACCTGCCCAGTTTCACTGGTGACATCAACTGGCAAGGACTGGAAGACTTGTACAGTGTGAATGACAGTGTATATGAGTACAGATCCAACTATAGACTTAGTCTGGCTGACTGGACTAATTACTTGAAGGATGTAGATAGAATGTTTGCACTGCTGAACAGTTACTACCAGCAAAATAAACCAGACAAGGCTAACGTCGCTCGAAGCAACGGGGATGGGGACGAGTCATCCACGCCGTTTGCCTCGGTGGAAATGTCTTCTGCTGAAGAATCGAGCGGCTCTCCTTCAGGAGAGCTGCAGCTTATTGTGCCAACGGACTTGGCAGCCCTCGCTTTGAGCACGGTGAATTTAAGCCAGGAGAGGAAACTTGAATTAAACAACGATATTCCTGAGAAAAGTAGTTCGAGTGACGCACACTGGAGAAATAGTCATCAAGCTGAAAAATGGACGGAGGATAAAGAGTCGGACCGTTTTGATATGGATTTCAGCGGGAACGGTTTGATAGAGTTGGAGTCCCGGCATAGCTTCATGCTACAACCCATCAGCATTCCTCAAAAAGACACTCCTCAGAACAGTGACACCGCGGAAGATATATTTGAAGATCAAATATATCTTCCCGTGAGGTCCGATGAACCCCTCGTTCATCAGGCTGGAAACGTATCCATTAGGGATTCATCTGTTGGTACCCAGAAAACAGGACCTCTCTTAAAAAAAACTGAACAGAGTCTTGCAGGGGAAACCTCCCAAATCCTAAGCGTAGAAGGCAGTGCCTCAGCTCCACTCTCCTTGGATTAGATCAAGTTGTAAACCATTAAATCAGTTCTCCTTTTTTTCTTATTAGCAAACTAATAAAGGTGATCATGACAACCGACATTCCACGTTTATTGTAGATACGTTTTGCAGCTAAATTGAGCCCAGTTCAGTATTTGTCCGTGTGCATTCGTTTTTTTTTCACACGCACATATTTTCACAGTAATTCTCCCCACTGGGAAGCAAGATTTCCAGTTTGTGATGAAAAGAAACAGTGTTAACTTCCACATGCAGTAGCACGTTCTCCAAAAGCCAAGAATTATTCCTGTGAAAGGGATGTTCCAAGTTTACTTTCTCTGTTTCCAAATGATCCCACCATGAATGAATGTTTCAGTCCACCCAACCTGTCTGCATAACGGCTTTTTCATAAATTATTTTAACCACTGGAAATTCCTAATGTCACGCTTTTCAGTAAAATGCACTTTTAAAACCTGTATGCCATACCATTTATGAATCCAATACCTTACATGTTCTTAGTTTGCTCGTCGTCTCATGTAATTGTGAAACCAATAGGCTGACAGGAAAGAGGAAATCAGCAGGGATTGTGGAAACAGACTCTGAATATTATTTTTAGCAAAAAATATTGCATGTTTGTGTTGCTTTGATTTAATTAAATTTACTCTCAGAAAGGTATGGCTAACGATTGTTAACCATAGGAGGATTTGTTTAAACTGGATTGTCTCCTTATATGTTGATGTTGTCAGTATTAAAACTCTGTGAGGTTTTTTGACTTTTTTTTTTCCTTGCCGATATTGGTAGAAAGGTTTACATCAATACATATATGCTTTTCTCACCGCATCTAATGCCTATTATCCCAAACAGTATCCTAAAAGCATTATTAGAATCCTGAGACTGAAATTCTTTTTGTTTTGTTTTGTTTTTTTTTCCAACAGGCATTAAAGGGAATGATAAAATCATGTTTGATTTACATTGTTCTAGATACAAAAGGCACATGAGCTAAAAACCAGTAGTTTAGATAATTTTTGCTGTTGTATTCTAAATATTTTCTTGAACTTTACCAAACATTAAATTTTATAAAGTATAATACGAAAATGACTTTGCAAATCTGTATTACTCAGAACTTAGTGTCTTCCCTTGCTTTTTCTAAAAATGTCTAAATAATTAGTGCAACAACAACGAAGGAGAATTACCTCAAACAGACGTAATTCCACAGCATCCAATTCACAGGTGTGTTTCCCATCTGTTCCGTGTTATTTAGTGTAGTGAGTATTTCTTGGCTATTGCAAGCACTGCAGGTTAAACTTACATTCATTGCATTGTATTTTAAGTTGAAACTTTTTAAAAAGGAGATTCTTTTAGTAGGATTTTATTAATTTTAAGAAGCAGTCTTTTTGATGGACTCTGTACATATGTTAAAATTACTAGCTCTTTATCTGATGTATGTGTCATGGGCTGATTGATAGAAAAACGTATTTATGGTCATGAATGATGCTATTTGTACATAGGTTTTAAGTTACTAGGATACAGACTGTGTTTTTAAATCTTGTATAATATTTCTGTGATACTTTTATAGAACAATTCTGGCTTCGGGAAAGTCTAGAAGCAATATTTCTTGAAATAAAAAGTGTTTTACTTTACCTGCTTCAGAGAAGTCCAGATGATCCAGTTTTCCTGCTGATTAAGATTTATTTTTACAGTATGTTACAGGTTTCATTTTTAAGATTCCATCCACATTTAAAGCCATGGGAAACGAAAAAAACCACACCACGTTCGGTTAGTTTCTAAAATATTCCTGGAGATTGTGAATAATATATGTTGGTTTTTTTTGTTTAAGACATGTTGTGATTACTTTTTTTTTAAATTCTCAATTCATCTGATCCTTTTATCCTTAAAGTCAATGCATCAAGATGCAGAACAGGTGGCTCCCAGGTGTGAAGGGATATTAATTAAATGGTGCCACCCCCTCCTTTGCTGCTTTCCCTCCTCCCTGCAGAGTTCTCACTCTGACAGCAAAGAGGAGCAGAGCAGACACGCGAAAGGGCTTAAGGGGAATGGAGCACAGATCCAGCAGATCAAAGGAGGTGATTCTACCCCTCTGTTGCTCTCTGGTGAGACCCCACCTGGAGCACTGTATCCAGCTCTGGTCTTCAGCACAAGAAGGACAAGGACCTGATGGAAAGGGTCCAGAGAAGGCCATGAAGATGCTCAGAGGGCTCGAGCACCTCTACAGTGAGGACAGGCTGAGAGAGTTGGGGTTGTCCAGCCTAGAGTAAAGGAGGCTCTGGGGAGACCTTAGAGCCCCTTCCAGTCCCTAAAGGGGCTCCAGGAGAGATGGGGAGGGACTCTTTGACAGGAAAGGGAGTCATAGGACAAGGAGAAACAGTTTTAAACTGAAAGAGGGGAGATTTAGATGAGATTTTAGGAAGAAATTCTTTGCTGTGAGGGTGGTGAGACACTGGAAGAGGTTGCCCAGAGAAGCTGTGGCTGCCCCATCCCTTGAGGAGTTCAAGGCCAGGCTGGATGGGGCTTGGAGCAACCTGGTCTGGTGGGAGGTGTCCCTGCCCAGGGACTCCTCCCAGGGGGTTGGAACTCCATGATCTTTAAGGTCCATTCCAACTCAAACCATTCTATGATTCTATTTCAAACAAATTTGTATTTTTTAGCACATAACTAATACCAACCAAATCTAGTCCTAGAGGAACCTGTGGAATTTTGCAATTTATTTCTGCACCATCAATACTTAGGTGTGATTCAGTGGTTACTGAATTCAGTGGAAAGATCTGGTTTTGTCTGACTACGCACTAACAGACCAAATACTTCATCACCTGATCCGGAATGACTGCTACCCACATACCTTTTTTGTAATTTTCTCTTTTTTTGTCAGAAATAAAACACACATGATATGCTATTTTTTATTTCCAAATATCAAGTATTGAAGAGTTTGTTTTGTAAACACATGTTTACAACATATGCTGACAATAGATTTCATTAAATGATGTGTTACACAGCTTTCAAATTATTCTAAGCTCTGCTGAGAAATAAATACCAATTAAAAAACCCCATACAGGAGCCTAAAGTATGCAAAAGAAACCGCATAAACCAATTAGTCTCTTTTTACCACAGCACAGCACCCACACACTCATACAGTCAGACATACTCTACAAATTTCCTTAATACTCTACACATTTGCTTAATAATGAGGTTTTTAAAAAACTAAACAGTTACAGGCAGCGTGCCCACTCCATGCTCCTGTTGTCCTACCCAGACCATCGCTGTTCTGCTTGAGTCCTTTGGTTGAGGTACGTGCTGCAGCCGAGGGCAAAACTCCCATTTGATCAACTGGGGAAAAGAGCAGGTCTTAATCTTATTTTCCATACCAAAACTCAGTTTCAGATGATTTTGTACTTTTGTTTTGTTTTGTTTTGAAGCTTCCCTCTATGTTTTCAAATATGGAGTTTGTTAAAGAGGTAAAATTTCTGACCTATCAGTTGGAGGGGTAGCTCTCAGGGCTATTTAGGACTCAGGTGCCTCTTCTGCATGAGCAGTCCAGGCACATAACACAAAATAATTACCTTGCAGAATTCAAAATGTAAGGGAAAAAAATTATCTTCAAGATTTTAAAACCAAATTCCTCTGATTTAAATCATAGCTCACTATAAAGTTGAGCAGATTTGGCCTCCTTCCATTGCTAGAGGTAGAATTTTCTCTTATTCTACCCCTCTCTTTCTGGTGTTCCATGGAAGAACATTAATATTTCAGATCTGAATCATCAATTTAATTCGAACGCTTACTAAAGTTGCTTGGTTAAGGGGGTCCCAGAATTTAGCCCAGTATTTCTTATCATTACTATCAAATTTATTTTCAGCCTCTGCTTAAGCAAAGCCACTAAACAAAGATGCTACAGCAGGATAACTACATCCCACATGAGATTTCTGTGGTCGGTGTAGCTTTAACCTCAGCCATTAGCACTGGGCCAGATCCTGTGCTGCCTCCTTCCCACAGAAGAGCTAGGGTAGGAATTGGCCCACCAGGAATCACAAACACTGTCTTTGCTGGAGCAGCCCAGACTTTAAGAACAAAACCACATGCAGTCGCATCACTGATATGCCTTGAATATGTCGTTTAAGTCATAGTGAATACGTCATAAAATACTTCAGTACCTATTAGCACCACAGTGTTGTTTAGTCATTTGTCCAAAGATTATCGAGCTGTCTCACCCTTCCTAGAGGTGAACAATGTTTTGGATGCTTTTGGTAGCCCTTCATGAATTCCACAGCTTTTTACCTATTCCCTATCATGAACAAAATGTTCTTACAGGATAACATTGTG
>NW_015090814.1:4406484-4422963 GCF_001431845.1 Calidris pugnax
TTTTTGACTTTTTTTTTTCCTTGCCGATATTGGTAGAAAGGTTTACATCAATACATATATGCTTTTCTCACCGCATCTAATGCCTATTATCCCAAACAGTATCCTAAAAGCATTATTAGAATCCTGAGACTGAAATTCTTTTTGTTTTGTTTTGTTTTTTTTTCCAACAGGCATTAAAGGGAATGATAAAATCATGTTTGATTTACATTGTTCTAGATACAAAAGGCACATGAGCTAAAAAGCAGTAGTTTAGATAATTTTTGCTGTTGTATTCTAAATATTTTCTTGAACTTTACCAAACATTAAATTTTATAAAGTATAATACGAAAATGACTTTGCAAATCTGTATTACTCAGAACTTAGTGTCTTCCCTTGCTTTTTCTAAAAATGTCTAAATAATTAGTGCAACAACAACGAAGGAGAATTACCTCAAACAGACGTAATTCCACAGCATCCAATTCACAGGTGTGTTTCCCATCTGTTCCGTGTTATTTAGTGTAGTGAGTATTTCTTGGCTATTGCAAGCACTGCAGGTTAAACTTACATTCATTGCATTGTATTTTAAGTTGAAACTTTTTAAAAAGGAGATTCTTTTAGTAGGATTTTATTAATTTTAAGAAGCAGTCTTTTTGATGGACTCTGTACATATGTTAAAATTACTAGCTCTTTATCTGATGTATGTGTCATGGGCTGATTGATAGAAAAACGTATTTATGGTCATGAATGATGCTATTTGTACATAGGTTTTAAGTTACTAGGATACAGACTGTGTTTTTAAATCTTGTATAATATTTCTGTGATACTTTTATAGAACAATTCTGGCTTCGGGAAAGTCTAGAAGCAATATTTCTTGAAATAAAAAGTGTTTTACTTTACCTGCTTCAGAGAAGTCCAGATGATCCAGTTTTCCTGCTGATTAAGATTTATTTTTACAGTATGTTACAGGTTTCATTTTTAAGACTCCATCCACATTTAAAGCCATGGGAAACGAAAAAAACCACACCACATTCGATTAGTTCTAAATTATTCCTGGAGATTGTGAATAATATATGTTGGTTTTTTTTGTTTAAGACATGTTGTGATTACTTTTTTTTTAAATTCTCAATTCATCTGATCCTTTTATCCTTAAAGTCAATGCATCAAGATGCAGAACAGGTGGCTCCCAGGTGTGAAGGGATATTAATTAAATGGTGCCACCCCCTCCTTTGCTGCTTTCCCTCCTCCCTGCAGAGTTCTCACTCTGACAGCAAAGAGGAGCAGAGCAGACACGCGAAAGGGCTTAAGGGGAATGGAGCACAGATCCAGCAGATCAAAGGAGGTGATTCTACCCCTCTGTTGCTCTCTGGTGAGACCCCACCTGGAGCACTGTATCCAGCTCTGGTCTTCAGCACAAGAAGGACAAGGACCTGATGGAAAGGGTCCAGAGAAGGCCATGAAGATGCTCAGAGGGCTCGAGCACCTCTACAGTGAGGACAGGCTGAGAGAGTTGGGGTTGTCCAGCCTAGAGTAAAGGAGGCTCTGGGGAGACCTTAGAGCCCCTTCCAGTCCCTAAAGGGGCTCCAGGAGAGATGGGGAGGGACTCTTTGACAGGAAAGGGAGTCATAGGACAAGGAGAAACAGTTTTAAACTGAAAGAGGGGAGATTTAGATGAGATTTTAGGAAGAAATTCTTTGCTGTGAGGGTGGTGAGACACTGGAAGAGGTTGCCCAGAGAAGCTGTGGCTGCCCCATCCCTTGAGGAGTTCAAGGCCAGGCTGGATGGGGCTTGGAGCAACCTGGTCTGGTGGGAGGTGTCCCTGCCCAGGGACTCCTCCCAGGGGGTTGGAACTCCATGATCTTTAAGGTCCATTCCAACTCAAACCATTCTATGATTCTATTTCAAACAAATTTGTATTTTTTAGCACATAACTAATACCAACCAAATCTAGTCCTAGAGGAACCTGTGGAATTTTGCAATTTATTTCTGCACCATCAATACTTAGGTGTGATTCAGTGGTTACTGAATTCAGTGGAAAGATCTGGTTTTGTCTGACTACGCACTAACAGACCAAATACTTCATCACCTGATCCGGAATGACTGCTACCCACATACCTTTTTTGTAATTTTCTCTTTTTTTGTCAGAAATAAAACACACATGATATGCTATTTTTTATTTCCAAATATCAAGTATTGAAGAGTTTGTTTTGTAAACACATGTTTACAACATATGCTGACAATAGATTTCATTAAATGATGTGTTACACAGCTTTCAAATTATTCTAAGCTCTGCTGAGAAATAAATACCAATTAAAAAACCCCATACAGGAGCCTAAAGTATGCAAAAGAAACCGCATAAACCAATTAGTCTCTTTTTACCACAGCACAGCACCCACACACTCATACAGTCAGACATACTCTACAAATTTCCTTAATACTCTACACATTTGCTTAATAATGAGGTTTTTAAAAAACTAAACAGTTACAGGCAGCGTGCCCACTCCATGCTCCTGTTGTCCTACCCAGACCATCGCTGTTCTGCTTGAGTCCTTTGGTTGAGGTACGTGCTGCAGCCGAGGGCAAAACTCCCATTTGATCAACTGGGGAAAAGAGCAGGTCTTAATCTTATTTTTCCATACCAAAACTCAGTTTCAGATGATTTTGTACTTTTTTTTTGTTTTGTTTTGAAGCTTCCCTCCATGTTTTCAAATATGGAGTTTGTTAAAGAGGTAAAATTTCTGACCTATCAGTTGGAGGGGTAGCTCTCAGGGCTATTTAGGACTCAGGTGCCTCTTCTGCATGAGCAGTCCAGGCACATAACACAAAATAATTAAATTGCAGAATTCAAAATGTAAGGGAAAAAAATTATCTTCAAGATTTTAAAACCAAATTCCTCTGTTTTAAATCATAGCTCACTATAAAGTCGACCAGATTTGGCCTCCTTCCATTGCTAGAGGTAGAATTTTCTCTTATTCTACCCCTCTCTTTCTGGTGTTCCATGGAAGAACATTAATATTTCAGATCTGAATCATCAATTTAATTCAAATGCTCACTAAAGTTGCTTGGTTAAGGGGTCCCAGAATTTAGCCCAGTGTTTCTTATCATTACTATCAAATTTATTTTCAGTCTCTGCTTAAGCAAAGCCACTAAACAAAGATGCTACAGCAGGATAACTACATCCCACATGAGATTTCTGTGGTCGGTGTAGCTTTAACCTCAGCCATTAGCACTGGGCCAGATCCTGTGCTGCCTCCTTCCCACAGAAGAGCTAGGGTAGGAATTGGCCCACCAGGAATCACAAACACTGTCTTTGCTGGAGCAGCCCAGACTTTAAGAACAAAACCACATGCAGTCGCATCACTGATATGCCTTGAATATGTCGTTTAAGTCATAGTGAATACGTCATAAAATACTTCAGTACCTATTAGCACCACAGTGTTGTTTAGTCATTTGTCCAAAGATTATCGAGCTGTCTCACCCTTCCTAGAGGTGAACAATGTTTTGGATGCTTTTGGTAGCCCTTCATGAATTCCACAGCTTTTTACCTATTCCCTATCATGAACAAAATGTTCTTACAGGATAACATTGTGTCAACTGGTTTGAGATAGATAGAAAAAATAAGAAAATACAGTACACACAATGGATGATATAATAATTGGAAGAGTAGAATGGAACCTGAATAAATAAGTATCTCTTTCGTAACACTTGAAACCAATAAAAGTTTGGAGCTACTTTGAACTTACAGAGTATGTCTATGTTTAAGACAAAAGAAAACAGCTTATTTGAAGGACTGGAGGGGGGTTGCTAAAAACTACAGTTATTAACTGTAGTTAATGCGTTGGATATGACTATGGGATATGGATAATGTTAACTGTCCTCCATAATTTTAAGCAATATATTCTGTGGAAAGGATAGGGAAAATTTCCTTCCTGAGGATCAGGTAGGCTTTCAAACTTTTGGCCACATAATAAAATGTACTAGTGATATTCAGTGTAAAGAAGATGAATCTTGTGAACCCTGGTCATATCTAGTCCCCACACTGAAGGCTCCGCTTCTGTACACTGTGATAATGCTTATATATAACATTTTTGAACTGCTATTTGTAAAACAAGATGTTATAAGAAAAAACGAAAGCCCTAATTTACACCAAAGAACAAATGTACCACCATGATGTTGACTGTCCATCTGCTAAGCACTCTAAAAGATAAAAATGTCTATAAAATCAAAGTCCAATGTGTGAAGAACCTGAAATATGTTCATACAGGTTCTAAAAGGGGCAAACACTCTGTCCAAAGCAACACCAGTTCAGGTAAATCTCTGTTACTGGTTGTTTTAAGCCCTTGGAAAGCAACCACAGCTGGATGGCTTCGGGTGGGGGAACCCAGACCCTGCATCTCCTGTGTCATTATAAAACACACATTATTGAGAAAACAGAAAAAAAGATAAATCTGTTCAGGAAATATTTTGTCTTTGATCTCCGAAAACAGCAATAGTCACCAGAAAACAGGGTATAAAAGCTAAACAAGCACTTGATATCACGCTTGCTGAAGCGCAGTAGTCACCAGCAAACAGGGTATAAAAGCTGAACAAGCACTTGATATCACGCTTGCTGAAGCGCCAGCTTGTTAACGTAAAGCCCAAGGTACTGGCCCACTTCTTCAGCCTCACCATCGGACCGATGAGGCTGAGAAACTGGCTCCAGAATAGTTGTAAGACACTTTGGACCTATTTATCATCAGTTTTACTTAGCATGAAGAGCTGTGCTATTACACGCACAGAAAGTGTAGTAAGGCAGCAATAATTCAGGCATTTTAGGGGGAAAAACCCGCAGGAACAGTACAGAAGGTGCTGAGCCCTCTCTCAGCCACGCTGTCTGGAGTCACACAGAGCAGGTGGTTTGTGCAGGATACTGAAAATTTGTCATCTAAACCTCTAGGTCCAAATTTTGCCCAAGGGCACAATCCAAATCTATAGCGTTACTTGAGCAACATCATTAGCTTTAAGGTCATAAAGATGCCCTTGTTTAATTTATCTCCCCACGTAACGCACAGATTTTCAGCCAGAAATTAAGAAGTGAATGGCAGGAAGAGTTAGAATGCATCTTTGAGCATGTCCACAAAATATTTGGAATTTTAACTATATTTGAAAATGAAAGCTTTCCTCCAGTGCCAGTGGCCACACATGAATACCACAGGGGAGTAGTCGAGCACTGCTTTGTGCTACTCTGCTGACAATGATCACTGAATCCATGGGGGAAAAAAAACTCAGCATCTTTACCCAACTCTTGGGTAAAGGAACTCCTTTTTTGAATGCAGATGGGATTCAGTCCAATACATGCATTATTTTTAAGTGCATTACTTAAGTATATAAACTGACACCCATATTTAAGTGCTCTGCTGGATCAGAGCCATAATGAATGAGTAGTTAATGCTACAAATTAATAAGCTTCGCTTTTTTAAAAAGAAAACATGTTTTTTGAAAACACTACACTGTTTGTAACTAATTTTGGGCCTTGCAAACTTACATTTCTAATACCTAGGAGGAAATTTGGGCCCCTGCTTCACCTACAGAACAGGAAGTTCTGAGGACCTGCAAGTTACTATGTGCACTTTTAAAGACACAATGGTTGGTCTAAGAGCTGAGAGTTTCTAATTAAATATAAGTTGCACCATAATTTTCAACACGTTTCTTACAGCTGCTCACACTGTACTGAAAGGACACAAAATGCCACCAGTTCCAAATTGTACCATATTGTATTCAGTATGCTCATGGGGAAAAAGGAGGATCAAAACCATGGGGCTTAATTTCTCTAATTAGAAATTAGAATTAGAGTCCCACTCTCCAGCCAGGACCACAGCCCCCAAAAGCTGTACCATCTCCTGAGGGTTCTACACTCATGAGCAATCAAAGCCACAGTGATGTCCTCTCTGAAGTTTTACTCAAGTTTCTGATGTAAAGAGGGGAAAGTGGTGGAAATTACAAGCAAATAATGGAATTTTATATTCCCTGGTCAGAGGGTTTTACAGCAGGGAGACAGCGTGGCCTCCTTCACTGGGTGATAAAGCTCCATTTTTCTTTCTGGTGAGTTGGTTTAGCACCACAAATCGATCAAGATTGCTGATAGAGATGCCCACAACTTCTCTGGCGATTTTGCTTCCTTCAGCAATGACCACCTCCAAAAATAATGTTTATTCAGCAGATCTCAGTCCATACTTCAGTCAAGGTTGACAATGCTGGAATTGACTTCTCTAGGAAGCTAATGTCTGTCTCCTGTGTGCCTTTATTGGCTTAGACTGCTCGAGCTTACTCACAGTAAAACCTCCTTCAGGAATCAATCAAAAACTGGCCAGAGTTTGGGGTTTCTTTCTTTCAGAGAGTGCTGATTTAATGAAGTGATTTTGTAGACATATACTCATATTGTCAAAATTATAATCAAAAAATCAAAAGGCCCTTGAAAGTATTTAAAGAAGGCTTTTTCAGTATTTCCAAAGTGAACACCTTTCCCTCTGCATTCCGGTTTCCCAAACGTTTCAAAAAATGAATGTTTTTTGAAGTGCAAGTGTCAGGATTCCCTAAAAAGCAGGTGGTCTCCATTCCAATAAGCTCCGAATTTCCATGGGCAGCAGTTGCAGATGTGTCACTTCTAGCACCCTCATTCCCTGCCACCAGTGTCAGCTCCTGACAGCCCCACAGGACTGATCTGCTCCCCTTTGTTATTTGCGTGGAAGAGAAGTGCACACTCGGCACGAAGCAGAATAGATGAGGACAGATGATTCATTTCCAGGCTTTTACAATTCCCTAAATGCTCTGTTTCTGAGGTATTTGGAAAGATTGTCGCTCTTCACCTCCTCCTGTGCTGATTAAAATGGGTGACTAAAATGGATGGGTGATGGGCAGCAATTACACTTTTTCCTTCTACTTTGCCTCGCTTTTAGCCATGGCAGGAATTTCTTGGTGCAAGAAGCATTACAGACCGGAGCAAAGGGAGACACTTATATCATCTGTTCTGATCTCCTATGGTAAAAAAAAAAAAAAAAGAAAAAAAATGCCAAATACCTTTGAACTGAAGAAATGTATTCCTTGGGATGAGAAGCTTAGAAGCTGACAACTCAGGTGGCACAGGACTGCGGATGCGTTGTGCCCTGGGGCTGGATCCCAAAAAGCTATTAAGACATATAGAGTAGCAGGAGGTGATTAAAACATTATTCCTCTGCCTTGTAGTTTGGAGGAGAAGCATCTGAGTTTGCAGCCACGGAGAGTGGAAATCGTTACAAGCCACATAAATGGACTGAGACGTTCTGAAATAAGCAGCCACCAGTTCAAGCAGGGCAACCAGCCCAGTGGGATGCTCCATGAGGTCAAGGAGAGCCAGGAGATGGGGGAAGGCAGCCAGCAAAGGAGAAAGAGAGGGAAATGTACTCTTCCCAGGACAACTCAGTGGATGCCAATGACTTTAATTTCAAGGACTTGCTTCCATATAATGTTTGATCATTAATAAATTAAATCACTGACAAATTTAAAATGAAACCAGGAGTAACTGTTCAAAAATATGTAGTTCTGCTGTCTTCTACTTATTTTCACACAATCCCACCCCCGTCACAAAATCCAAACCTGCCTATCACTGAGTCCTCTTAAAAGACTGCTTTTAATTTCCTAATTTCCTAAACTTCTAAGACTTTCCCTGCAGGGCAAAATACGACTTTTGACTTCCTAGTGTCCACCTGAATTCATTCTCTGTCCTTTGAGACATCATTAGTACATGATAAGCATGGCACTACAAAGCCTCCAGAGCAAAAAATGAGATGCCGAGTACATTTGATGAGAAAGTCTCAGCATCTCCTGGGGAGAAAACACACTACAGTAATTTGGAATAAGCAAAGGCCACATCATGTCCTGTGGGTCCACGCTCACAATCTCCATCCTTAGCTCTCTCCCTGGAAGGGCAAAGGAAAGATGACCTGCCCTTCATCTTCACCGACGCTTTCAATGAAGCTGAGAAAAGGAAAGGCAGCCACGTGTGGGACAAACGGTGCCAACTATGACCTCCAGACCCGTCCCACCAGCCTGCCCAGCACCGGGCAGTGAGAGAGGCAGAAGTGTGGGGAGGAACAAGAGGGACCCATGGAGCTGGCGTCCCCTCCCTAGTTGTCCTGGGTGCCAGGAGCGGAGGGGAAAGCCTCGTACCGGTGGGCAGGGCTGCCTGCAGCCCACCTGAAGGGTCTCTCTGCTGACTCCTGCAGATAGTGGCACCAGCCCAAGCCCCACACCGTCCCCAACTGCCAGGGGACCACTGGGTCCCCTCAAGGCAGAGCGAGGCCATTCACTCTCCCTCAAGATTTGCTCACCAAAGCTGAACTAGACCCAGCACACGTTTCTGAAGGACAGCCAAGCTCTTCCTATCGAGATATAACTGCTTATTTTTGTTCTTCAGGAAAACGATGCATTTGGCGTAACGGCCACCCAAATAACATTACAGAAATATGCACATATCTGCTCTGGTATGTGTGCACAATTCCTACATCTTAATGTTATTATAAATTAATACTGAAGTTTTTTACCCCAAGCATTATATTTTCCTAGCCTGTGCACTTGGTGAAGAATGACTACATCTCATCAAATGAAAACTAATGCACATTTTGACAGGATAAAGATATTACGACTCAACGTTTCCAAGTGTTACCTGATGCGTAACTTTTGTATGGCTTAACATGTTATTAACAGTACTTTAAACCTTATGTTCTTTTCTAATTTAATGCTTATGTCTGAAAATAGCCCCTTTCAAATTCAGTTGCAGTAATGTCTTTAAAAGCAAACTTCAAACTTAATTTGGTGCACATACAATTACCCAAATAAGTTGCATAGTTTAAACAAGTTCAATTGTGCTTTGTAGCAGAACTCACAGTAATTACTCATCTCTTAAAAATACGATTTGTGGATATGAAGTTGACAATACATTTAAGCATTTTTGTGACGTCTGGACATCAACAATATGAGTTTTTGTCACTCTTCCACTGACTTCTGCTGTTCATAATACCTCACCCTTACAGTGCTATTAGATCAGAGCATGGACATTTAATGGACACATCTGAAATAATTACAAACACAATTTTTAAAACTCCATCGTCGGGAGGGGAGAAATAAGAACTTGGGTTGGTTTGAGGTATCCAGCCCTCAGAAACATACCATGGTTGTTTGCATTAAGCTTTGTTGGTTTTATCACGTATTACATTTAGATTAAAAATAGAAGGCACAGGTGTTTTACAAGGCGCCGTAATTAAGTCAACCAACAAAACTAAATATTACATTACCAAGCCAGGGGTCTATATCTCAGCAGTGACTTCTTCCAATGCATTTTCATTTGAGGAATTTATTGCTTCTGAAAAAGGGCCGGGGTATGTCTGTGCTACGCAGTTCATTCCTTGTGCCACACCAATGTCTCCTCGGGAACTGAAAGTAGGGCAGGATCTAGTCCGTGCATAGTTTTGTTGGGGTCCAGCTTGGCCAACCATCTCGCTCACAGTGTTCACCGGTGAAGCCATCCACCTCCGTCTCTGCAGTTGCTCTTCTTTACACTTAATGGAATACCAGGCCAGGAAAATAAAAAAGAATCCCACGAACTTGAGAGCAGCTGCCAACCCAAAGTAGACAAAACGAAAGGAGGTGACATCGTATTCCCAACAAGATCCTTGTACGCCGCAATCCTGCTGCCAAAGCATGCACGTGGTGTCAATAACAGCCCCAAAATAAATTGGGGTGGGAATGTAAGCTGGAATAAAAATAGCAACAGAAATAATATGTGTTAGCATGTAGTGGAGAACTTCTAAAGAAACTATATGCCTTAGCCAAACAGGTCGAGAATTTTTGAGATTTCTACACTGCTGTTCTCACATGAAATGCAGAACATGGAAAGCTGATCAGCCAGTCTTCCTACCAACACTTGAAATGTACCACAAATGGGAAAGAATTCAAGCACCTTACAACAGGTCCTGCTTCAATCTGTCATCCCCAGACAGCTCTTCTTGAACTGTGTGTCACCCAAAAGATAATCAAATGTTGCTCTCAGGAAGTAAAATACAGGAGAGGAACAAAATACAGTGCGATCTCCAGAGTGTTACTTGCTGAACATCCATTGCCCATGAGTTGGGAAAGGGCGGGTGTTGTTGCTTCAGATTAGGGAGGAAAAGCCCCAAAGACTGCAAAATGTTTCTCTTAATGAAGATGGATGGAAGTGGTGAGATCACTGAATTTTTTTTTTTTAATAGATCTTCGTCAGAAATAGACTTCAACTTCTATAGTTGCTAAAAATGCAGCCAGCTCATTGGATGCTCCTGCTTTCCCCAGAAATACAGCATCCTCAAGACAAGTCAGAAACACCCCATCCCTGGAGATGTTCAAGGCCAGGTTGGATGGGGCTTTGAGCAACCTGGTCTGGTGGGAGGTGTCCCTGCCCAGGGCAGGGGGTTGAAACTGATGGGCTTTAAGGTCCCTTCCAACCCAAACCATTCTATGATTCCATGATTCCAAAGAAAACTTCCAGATGCAGCTATATGGGCTTCTACTCTTGTTCTCTTAGAAAAAGTCTTGCTTGCTCTAGTCACATGTCTCATAGTAGATGAACACCTTGAATGTTCTTTATAGGTAGGACTGTAGAAGTTCAAGAGCTTGAAAGAAACTATTTTGTGGAATAAAGACTTTTAGCATGTACCCGTTTTGCTTTGGAAGATTTTAAATTAGACATTAAGTAACAATTGCTTCTTATGCTAAAAATGCAAAAAGCTATTGCTGCTGCTGAAAGCAATAAAAGTCTGTTTCTAAAAAAGAAAAAATCCTTGTAAAAATATTCAGTTACTATTAATTTTTAAATAAAATTTGAAACTGTAAAAATTCTCTTTCTGGGACAAAAATGTTGTTCTAGAAAATCAGCAACAAAACAAAACCGAAAAAAAAAAAAAGGAAATGAAATACATTCAGCAGTAACTGTAAGACTTACCAAGAGTTCGTAATAAAACAAACTGCATTCCTAGTGCAAAGGGCCGCTCCCCATCTTCCACAGACCTAGCAGGAGACAAGAAAACTTCTCTGAAGAGACAGTCATAACAGATAATCATGGCATTATGCTCTGGCTCTATCTACCTCCTGGCCTTTTTCTGAGCTGTAAAAATCTTTCTGATTTTCTTCCATTTAGCTTCTAATATCGTTAACTCTTATTGCTAGAAAAACATACAGCCAGCCGCTCCTGATCCTGTTTAATTAAAATTTCAATCACACCTTTTAGCCTTGCTTTACCTATCTAAGGCCTAAAGAATTTGATCCAAAGCCATTAAGGAAATTTAGAGAATCCATCCAAAATGTTATGGTTTCTCCTGCTAGTTTCCTATTATTTCCCATAACATCTTGCTTTATTTTCTTAATCGTTTTCAGATAAATTAGAATTAAAGGAGAATTAAATTGCTGAAAGCTGGGGTCAGCTTCTGAATTTAATAGATCTCTGTGTTGCATAAGCACTTCGGAGCTATTTTAGGAAAAATATCAGTTGAAACATCGAAACAGTCTGGTTAAACTCTGTTCCTTTTCAACACAAGTAATACAAGATTTCTTCCATTGGTTTCAATGCAATAATGTCACGCATTCAAAAAACTAAATCCAAGGTATTGATACTCCACAATGCAACTACAGTTTTAGTAAACCATAAATTTTCTTCTAATTTAAAAAATGCTTTAAATCTTAACCTAAAGTTCTGAAACTAAGATAGGCAACTGTTAATGACATTAAGATTTAAGATAAAAATACACAGCAAAACTGCAAAGGGGTGCAGCTGTAATACCAAGGTTTTGAAGTCAAGAACTCTCTTGGAAATTGAGAAAACAAGGAACCAACCTGGGCCACAAATCTTGGATTGATGGACTGTGCACACTATGTGATTTGGGACAGTGGGTGTCACTGTTCATGTGTGTGGACTGCAGTTTTTTTTGACTGAACAACACAAAATCCTGCTGGAGATGTCCCTTATGCACCTCACTGTTACGAGGTTCACTGCAGTATGAATGTTCATTGGCTGTAGTTTATCTTTGCATAATTGCAGTGCAATGACAATGGTTTTTTATTATTATTATAGATAATATTATAGAATCACAGAATGGTTTGGGTTGGAAGGAACCTTAAAGATCATCCAGTTCCAACCCCCTGCCCTGGGCAGGGACACCTCCCACCAGACCAGGTTGCTCCAAGCCCCATCCAGCCTGACCTTGAACCCCTCCAGGGATGGGGCAGCCACAGCTTCCATTCTTACATGATGCTTTAACTTGTTGTCTCTTTATAGCACCTGGAAATCATTGAACATTTTATGTTTCCTAAAGTGGATTATCATGCTACATACTCTAAATACAACCAAGTCCCACCCAATCCACGTCAGCCCTACTCTATTCAGTTTTTAAGCATACACAAGCTTGAAGGAGTTTGGCTGCGTTGACAGCAGGCACAGCAAAAATACCCGAAAACCCACGACTGAGTTCTCACCTGAGTGTCACTATGATTGCTGAGGGCTGGGCACAGGCTGTTATAAGGGTAACGATGAAGAGAAATATCAGGAATGGGATAAGGGTGTTGCAGGTTCGGTCACACTTTCCGGAAACAGCGTAGCCATTCTCATTCAGGTAGGTTTTGACAATAACCAGCCGGAGCTGACTGCGCTGGCCCACCGTCGGTGGAGTGATCACCTGGCGACTCTGGACACAGGCACATTCCGTGTAATTTCTGACCTGGGGAGAAGGAAAAAAAGAACATTTTTCACGTGAAAAACCTGCATGAGAAAGACATTGCACAGAGGCAGGGTACAACAGTCCCACAGTACTTCTCAATCTCCGGCATCATTACCCCAAGAATGAATGAGGTTACCACTCTGACTATTTTTAAAGCTGGCCACAAATTCCCATGATGAGACTGTCTTTCCATTGCTTACGACTTCCACTATTAGGCTGAATTTAGGAAAAAATCTGGAATATTTTTGAGAAATTCTGCTGAAACAATTCAACCACATCAACAAGGAGGCCAGGGAAAAAGATCATTTCTACTGTATTACACAAACTGTGAGGAAACAGCACTGTGTTGAGCAGCACTGACAACACCATAATCTGAAATTTGGCAGGTTGTCAGCATCCACCTTCAGGAAATTCTGCTGAAACAATTCAACCACATCAACAAGGAGGCCAGGGAAAAAGATCATTTCTACTGTATTACACAAACTGTGAGGAAACAGCACTGTGTTGAGCAGCACTGACAACACCATAATCTGAAATTTGGCAGGTTGTCAGCGAGTGAGGTTACCACTCCGACTATTTTTAAAGCTGGCCACGATTTCCTATGATGAGACTGTCTTTCCATTGTCTATGACCTCCATTGTTAGGCTGAATTTAGGAAAAAATCTGGAATATTTTTGAAAAATTCTGCTGAAACAATTCAACCACTTCAACAAGGAGGCTGGGGAGAAAGATCGTTTCTACTGTATTACACAAACTGTGAGGAAACACTCTTTAAGCAGCACTGACATGAATGTCTCCAAAGAAGCAGACGCCTCCACTTCTCTGGGCAGCCTCTTCCAGGGCTCATGAAAGTCTCCCCATATTCGGCTAAAGAGCAACAACCTGCACTTCACGCTTGGAGCTCAGGACCTTCCAGTTGGATGTGGACGTGGGTAGGATGCATAGAGGAGCAAACCAGAGAATAAAGAGAAAGCAGAGATTTAAGCAGCGAGATTGAAGGGCGTGAGGGATTTCTGAATGTACAATAAACCTGAAATTAGGATGAACAGACTGAATGGTGGGGATTGGAAGGGACCTCTGGAGATCATCTAGTCCAACCCCCTGCCAGAGCAAGTCCACCTGGAGCAGGTTGCACAGGAACATGTCCAGGTGGGGTTTGAATGTCTCCAGAGAAGGAGACTCCACCACCTCTCTGGGCAGCCTCTTCCAGGGCTCTGCCACCCTCACAGGAAAGAAGTTCGTCCTCAATGTTCAGATGGAACTTCCTCTGTTCCAGTTTGTGCCCGTTACCTCTTGAATAACTGAATAATGAAATGGCATATCATAGGCAAAGGGACTGTGATTTGAGCAAGGTGAGGAAGAGCTAGATCTGGAATAGCGTCTTCTCACATTTATTCTACTATTGTTTTCATCTAATTTAATGGCAAAAAGGTTTGCAGTGGAGCAGATTACTTGGCCACTAGAGAAGAAAGAGGTCAGGACCCATGAGATGTTACGGCAAGGAGTTTCTGGTTTCAGTCTGTTCACTCATAAAACCTAGGGCCACACATGCACAGCAGCTACATTACAAGACAATCTTAAGGTTGCAAATTTAAGCTCTAGACATCAGGAAATATCCCAATGATGGTTACTTGTCATTCTTCTACTATTGTTTTCATCTAATTTAATGGCAAAAAGGTTTGCAGTGGAGCAGATTACTTGGCCACTAGAGAAGAAAGAGGTCAGGACCCATGAGATGTTACGGCAAGGAGTTTCTGGTTTCAGTCTGTTCACTCATAAAACCTAGGGCCACACATGCACAGCAGCTACATTACAAGACAATCTTAAGGTTGCAAATTTAAGCTCTAGACATCAGGAAATATCCCAATGATGGTTACTTGTCATCTTTAATGAATATCTCTGCATGTGTTTGTTCTGTGACATAGCCTCACATTTTTTCCCCCTGGGATTTAGCTGAAAATCTAAATGATACATCAATTTACCCAGTATTTTACCTCCCATTTTCAAAATGTGGCTCCAGGTATTTTTTTTTTCCTCACGCTACACATATTCAACTACAAAGACAGAGTGACTCTTATTTCATATGGATTTTTCTATCACACTCACCATTCTAGCTTAACTCTTTCAAAAAGGAGTAATTTATCTTCAAAAGAGTTATGAGATGAGGCACTGACATTGCTATCCTTATTTTGTAGCTAAGTAACTGAAACAGATCAAAAGTTTCACAAATGTGGGTGACTAATTTGAGACAATTGGGATCCTTTTTGAACACGTTCCATTGTATACAATTTAATATATTTTAATCATAACTTCTAATCATGCCTTCAGATACAGATTTAGGCACTCAGTGCTTCTACAAATGGCACTTCTGGTTATTGCTCATGTCTATCATCCAGAGTATAAAGATTTCCAGATTAATGACCAACTGGGACAAGTTTTGTTCAAGTGACTTGACTTAGGAACGGAGGCAATGACAGAATCCAGTGTCCCAAGGCAGGACTCCAACCTCCAGTATCACAGAGCATTATGGCCATGCTCGTTTCGTACCAAAAACCAAGCTCTTAAATTCTTCCATTACAGAACTGTCCTTTAGAAAAGGATAATTAAGAAAGACAGGAAGTAATGTAAACATTGATTTTCTCAGGACATGATTGGGCTTTCCAGAAAGCTTATTCATAATGCATCCATCTCCTGATTTGCAGTCCTGAACCAGCCTGTGGAGCAGGAGGATGTTAGGTCCAATGCTGTGCTGGCTCAGGTTGACTGGATAATGGTCTGAAAATACAGATTCATACATAGATGCCACTGAGAGCACATTGGTTTCCTTTATAGATTTTTTTTTTTTTTTAGAGTATCTTGTTGGCTTTTAGTAGAAAATTGCTTTGGCCTGATTGGAAAAGCCTGTAGCGTGAGCCTGTGGTTAACTTTCAGTGTCTATATAAATCTTATTTGTGCTTTGCTGGATTGAGACATAGAATTGATCTTTGTTACATTTCACCTGACATCAGACTGGCACTATTAGTTCATTTAGTAGGGAGGTATTTTGGCAGTATGTGCTCTTCACTACAGATTTTGAAGCGTACTATCTCCTCTTATGATTGAAAAAAAGATCCTTCATGGCCTGAAGTTTTAACTTGGTAGCTAATGGTGAACAGAATAGGGCTCAAATTGGTGGGAAAATGCATTTTTTCATTAAATAATGCTTTATTATTCAAATTTTTAATTTATTACTTTCATATATTATTCATATTATTGATTTAATTTATTATTTTAAAACAACAAATGTAAGCTTATCCCACTGTATAACACACAAAATGTTCCTAAGCTATAACATTCAGATTTAAGTTTATAACATTTAGTGAGAATAGTTTCAAAATTAGACCATTTAAAAAGTAGAAGTAGGAGAAAAGGACGCCAGTGTACAGTTCATACCTGGTTTATATGTCTAAGATTAGATGTCTTTATATGTCTTGGACTAGATGATCTCCAGAGGGCTCTTCCAACCCCGTATCTTTCTGTGATGCTGTGAAGCACCAGCCCTCCCCACCTCCCTGGCATTTGGCACCCACTCAGGTGGAGGATTCACTTGGCACAAATGCCCCTCTACTCTGCACTCATGAGACCCCACCTGGAATACTGTGTCCAGCTTTGGAGTCCTCAACACAGAAAGGACATGGACCGGCTGGAACAGGGGCAGTGGAGGGGCCACGAAGATGATCAGAAGGATGGAGGACCTCTCCCGTGA
>NW_015090814.1:4423273-4440831 GCF_001431845.1 Calidris pugnax
GTGGGTAGGTGAAGCACTTACCCCTGTGCTGTGGTTTCCACCATTGATGCACCCAGCGAGGCAAGGATTAAAGTATGTTATTCCATCTGATCCACAGACAGGCTCGTACTCATGGATCTTGCACCCGCAGTTAACGTTACAGCTCCCAGTCAGATTCCTGTGGGCCATGGCGAGAGTGGGACTACAGAGAGGAAAAAGAACATGCTGGTAGAAGCAAGCACAGTCATCCTGCTGTTCAGAGTGAGAAAACACCCTACTCATTAACTCCAGAACCAACAGTTGATGATCAGAGAAAGACTGCATTAACTCTGTGTTATGTACCTGGTTTAAACAACACAGAACAACACCCAAGGTATCCCTGCCATCAACTAAAACCACAAAACACAATGCAAAAATAATTTTAAAGTATAAAACCAGTATCTTACTTGCCCAGATAATAATTGTATTCTTCCTTTAAGAATTAACAAATCACTAATTCAAACGTCTATCCTAAACTGCAGCAATTTGTGGATTACGAGTGAAGGGCTGAGTGATGAGGTGTAACCATTATGTGAACTATTCGTTAGACACCTCCCACTAGACCAGGTTGCTCAAAGCCCCAGCCACTCTGGCCTTGAACACCTCCAGGGATGGGGCTCTGGTGAAATCTGGTAGTTGCAATGAAATAAACCACATCTAATATTAAGTCATCTAATATAATCACATCTAGTATCACTTGAAGGAATTATGCTGGAAGGCAAGTGAAGGTAGAGGCATAAAGTATTACCTTTTATCCATGCTATTAGTGAACACACTAGCTCAGGTACCAAAAAGAAAATAAACTGTTCCACTTAGATATAGATGTAGACACACCTTGAAATGTAAGTTATTTTCTGCTGTCATTATGAAGCCAAATTATAGCAAGCAGGAACTTTTAAATGACCCATATTATATTTATACCTATTATTGCTACACTAGCCATACTCTCTGTCTTGTTTCAGGTTACTAAATTAATTTAGTAAGTGGAAAAGCAAGAGTCTGCAGTGGGGTTTATTTCTGGTTCAACGCTCTGCATCTCATTTGGAATTTCATCTGGGTTTAAAATGCTGCCAGCGACAGGAATGCATGAAGCCAATGGAAAAGTTACCTGAATGATCTTATTCATACCAATCTACTTCCAAGTGATAGCGTTGGCTGAGGCTAGGGGATCCTAGCTCCTATTTCCTAAATTTCTGGCTAAAGAAATCACTGCTCCTGAATTCTGCACCCCAGCTCCCTCTTCACTGCATAAGATGTTAGATACCAAGCCACTGAAAACTGAAAAGCAGCTGATATCAGTGTTTTCACCTGAAGCTTCTCCTGTTACTTAGGAAAACCCCTAATTTTTATTAAGTTTTCAGGAACTGTAATCTATATTTTCCTGTCATGCTTAAATAGCTTTCTTTTTCTGGGGTTTACTCTTAAATGTAAGTCTTACTTTCTGTCATAGCTCCACTCTAGGCTTGTAAATGTTATTTTGTGTCTCAAAATACCCACTGCAATAGTCAGTGTTGCAATACAGATTTTTTTCTGAAGGTAGACAGCCAGTTTTAAGCCACATACTCTGTGGGTTGTAATTTGCAAATACGTAAACTGGAAAGTTTTCAGTCCTTCCAGGTGCCAAAGTCAGGAAGGCAGGTTCCGTAAGGAATCAAGACATCTGCCACTTCTAAGATCTCCAAAAATTCAAATTTAAAGGCCTTTTCCAGAGACCAGAATGTATGTATGAAAATCCCCAGCTCCAGCAGAAGACTGTGCCCTTTGCCTCCTCCCACCCAAGTGGTAAAGCAGAGCTACAGGCACCATCCTATCTGTGCCTGTGGTCCATGGGCAGTCCCATCCAGAAGACCTGAAATTCTGAGAAAAAATGCCAGTTTGACCCCTGCAGAATCTGCAAAACCAGACAGGGGTAAGGACTGAGCTCTGTTGGAGCATTGTAAGCAAAAATCTTGCCTTGGGAATTACGTTGGTATGCACAACCTCTCCACGCCGGGCACTGCAGCGTAATATTGATTCATTAATATAATTAACTGTGCTGCCTTGTTTGCCCTGCTCTCAAAATTGTTCAACGGTGCCACAGAGAGGCTGCTGCTGTTTAAAACTAGCTCAAGTATCTCTGCTCTGAGTAGATCAGCAGATATCCCGGGCATTTTAGCACCTCCTCAGCCAGGCAGGAGCTGAAGAGGAATCTGGATTGGGTTTGAGATGCTGTACCCGTGCTCGGAGACTGCCAGGGCTGCAGAGCCTCAGGAGGGCTGCTCTTTTCTTGCCTCCACATCTGTAATGTGTGGGCAGGACTGCTACAAAGGCAAATAGCAACCATCAGGTTTACTGCATCCCAGCTACCCCACAGAATTATAGAGCAGTTTGGGTTGGAAGAGACCTTAAAGATCATCCAGTTCCAACCCCCTGCCCTGGGCAGGGACACCTCCCACCAGACCAGGTTGCTCCAAGCCCCATCCAGCCTGGCCTTGAACACCTCCAGGGATGGGGCAACCACAGCTTCTCTGGGCAACCACTTCCAGTGTCTCACCACTCCCACAGCAAAGAATTTCTTCCTGAGATCTCATCTCAATCTCCCCTCTTTCAGTTTAATACTGTTCCCCCTCATCCTATGGCTCCCCTCCCTGATCCAGAGTCCCTCCCCATCTCTCCTGGAGCCCCTTGAGGGACTGGAAGGGGCTCTAAGGTCTCCCTGGAGCCTTCTCTTCTCCAGGCTGAACACAAGGGACGTTCTTCTACTCCCATCTTCTACACCCAAACAGATCAGAGGCTCGGCGTCAGGAGCCACTCTACACACAGCAACTGTCACCCGTGTCGTCTGTCACCTCACCTCCTGTCATTAGTGACACTAAGCAGTACGACTGCTGCTTAGTGGCTTCCACTTGAGTCACTTTTAATATATTTATACACTGTTATTTGCTTTTGCTGCAGGTGCTTGTATTTCCAGTGGGGAGCTTTTGCAGCCGATCAAACGTTACTAAGTTGCTCTTAAATATTTATTGACCGTCTACTGATCACACAAATCAGGTTCACAAATTTAGCTCTCAGTGCTACTTTACACCTTATGGCCTTGTTGGACATTAACCAAAGCCTTTCTGAGTGTTTTCTTGCGCTATAAACAAACAAGGCACGGTTTTAGAAACAAGTTGCAGCTTGAGCAGGAAATTAAATATCCAGGACTGATATTGGTTCTGTCGCCTTCTCAACTATCAGCTGGGACTTGTCTTATTATATCACGCTGGATTCCAGAGAGCAATATGCAGCAACAAGTCATAGAGCAGCAGGCAGACTTTTCCAGTAATCTCTCAACAGAACCTTTTCTCTGGTGGAAAACACTAAATTTTCACAACATTCCTCGGGAAGGTACCGATTTCAGTGGCACAGTGACAGAAGTTGTTCACACCAACATGAGAGGCACCGTGTTTTGGAGTTTCATAAGCTCCTTGGCAGCCTGTTGAGCTGGATCAGAGAATCACATGGGGTTGGAAGGGACCTCTGGAGATCATCTAGTCCAACTCCCTGCCAGAGCAGGGTCACCCAAAGCAGGTCCCACAGGAACGTGTCCAGGTGGGTTTGAATGTCTCCAGAGAAGGAGACTCCACCACCTCTCTGGGCAGCCTCTGCCAGGGCTCTGCCACCCTCACAGGAAAGAAGTTCCTCCTCATGTTTAGATGGAACTTCCTATGTTCAAGTTTGTGCCCGCTCCCTCTTGTCCTGTCCCTGGGCACCACTGAAAAAAGCCTGGCCCCATCCTGACACCCACCCTTTCAGTATTTATAGGCGGTGATCAGATCCCCCCTCAGCCTTCTCTTCTCCAGACTAAAAAGCCCCAAGTCCCTCAGTCTTTCCTCATCAGAGAGATGCTCCAGGCCTCTCATCAACCTGTAGCCTCTGCTGTCCCCTCTCCAGCAGTTCCCTGTCCTTCTTGAACTGTGGAGCCCAGAACTGGACCCAGTGCTCCAGATGGGGCTTCCCCCAGGCAGAGTAGAGGGGGAGGATGACCTCCCTCCACCTGCTGGTCACACTCTTCTTGATGCCCCCCAGGATGCCATTGGCCTTCTTGGCCACAAGGGCCCATTGCTGGCTCATGGCCATCCTGTTGTCCACCAAGACTCCTAGGTCTTTCTCCTCAGAGCTGCTCTCCAGCAGGTCACCCCCAACCTGTCCTGGTGCAGGGGGTTATTCCTCCCCAGGTGCAGCACCCTACACTTGCCTTTATTGAAGTCCATCAGGTTCCTCGCTGCCCAGCTCTCCAGCCTGTCCAGGTCTTGCTGTATGGCAGCAAAATGTCTCAGATGCCTGAATATTTGGGGTCTCCCTGGCTGGGACACCCTTGTCCTCATGTCCCAGCTGCCAGCAGGGCTCTGCCACCCTACACAAGGACAGGTCCAGCGACTGTTGGGAAAGGCACAGCTCAGGTTGCCTACTCCAACTTCTCCCACCCTGAGAAACACATTCTTCTGCCCTCTTGTCCCCCCCATTATGTAAAACCCTTCCCAGCAGCAGATGGGTCATGTTGTTCTGCTCCCTGGCTCACCCTGCTAACGGAGCTAACTGGCTTCAGCTGTGCTGCTGAGCATTGCCGTGACACGGGGCTTGGGAAATCAGCTTAAAAAATAAAGGTGAATGAAATCAGGCACGCAAGAAACGAGAAGCACGAAACTGGAAACTGAACCGAGACCACTGTGACAATTTAATCTCAGGGGATTTTTTTTTTTTGTTTTGCCCCAGAAGAAGCCTTAAGTTTACAGACAGGCAAAACAAATATGCTCAACTTAATAACAAGCTGCTGCAGGCTGTGTCTCTCCAGCTTTCATCACCTTTTGTACCTCAGCAGATCACTGTAAGGTTTATTTGGGGGATTGTTTTTTTTTGTTGTTTACAGTAAATGCCTTGCACGCAAAGAGATACCTTTTTTTTTCATCCTTTCAGGAACACATGATATACAAAATCATCTATTAACTCTGTTTCCAAAACCTCATTATCAGACAGTTGTAAAAAGTTCCTGCTTTCATCTTTATTACCTTCACTCATTGTTCACTCCTCTTTTAATGATGGGAAACTACTGCAGGATGAATGAATTCAGATGCTGGGGACAGGAAATCTCTGCTGACACATACCTCTGGAACACTGTTTTCATCAGATGTGATCTACCGTACCCAGAGAAGGCCATGAAGATGCTCCGAGGGCTGGAGCCCCTCTGCTGTGAGGAGAGGCTGAGAGAGTTGGGGGGGTTCAGCCTGGAGAAGAGAAGGCTCCAGGGAGACCTTAGAGTCCCTTCCAGTCCCTAAAGGGGCTCCAGGAGAGATGGGGAGGGACTCTGGATCAGGGAGGGGAGCCATAGGATGAGGGGGAATGGTTTTAAACTGAAAGAGGGGAGAGTTAGATTAGATCTTCGGAAGAGATTCTTTGCTGTGAGGGTGGTGAGAGCCTGGAAGAGGTTGCCCAGAGAAGCTGTGGCTGCCCCATCCCTGGAGGGGTTCAAGGCCAGGCTGGATGGGGCTTGGAGCAACCTGGTCTGGTGGGAGGTGTCCCTGCCCAGGGCAGGGGGTTGGAACTGGATGATCTTGAAGGTCCCTTCCAACCCAAACCACTCTGTGATTCTGTGATATTATAACAGATTTCTTTGAACACTTCTCCAGGAGGGGATCATTTTTTCTTGAAGGCACATATTTTTCCGGCAATAAGCTGAAGCAAAGTACTCTACTAATCCCACCTTCTGACACTGGGAAGCCACCTACTCTCCACAGAGGAAAACAGAGCACTGATCCCTGAATCCTGAAGGACACCTGTGGGGTACGAGCACCCTCAGAGAAAGCAGCCCCAAGCGACAGCCTTCCCTGAACTGTTCCTTCCATAATGAAGTTAAAAAAAAAAAAAAAAACAAAAACAAAAACAGTGCTTGACTATATTTTGGTAACATCTAAACAAAGAATTGGTTGGCACATGGTTTTGTTAATATTTATTTAGATTGCTGTAGTAACCTACGGGACCAAGGAAATACAAAGGAAAGGAAATAACACCTCACCACATAATTTCCATAATCTTAATATTGGGCTACATGATAAAAAAGATTATCTTGATAGCAATATTTTTTGCATTGGTATTGAAGGGCATTCTGGATGGCAGAGATTTGCAGTCTCCTTGTTGGCAAGCAGCTGGAATGGCAGCAATGATGCAATTTTTGTGTAGCTGTCAAACAAGGGACCCTCTGACTGAGTGAGCTGGATTCCTTCTTTGTTGTTATTGTTCTGACCCAATTAGTCACTGCTTTCAAGTTAAGGGATCCAGCTGGCTGATTGGACTGAAAAAGATAGAAGAATAACAGAAACCCAAACTGGTGGTACAAGAGGAAGAATCAAATAATTTTTTTATGTGAAGTGCCTCAGCAAGTCAACTGTGAGTTTTAACTAAACCTTAATTGCCCCGAAACAAGAGAAAGCAACCAAAAAGGGTCTGTTTTGATTCATTACATACCAGAAACGTAAGAGATGGAACGGAACTAATCCAAGAACCTGTCACTATGAGTAAGCTCCCCACGGAGCCTGTTTTAGTTGTCTTGCACCAAAAAACATGGAAAAGACAGATTTACAAACCAAAGCAGCTGATCTCTGCTATTTCTCCGTTTTTCAGCACTGGTGAGGCCACACCTGGAGTACTGGGTCTAGTTATGGGCTCTCCAGCACAAGAGAGGCATGGACATACTGGAGAGAGTCCAACAAAGGGCAACTAAGGTGCTGAAGGGACTGGAGTATTTCTTCTGTGGGGAAAGGCTGAGAGACCTGGGACTGTCCAGCCTGGAGAAGAGAAAGCTCAGGGGGATCTCATCAATGCCTATAAGCACCCAAAGGGAGGATGCAAAGAGGACAGAGCCAGTGGTGCCCAGTGACAGGACCAGAGGCAACTAAGGTGCTGAAGGGACTGGAGTATTTCTTCTGTGGGGAAAGGCTGAGAGACCTGGGACTGTCCAGCCTGGAGAAGAGAAAGCTCAGGGGGATCTCATCAATGCCTATAAGCACCCAAAGGGAGGATGCAAAGAGGACAGAGCCAGTGGTGCCCAGTGACAGGACCAGAGGCAATGGGCACAAACTGAAACACCGGAGGTTCCCTCTGAACATCAGGAAACTGTGAGGGTGACCAAGCACTGGCACAGGTTGCCCAGAGAGGCTGTGGAGTCTCCATCCTTGGAGATCTTCAAAAGCTGTCTGGACAAGGAGACAATTCACTGATACATGACTTCCCATTCAGCCTGGAGAAGAGAAGGCTCCGGGAAGACCTGAGAGCCCCTTCCAGTCCTTAAAGTGGCTCCAGGAGAGATGGGGAGGGACTCTGGATCAGGGAGGGGAGCCATGGGATGAGGGGGAACAGTTTTAAACTGAAAGAGGAGAGATTTAGACTAGGTTTTAGGAAGAAATTCTTTGCTGTGAGGGTGGTGAGGCACTGGCCCAGGTTGCCCAGAGAAGCTGTGGCTGCCCCATGGGTTCAAGGTCAGGCTGGATGGGGCTTTGAGCAACCTGGTGGGAGGTGTCTCTTCCCAGGGCAGGGGGTTGGAACTGGATGATTTTTAAGGTCTCTTCTAACCCAAAGCATTTTTTGATTCTATGGTGCAAGAGAAGGGATGCCATATTGTGGGCTGACATAAGGCCCCTTACACTGAGCTCAAATATCAAACATGCCTTCAGAGACAAGGCTGGGGCACGAAACAACAGGTTCCAAATGCTGAGATGTGTAATACAGAGGTGTCCTTGACCTCCTTGATAACAGAACTGCTGATGACATGCAACAACAGCAAAAGTGCTTGTGCCCAACATAAACCAGCAGAAAATCCTTGCAAATGTATTCTAATCTGTGCATGCCTCCAGGTCCCATCCACTTCCTCACAGCTGGTACAGTTAGAAAAATACTGAGTTATGAAACATGCTGAATTACGAAATATCACTGCCTGCTTTGCTGAGTGCTGGTATGCACATACTTCTGTGTTAACTCAAACCCAGCTTATCCTTCTCCTTTGTACTCATTTATGGCTCAGTTCATCACAGGAAAAAAAAAATTACCTCAGGGCACTTCTGATGATCAATTCAGTATTCTGAAGTATTACAAATATTTCATTTACATTTTTTAGTTTTACCTCTACAATATAAAGTAATTTCTTTTTGATGCAGAATGCCACAGCAAACAGTACAAGGAAGGGGGAAAAAAAAAAAAAAAAAAAAAAAAAAGCAGTGCTTGACTATATTTTGGTAACATCTAAACAAAGAATTGGTTGGCACATGGTTTTGTTAATATTTATTTAGATTGCTGTAGTAACCTACGGGACCAAGGAAATACAAAGGAAAGGAAATAACACCTCACCACATAATTTCCATAATCTTAATATTGGGCTACATGATAAAAAAGATTATCTTGATAGCAATATTTTTTGCATTGGTATTGAAGGGCATTCTGGATGGCAGAGATTTGCAGTCTCCTTGTTGGCAAGCAGCTGGAATGGCAGCAATGATGCAATTTTTGTGTAGCTGTCAAACAAGGGACCCTCTGACTGTGTGAGCTGGATTCCTTCTTTGTTGTTATTGTTCTGACCCAATTAGTCACTGCTCTCAAGTTAAGGGATCCAGCTGGCTGATTGGACTGAAAAAGATAGAAGAATAACAGAAACCCAAACTGGTGGTACAAGAGGAAGATTCAAATAATTTTTTTATGTGAAGTGCCTCAGTAAGTCAACTGTGTGTTTTAACTAAACTTTAATTGCCCCAAAACAAGAGAAAGCAACCAAAAAGGGTCTGTTTTGATTCATTACATACCAGAAACGTAAGAGATGGAACGGAACTAATCCAGGAATCTGTCACTATGAGTAAGCTCCCCACCGAGCCTGTTTTAGTTGCCTTACACCAAAAAACATGGAAAAGACAGATCGACAAACAACCAAAGCAGCTGATCTCTGCTATTTCCCCTTTTTTCAGCACTGGTGAGGCCACACCTAGAGTACTGGGTCCAGTTACGGGCTCTGCAGCACAAGAGAGGCATGGACATACTGGAGAGAGTCCAACAAAGGGCAACTAAGGTGCTGAAGGGACTGGAGTATTTCTTCTGTGGGGAAAGGCTGAGAGACCTGGGACTGTCCAGCCTGGAGAAGAGAAAGCTCAGGGGGATCTCATCAATGCCTATAAGCACCCAAAGGGAGGATGCAAAGAGGACAGAGCCAGTGGTGCCCAGTGACAGGACCAGAGGCAATGGGCACAAACTGAAACACCGGAGGTTCCCTCTGAACATCAGGAAACTGTGAGGGTGACCAAGCACTGGCACAGGTTGCCCAGAGAGGCTGTGGAGTCTCCATCCTTGGAGATCTTCAAAAGCTGTCTGGACAAGGAGACAATTCACTGATACATGACTTCCCATTCAGCCTGGAGAAGAGAAGGCTCCGGGAAGACCTGAGAGCCCCTTCCAGTCCTTAAAGTGGCTCCAGGAGAGATGGGGAGGGACTCTGGATCAGGGAGGGGAGCCATGGGATGAGGGGGAACAGTTTTAAACTGAAAGAGGAGAGATTTAGACTAGGTTTTAGGAAGAAATTCTTTGCTGTGAGGGTGGTGAGGCACTGGCCCAGGTTGCCCAGAGAAGCTGTGGCTGCCCCATGGGTTCAAGGTCAGGCTGGATGGGGCTTTGAGCAACCTGGTGGGAGGTGTCTCTTCCCAGGGCAGGGGGTTGGAACTGGATGATTTTTAAGGTCTCTTCTAACCCAAAGCATTTTTTGATTCTATGGTGCAAGAGAAGGGATGCCATATTGTGGGCTGACATAAGGCCCCTTACACTGAGCTCAAATATCAAACATGCCTTCAGAGACAAGGCTGGGGCACGAAACAACAGGTTCCAAATGCTGAGATGTGTAATACAGAGGTGTCCTTGACCTCCTTGATAACAGAACTGCTGATGACATGCAACAACAGCAAAAGTGCTTGTGCCCAACATAAACCAGCAGAAAATCCTTGCAAATGTATTCTAATCTGTGCATGCCTCCAGGTCCCATCCACTTCCTCACAGCTGGTACAGTTAGAAAAATACTGAGTTATGAAACATGCTGAATTACGAAATATCACTGCCTGCTTTGCTGAGTGCTGGTATGCACATACTTCTGTGTTAACTCAAACCCAGCTTATCCTTCTCCTTTGTACTCATTTATGGCTCAGTTCATCACAGGAAAAAAAAGAAAAACTACTTTTTAAATGTAAGAGAAAAGAACAATAGAACTGAGCATATTTTTCCAGAGAAGAGTCTTCTGCAGAGGATGTCTATGCTGCCCAAAGCAGCTGAGATCTCTGGGCTGCTGCCAGAGCAGGTAGCTCAGACTCAGCATAGCCACGCTAAGGTAGAGCATCATGCAAGGTATTACTCTGAACCATTTATGCTTCTCCTATCCCATCCAGCCTGTTGGACTGGCTTTGATGTCCATAAGGCCACGCTGCATTGGATCTAGAGAATGAAGTATGTGTTTTATTAAACCTCAATATGAAAGCATGTACATGTTACATGTACAACAGCATCCTTTGATGTCTGAGCTAAAGAGCTGCCTACCAGGTAAAGGGTCTGAAGGTGCCAAATGACTGACCATGAGGATTAAGGTAATGTTTATCATGTCAGGTATTCAAGATGAATTTAAGTGTAGCATTGTTTCTTTATTATCATTCTGATAATAAATCGGGATTTGATCTTTGCATTAAAAAAAATCATGGGACTGCAAACTCCTGAACCGTGTGTAATTACCATGCTGGTAATTCTCAATTTCTGATAGCATCACAGTCTGAACATACTGACTTTTATACTGCTCTCAAAGAGTTGATAAACCTCAACACTTTCAAGAATTTTGCCATTACCATCTCTCACCTCTTCTCTCAATAAGAATAATTAGATGAAGGTGGTAAAAAAGTAATGCTACCCCAGACTTTCAGAACAGCTGCGAACAGATGCCTATTTCAATCCGTGCTATGTATTTACTGCAAATGGTATTACTCACTGCAAAAAAAAAAAGTTAGATACTCTTACAATTCCAGTGTGAAGGTTATGTGTTCATAGAATCACAGAATGGTTTGGGTTGGAAGGGACCTTAGAGATCATGAAGTTCCAACTCCCCTGCCCTGGGCAGGGACACCTCCACTCGAGCAGGTTGCTCAATAGTGTTACATGGCAATAGTTTGCTTTGTCTTCAATTTAGAAATAGATTTAAATTAAATAGCACTTTTTCCCAAACAGAAACTACAGCCTTCTCATTAGCCAGGCAGAGACATTCTGACCTGCCACACATTTCAGTTAATTGCTCTACGAGATTTATGTTTTAATTGCTAAAAATTTGCATTTCTTCATCTACGCCCCCAGGCTGTCACAAACATCAACAGAGGGTGGACAATCACAGCGTTCCACCCCCCTTCCCACCCCCATCCTCTCCTCCTTCAGCCCACTCTGCTCAGATGAGGATCTCTCACCGTGCTGCTCTCCTCTACAGTCAGCCCCCCAGCACCAAGCTTTAACTCTGGGCATTTAAGAACACAAAGCAGCAAACCAGCTTGCCAGCAGCTCATGACCTTCAATCACTGGTTCTCCTTTCTCCGGGATTAGGGTTTGACAGCAATGTAGTAACACCCAGCAACATGCAATGCAAAATATTCCCTGTGTAAACAGAGCCTATTTTCCTCCTCCCTTGCTTTCCATTTTTTCCTCTTTTGTTTTTCACTTGGCTTGCTCACTGCCCCACTGTAGGGGGTATTTTTTGCCCCCAGTTGATCATCTCTTTTCCTGCTTTTTCTACACTGTCTTCCAAACCTCAAAATAAGAAAGAAAATAAAAGCTCACGATCAGGCTTCTGAGGAATTACCTTCCAGTGAAACACCTTCTCACATCTTTTACCACACTGTCTTCCTTCCATATATCTCTCATTTTGAAAAAAAAGATGCCCTTCCATGCATTTCTTAATGTCTCAGCCTAAATCTCTCACTCCCAACACCTTCCTGCACCCACACCTTCTTTTTTGTGAGTTTTTTTTCATTCTCAATATACCTTTAAGGTTTTTGATCCCCCCCTATCTTAATGATGATCCAGCAAGCCCTGAAGGGCATTCATAAAGCTAGTAAGGGGTTCAGAAGCAGCACACACCACTGATGTTGACAGCATGTGCTGAAGTAATTCCTCTCAAACAGGGACTGTAGACCTAAGACGGTATTATGGTGGTGATAAACAAACCTCTTCAGAAATAATCTTTATAATCCCTTTAGTATTTTCACAATTTTAATGAGCAGAAAACATGTTGAAACACCAACTAAACTCTGAGCAACCTACCGAGGATACTGTTCTTATTTTCCTGTAAAAATCACTGAATGCCATTCTAATGCGTTATCCCAGCCCTCGAAAAGGTGAGTTGTTATGTCAGATTTGTTATAATCTGAATGTAAAACCCAAGGGCCATGTAGTAACACTGTGTGTTTATAACTCAATACTTACAGAATTCTCATTTGAACATGTGGTTTCTTCCATACATCAGCCACCAGCATTTTTTTTACATTTCTTTATCAGGATTACTGGAAAAAAAAAAGCTGTTTTTGCTACAGATGATTCCAAGAGACTTACCGAAAACAATCTGGTTTTGCTACAGATGATTCCAAGAGACTTACCCGGTCGTGTACGGTATATTTATTCCCCCTAGATTAATGCTTTCACATCCAACAATGAAGAGAGTTGAAAAGCAGAGCAGAGACACCCCGCTGCAGATCATGGCCAACTTTGCAGACTCTCTTGCACCGAGTTTCAATTTTTTTATAATGTAGCCTCCCAGGACGATACCAACACCAGCACTTGGTACAATAATCACACCTGCCGGGGAAGAAATCGAGCAACGTTAAAATAGGACCTACAGGAATTGTCTAAAACATAAATATGGGTTTCATTCCCTAACGAGATGACTACAAATGCCGCACTAAGATCTCCATTGTCTGATTCTCTGCTGGCAAACTGAGTCAGACTTTTCAAACCTCTGGAGTGTTGTCAAAGAATTAATAAAAGCCTCCTTATGATATTACCAGCAGCCAAAGCGCTATAAGAGAACTATTGTGCTTACAAGCAGAAACATTGCTTTGTATTTATTTTAGAATGGGGAGGAGGGATGGACATCGCTCCAGTTCGAGTACTGAAAATTTGAAGAAATCCAGATTTGGACCAAAACTTTCTCTTCCTACTCTCATGATTAATTCCAGTGAAGCCCAAGTGCCAACCTCAGGCAGGACCCCAGAAACCTTCCCTCTTGGGAGCACACGCATGAGCCTGGCTGCAAATTCTGCCTTTTTTGTCAGGCAGGACCCCAGAAGCTTTCCCTCTTGGTAGGTAACACGCGAGCCTGGCTGCAAATTCTGCCTTTTTTGGGGACTTTACTCAAGCTGAATAGCACTTTCCTCCATTGGCAGCCCCATTCACAGCCATGTGGAGTGCAAACTGATTAAACATGATGGAAGAAATTAAGATACTGGAACTAATATTAGGGTAAATTTAAGACACAAAAGACATGGCAGCTCAGCAACATGTCACCGGTGTGTTCTCACCTCCCAGGGCCTGAGGTGGGGCTGTCAGTGAATGCCTTGCACTTGGTAGCTTCCCTTGGCTCTTGCCTCTCACTGACATGTGAGAAGGTCTTTAAATAAGGTCTTTGTTAATAAAGACGCATTCCACATAAATACGGAATTTGAACAACTTTTGGCATCTTCAAGATGTTGGCCTCCTTTTTAAAGAAGCCAGTAAGACCATCACTTGCAAACTTCTTTAATATTATTGCAAAGCATTTTTATTCTCTGCTAATTTGTCTAAAGGTGAAGGGGACATTAGATTTCTCAAAATTTTGAGATCGTGAAAGTAAAAATAAGAGGTAAAAATAGTTGCCATCTTAATTACACTGCCATCACCAATGGCATTATAAAATAAAATGTCATTTCAAGAGGAAGATTCTTAATAATAACCCTTCACAGACTCAAAACCAGTCTTTCTCAGAAGAACAGAATTTAAATGTAGAAGTCCTAGGGGAATTAAATGATTTTCACAAAGTTCAAAGCTGTTATCTCTCTCGAGCTGTTATATCTCTCACTTTCAATGACTGAATAAGAACAAGAGGAAAGAAATAATGCAAATCCTTTCACTTGCGCTGAAAATGTTCTCTCTGGGTGAAAATGCCAGCCATCTGAGTCTACCAGGCATGCCCTGCTCTCCGAAATCTGTGTCAGAGAAACCCACATCCACGATGAAGGCAGACTGGGATCACTTGCAAAGCCTTCTAAAAGACCCCTGTCAGGTGAACCAAATTCCATGGACCAAATCCATGGCTACATCAGTTCTACAAACTAAGGATCTAGCCCAAGGTAAGGGTTTGCTGATGATAAATTAACTTCACTATTTTATTCTTCTTCCTTCCACCTTATAGCTTGGAGTTCTTAGCCTCTTTTGGACCTGAATTTACCTTTTCTTTCTTATCCTCTCGAGGGCACGGATAGTGGAAAAGCCTCTCACTAGAACTGAGAATCTGTGTGTCTGTCTCTAGTACCTTGTCAGAACTGAGCATGTAAATATTCCAGCAGTTCTTCCATCAGTGAGTCCTATCACGCTGCCATTTTCTTCCATCCTCTGCCAAACCATGAAGATCAGAACAGTAAAAATGAGGAGAAGAACACGAGCAAATTGCTCGCCAAGGCACGCTCTCATTTAGGAGGATGGAAAAGTAAAGAAAAGCCTACAAAGATAAAGCATAGAGACAAATTCCTCCACGCAAAGTGGAGCTGGGGATGGAAAAACTCTCTTTGGGAGAAACTGGAAGAGCAGGAGCAGATTTCAGTGTTTCTGGTGAAGGCAGCAGAGAGAAGAGCTCGTTCCCTCCGACATGACAGGAAGCCTGACAGGTTTCTTACGCCCTGAGTACAAACTCCTCATCCTTCTGCCCCTCTCTTTCCGCAGGAGACGTGAGATCAGAAGTGATGCTCTGTCAGAGAAACGCAGCCACCACAGGGCACTCCCAGATGAGCTTCCAGGGCAAAGCGATGCTTGTACATCTCATCAGGACACGCACTCTGCTTTTTCAAAGGCATTTAGAGGAATCAAGCTTTAAGATCTGATACTAAGCTGTTGCGTGGCTCTCTCCTTCATTTTATGACAGTTTGGCTTACGGGAATTGTGCCTGTGCCAAACACACCCCTGGCGAGAGCCCTCCCAGGCAATATCAGCTTTCCGTCAGCAATTTTCAGGCTTTGTCCTTTTTGCTGTTGTCAGGATTCTGCAGCACTCGAGGCTTTCCACCGCAGCAAAAAGATGATCTTAACAGCTACTAATGGTCCGGGGAACAGAAAACTGCAATATCTGCTAAGCCGGCTACACCTCCAAAGGGAATATCGTGGAGATCTTCAAACCAATTCTGTCTGAGACACATGTTACATCTTGTCTAGAACTAAAGGTAGATGGAATGCGTTCATAACCATTTTAGCAGAAGGTAACAGAGCACTACTTCATAACAGATAGTGGGCAGTTCTTCCAGCTACAAATTATTTGAATTGTAACTCTCTTTTTCATAAGTAAATCCACCAGCAAAGGACCTGAAATTTTAACCTGGATTTGTCTAAGATCTACCTGTAACCAAAAGTCAAAGGTTTTTTGCTTTTTTGGGGGTTTTTTGGACTTGAAAAAGCCTGATTGGCTGATTGTCACCTGCTCTATACACAGAACACAAAACTCCAAACCAGACAAGGCTGCAGCGCAAGAGGCACAAGTGCAAGACGTGAAGTTTGGCACATGGCATTTTTACTGAAGATTAATGCCAGGTTTGTTTAAAAACAGAAGCAAATTGAGACTTAATTAAAGAATTCCTGCTTATGAATTGAGATGGAAAATGACCAATAAAAAATCTACATCAGTAACATGAAGAGATTCAGCAAGCACATGTACTCAGCTGGTGATGTACATGTGGATTATAGATGTTGTAATATAAATAACATGTAACTCCTCCCTTTGCTAACCAGAAGCCTGTAAACTGGACATGCCTTTTATTAGATGAGCCTGTAGCAGTCTAATACAGAATCTCCAAGTTTCCTTTTCTCATTAATTCTACAAAAAGAGTTAATACAATTAATAACAACTGCTGACTTTAATGCTAAGTAGAGGATTTGGGGTTGCAGTGCTCACTTGTCTGTGTTGCACATCCAGCTATTTCTTCTTCTTTTGCTGCTTCATTATAATAGTATTTATCAAGCAATTTATAGCAGGGTTAATAGCTTCACACCTTGGATAGGGTCATGTCATTTTTCCCTCTTTTAACATACTGGCTGTCGAATGTCTTGTCTGGCAAGAATGTTTCTGATTTGTCCCAAGAACCAAGCGAGTTATGGAGAAGCAATCCCATCAAGACTCATTACAGCAAAGCTCCTATGCGTGTGTAGCTCCCCAAAGCTTCAGATGGAATCATGGCCCCATCAATCAGAGTTTCCTCCTCACATACAGAACACAGGGATTTCATGCCCTGAAGAAAATCGGATAAGATTTTCTTCAGCAAGCTCTCAAACAGAAGTCACCACATGGTGCTTCTCTGATATTTCCCCCCTGCATCCTAGAAAGACTCCTCTCTTCTCTTCCAGCCACTGCAGATGACAAATTATTCCCATGTGATGTGTCTGTGTCTTTCTCTCTCCTTCTTCTAAAACTTTTTGTCTTTTCCTTGGCTGATGCCCCCGGGCAGCTGCACCCCATACTTCAGCCCTGTTCTCACAACTCACTCTCCATTCCATCACTCCTTCTCAGTTGCAATATCTAGAAGCATAAAAGAGCAAAGAACTAACTGGCCTAGCAATTACCAGCTATTTCATATGGGAAGCACTATGAAGAAGTCAAAGATGCTTATGAAGACAAGTGGCTTTGATGCAACTAGGAGAAAAGAAGGATTATCTGCATGACGTGGGCCCCAATTCCGCACCACGTTCTGTCCCCTTTCCCTGGGCAAGTTCCCATCCCTCCCGTAGAGCAGTATGAAACTCAAAATTTTGTGGTTTGTAGCTCTGTTAGAAGTTGGACTTGGCTGCACATTGTTGCAGCAGCAGGGGAAGCAGGGTCACAAAGATTCTCAGAGGACTGAGCCTCTCCTATGAGGCTGAGAGAGTTGGGGTTGTTCAGCCTGGAGAAGAGAAGGTTCCAGGAAGACCTCAGAGCCCCTTCCAGTCCCTAAAGGGGCTCCAGGAGAGACGGGGAGGGACTCTGGATCAGGGAGGGGAGCCATAGGACGAGGGGGAAGGGTTTTAAACTGAAAGAGGGGAGATTTAGATCAGATCTCAGGAAGAAATTCTTTGCTGTGAGAGTGGTGAGACACCGGAACAGGTTGCCCAGAGAAGCTGTGGCTGCCCCATCCCTGGAGGGGTTCAAGGCCAGGCTGGATGGGGCTTGGAGCAACCTGGTCTGGTGGGAGGTGTCCCTGCCCAGGGCAGGGGGGTTGGAACTCGATGATCTTTAAGGTCCCTTCCAACCCAAACCATTCTATGATTCTA
>NW_015090814.1:4447771-4479910 GCF_001431845.1 Calidris pugnax
CATTGGAATGGGCTGCCCAGGGAGGTGGTTGAGGCACCATCCCTGGAGGTGTTCAAAAGACGGGTTGATGTAGTGCTGGGAGGTATGGTTTAGTGATGATGCTCCTTGTTTGTTGTGTGGGTGTCTATTTTTGTCAGTTAGGTTGACGGTTGGACAAGATGATCTTTAAGGTCCCTTCCAACCTAGAAGATTCTGTGATTCTGTGATTTCAGTGTTTCTGGTGAAGGCAGCAGAGAGAAGAGCTCATTCCCTCTGACGTGTCAGGAAGCCTGACAGGTTTCTTATGCCCTGAGTACAAACTCCTCATCCTCCTGCCCCTCTCTTTCCGCAGGAGACGTGAGATCAGAAGTGATGCTCTGTCAGAGAAACGCAGCCACCACAGGGCACTCCCAGATGAGCTTCCAGGGCAAAGCGATGCTTGTACATCTCATCAGGACACGCACTCTGCTTTTTCAAAGGCATTTAGAGGAATCAAGCTTAAGATCTGATACTAAGCTGTTGCGTGGCTCTCTCCTTCATTTTATGACAGTTTGGCTTACGGGAATTGTGCCTGTGCCAAACACACCCCTGGCGAGAGCCCTCCCAGGCAATATCAGCTTTCCGTCAGCAATTTTCAGGCTTTGTCCTTTTTGCTGTTGTCAGGATTCTGCAGCACTCGAGGCTTTCCACCGCAGCAAAAAGATGATCTTAACAGCTACTAATGGTCCGGGGAACAGAAAACTGCAATATCTGCTAAGCCGGCTACACCTCCAAAGGGAATATCGTGGAGATCTTCAAACCAATTCTGTCTGAGACACATGTTACATCTTGTCTAGAACTAAAGGTAGATGGAATGCGTTCATAACCATTTTAGCAGAAGGTAACAGAGCACTACTTCATAACAGATAGTGGGCAGTTCTTCCAGCTACAAATTATTTGAATTGTAACTCTCTTTTTCATAAGTAAATCCACCAGCAAAGGACCTGAAATTTTAACCTGGATTTGTCTAAGATCTACCTGTAACCAAAAGTCAAAGGTTTTTTGCTTTTTTGGGGGTTTTTTGGACTTGAAAAAGCCTGATTGGCTGATTGTCACCTGCTCTATACACAGAACACAAAACTCCAAACCAGACAAGGCTGCAGCGCAAGAGGCACAAGTGCAAGACGTGAAGTTTGGCACATGGCATTTTTACTGAAGATTAATGCCAGGTTTGTTTAAAAACAGAAGCAAATTGAGACTTAATTAAAGAATTCCTGCTTATGAATTGAGATGGAAAATGACCAATAAAAAATCTACATCAGTAACATGAAGAGATTCAGCAAGCACATGTACTCAGCTGGTGATGTACATGTGGATTATAGATGTTGTAATATAAATAACATGTAACTCCTCCCTTTGCTAACCAGAAGCCTGTAAACTGGACATGCCTTTTATTAGATGAGCCTGTAGCAGTCTAATACAGAATCTCTGAGTTTCCTTTTCCTATTAATCCTACAAAAAGAATTAATACAATTAATAACAACTGCTGACTTTAATGCTAAGTAGAGGATTTGGGGTTGCAGTGCTCACTTGTCTGTGTTGCACATCCAGCTATTTCTTCTTCTTTTGCTGCTTCATTATAATAGTATTTATCAAGCAATTTATAGCAGGGTTAATAGATTATAATAGTCTTTATCAAGCAATTTATAGCAGGGTTAATAGCTTCACACCTTGGATAGGGTCATGTCATTTTTTCCTGTTTTAACATACTGGCTGTTGAATGTCTTGTCTGGCAAGAATGTTTCTGATTTGTCCCGAGAACCAAGCGAGTTATGGAGAAGCATATCCCATCAAGATTCATTACAGCAAAACTCCTATGCATGTGTATCTACCCAAAGCTTCAGATGGAATCATGGCCCCATCAATCAGAGTTTCCTCCTCACATACAGAACACAGGGATTTCATGCCCTGAAGAAAATCGGATAAGATTTTCTTCAGCAAGCTCTCAAACAGAAGTCACCACATGGTGCTTCTCTGATATTTCCCCCCTGCATCCTAGAAAGACTCCTCTCTTCTCTTCCAGCCACTGCAGATGACAAATTATTCCCATGTGAGGTGTCTGTGTCTTTCTCTCTCCTTCTTCTACAACTTTTTGTCTTTTCCTTGGCTGATGCCCCCGGGCAGCTGCACCCCATACTTCAGCCCTGTTCTCACAACTCACTCTCCACTCCATCACTCCTTCTCAGTTGCAATATCTAGAAGCATAAAAGAGCAAAGAACTAACTGGCCTAGCAATTACCAGCTATTTCATATGGGAAGCACTATGAAGAAGTCAAAGATGCTTATGAAGACAAGTGGCTTTGATGCAACTAGGAGAAAAGAAGGATTATCTGCATGACGTGGGCCCCAATTCCGCACCACGTTCTGTCCCCTTTCCCTGGGCAAGTTCCCATCCCTCCCGTAGAGCAGTATGAAACTCAAAATTTTGTGGTTTGTAGCTCTGTTAGAAGTTGGACTTGGCTGCACATTGTTGCAGCAGCAGGGGAAGCAGGGTCACAAAGATTCTCAGAGGACTGAGCCTCTCCTATGAGGCTGAGAGAGTTGGGGTTGTTCAGCCTGGAGAAGAGAAGGTTCCAGGAAGACCTCAGAGCCCCTTCCAGTCCCTAAAGGGGCTCCAGGGGAGACGGGGAGGGACTCTGGATCAGGGAGGGGAGCCATAGGACGAGGGGGAACAGTTTTAAACTGAAAGAGGGGAGATTGAGATGAGATCTCAGGAAGAAATTCTTTGCTGTGAGAGGGGTGAGACACCGGAACAGGTTGCCCAGAGAAGCTGTGGCTGCCCCATCCCTGGAGGGGTTCAAGGCCAGGCTGGATGGGGCTTGGAGCAACCTGGTCTGGTGGGAGGTGTCCCTGCCCAGGGCAGGGGGATTGGAACTGGATGATCTTGAAGGTCCCTTCCAACCTGAACCATTCTATGATTCTATGAAGTGCCTCATCTGCAAAAGAGGGGCCTCAGCCCTGCAATGGCAGGTGGGAGAGGATTCAGGGAGCTCTACTGACTAGACTAGATCATTGTGCACTCAATGCTACTAAGTAAATAAGGAGAAAACCACCAGCCTGGAAAGAAGAGATAACTGAAGGATGGGACAGATAAACAACTCATCACTGTGGAAATAAGAAAGATTAGAATATTTTAAAGATAAAGACAAAGTAAAATTCATGCAAAATAAGAGCAGCCTTAAAAGATCTCTTAAGGTCCACAGCAATGGCTGTGGGTCTTCTAGCTTGTTGTTGCATTTTTCCTCTGTGAAGACCATTAACATGTCTGTCTAGGCTTATAATGGCTGTGGGTCTTCTAGCTTGTTGTTCTTGCATTTTTCCTCCATGAAGACCATTAACATGTCTGTCTAGGCTTATGTAAAAAAACCCAGCCCTTTAACAATATAAATGCATTCACGTTTTACCAAACACATATAGCAAACATCAAAGAACAGCCTGAATATCTAAGCAAACACACAAAGCTGGATCCAACCACCTGTTCTGACAAACACATTTTTGGTTCATTCCAACATCTATTCATTTCATTAGTCAAAGAACACCAACTCTTTCAACGTTACGCTCCGTGGCAGTGCCTTACCAGTGTAGATGCTGGCATTGGAAGCTGGGATGCCAAACTGTGACTCGATGAACTTGGGAATGAAGGTAATAAAAGCTGTGACAATGGCACTCTCAGCTGTGTATGACAAACTCACAAAAAGGAATGTCATGTTGCTTAAGATCCTGACAGCTGCTCTTGGAAGCTCTATAAAATGACAAAAATGACAAACGGATGTTATAAATAATGAGCAAGAAAGAAAAGCAAACTGAAACAAATCGATTTTCTTTGCGATGGGCTGGCAATAATGGCTCGCTAGGGTCTGGCTACATTTGGTAAGAGCAAAAGGAGAGGGCACACAATCTCAGGTCTGTTTTAAGAAAACTGTCTGAAGAAACAGGGTATTTGTAGTAATACTATCAAGGAGAGAAAACCTGAAATAAAAGGTAGTGATTTTGGAATTATTCTGGTGTCTGATTTTGAAATTTGCACTCCACAGGAGGAAAACAGATCAAATACTCCTCCTGTAACTCTCTGCTTCAAGGACCACGCTTGGAAAGCTGGAATAATAGCGTTATTCCCTTGAAAAGGAAAGTAAAAGATTTTTAATTGAACGTTTTTCTACATGATTTAAAAGTATTTACAATAGGTGTAGACAGCATACTGACAAAACGATGTCAATGGTATCAGTGAATCTCAACATACCTTACATACAGATTACATTCTCAGAAGGGATAAAAACAATTAAAAATGAGAGCATGTCATTAACTTAAATTGAAAAAGTATTCATAGATGTTGCATTTATCCTCAAACCAAATATCAAAACCCCATGACATTCAGCATTGTAGTTAACAGAAACATTTAAATACTTTTAATTCAGTCCTGTAGCGATGCCAAATTATCATCACAAGATAATGATAACTCTATTCAAGACTTAATTTTTTTCAGATTAAATGGTGTGATTTTAAACTTTTTTTTTTTTCCTTGGCACTTCTACTGAGATCAGATTTTCTGTTCAACTATTATATCTAACCTACTATGGCTTGGGTTTTTTCATTTGCTTTTCACTTCACACAGAAACCGAAAGCTGCTTGAATCAAAGCCCATTGAATTCAATGACAAGAGCGCCCATTAGAAATACAACATGTTGAGTAAGAACTCCTGAGTGAGAATTTTATTGATATTAAAAGTTGTCGTGTCAAAAATCTGTCTCACTTGCTCCATCGACTCCAGTAGGTTATCTGTATAAAAGCAAACAGGATTTAGACTCTTGTCATGTCAAAACTTGTCAGGCTGCTAATTAGCACCTAAGTTGTCTGCCTGCACCCAGTCTTAGCTTATGCCAGTCGTCAAAATTTATACTGAATTCATTAAGAGTAGAGGGTTTATAATTTTAATATAGCCAAATGCTCTCTTGCTGCCTCCATGAAGAAACATGTTAAATGTTAAATACAGAACTTGGTGGAAATAAGTAATGAATAAATCATATTAAGAAGCACTCATATATTTGAATCTTAATGTTTTTTACAACCTACAGCTTTTAAAAAAAAAGAAATGTGGCACTGTTCCCAATAAAGAACAGAAAGAAACAAGATAACAGGAGTATGAGACTATATAATACCAACATGAATATATGGAAACTGCAATGCAGCTGTACCCCTTCAGAAACCACATTACAGGAGCAGGTACAAAGATAAAACAGTATCGGGATTTATTGGCACATTATGCCACATGTTCAAAATAGAGCTGATCAAAATTCACCTCATTGTTCAAACAGAAATGAGAGAGAGAGAAAAAAAATGAGAGACCTCCAATACCATCAGATGTCAGCCCTCAGAGTTCACCAGCTTTGGTTTTGTGTCTGTTTTTTGGTTGGGTTGGATTAGCTGATGGGGGCTTAGATGCAAAAAGAAACCAAGATGCTCTAACACACCTTTTGCAAAGCCTTTCATGGGTCTAGATAACACCATTTAAGAAAATGGCTACCATAGGGCCACAGAGGGGCAGCTGTACCAGGATTTCCCTCAGGACAAAGTGTGGGATTGAGTGCTTCTCCCCCTGCAACAGGAACAAGCGGTGATGACTTTCCAGCTGCCCCCGTGAGAAAGGAGTCAGGTCTTTAAGGTCCCTTCCAACCCAAACCATTCTATGAGTCTATGATTCTATTTGGTGGCAGCTGCTCCCCTGGGCTGAAAAAGTGTGAAAGAAAATAGTAAGAGAGTAACTTTCAGAAGACTGGACATCATGGAGTAAAATATCATTTTATTAGGATGGTGAACTAAGTGCTTTTCATAGAAATGAACTGGAAGTCCTTGGCCAAGGGCTGAGTCCAAGATCTTTGCTAAATCAATTATTTTAAAGGGCCTGGTCCAGCTATAATAATATATGGTAAAGTTTAGGTCTTCCTGGTAAAAATGAGCTTCAGGAAAATGTCTGGTTTAGAATTTTGGATCTAAAGATACCGAAGAACTAATAAGGTAAAGAACTGCAGAGCTAATTAGTGTTTTGCTCTGGTGTTCAGATGTAGAGCTGTGCTTTCTGTTGACTCCTACTTGCATCTAATCTCAGCACTCAGTCTAAAGGTCACTATTAATTTCAAAACTAATTAGTATTTTCAAATTGGATTTCTACTGATAAATAGATAAAACTCAGTGTCTTGGAACAAGCACAAGTTGTCTTTCACCCGTGTGATGGATTCTTCAGGGAAAAGCTCTCCTGATTACTGTAATTTTTGGCAAGAAATAAAAGCTGATTCCTGCATACTGCACTAACACACACCACCTGGAGCAGCTGAGGGTGGAAGCTCTTTGTGACTTATAAATCAGAACTGTCTGGCACACAAGGGAAAGTTGCTATAAAGTAAAGAAATAAAAATACATATTCAAAATTTGGTTTTCCCTGATTTCCCCTTATGATCATCATCAAATCCTGTGTGACAGAATCTGTATTACACTTCTAAATTAAAAAAACTACAATAAAAAGGCACTATAAGTATCTCGTATCTTTCAACCATACTAATTCTGGTAAAAAGCAAGAACGCTCAAAACTTTAAGGATCCTTTGTACTACATAATCAATCATGCATTTAAAACATTTCAGTGTCACATTATTTTTGTGTAATAGCCATAGGCCTAGGATTTGATTTCAAGGCCATTATTGAACCTGTCAGGTTCTCATTTTTAACAGCTCTTCAAAAACCATCTTTTGGCTGACTGGTTTGCTAGTCTACTGACAATTTTCTTCCTTTCATGGTCTTTGACAATATTTTTTCTCTAGTCAGTATTAATTTTCTTTCACTCATCTGCTGGACCACTGCTTGACCCATGGTAAGGGAAAAGCATAAGAAAAATATGGAAACAATACAAATATTCACAAATAGAGCTCTGAACAAAAGTCTTAAAGCACTGTAAATGGAATTTCAATAAAATCACATCCTTTTTTTTATAATTTAATATATTTTCTTTTATCCCTGTTCCTGTGCATGTAACCCAAGGTGGTGCAATGAATACAAAGAGGGGAATAAACCATCCCAGTCTACAGCACTGTCCTTGCAGTCCATCAGCGAAACCCCCTGTAAGGGTGATGCAGGTATTAGGTACAGCACTGTGCCCATCAGCAAAACCCCCTGTAAGGGTGATGCAGGTATTAGCCAAAAGACCTCCTTTCTGCTGGTTCTCCACGTCTGGTCAGTACTACCTATGTCTGCAGCTTTGAAGGAGGCTGTCTCCACATCAAGATCCCAGGGGCAGCTTCTGCTCTTGAGCAGCACAAAGACAGAGCTGAGATTTGAGACAGAATTCCAGTGGTGCCCAGTGACAGGACAAGAGGAAATGGGCACAAACTTGAATATAAGAAGTTCCACCTAAACACGAGGAGGAACTTCTTTCCTGTGAGGGTGGCAGAGCCCTGGAAGAGGCTGCTCAGGGAGGTGGTGGAGTCTCCTTCTCTGGAGGCATTCAAACCCACCTGGACACGTTCCTGTGGGACCTGCTCTGGGTGACCCTCCTCTGGCAGGGGGTTGGACTGGGTGATCTCCAGAGGTCCCTTCCAATTCTCAGTCACACATGACTACTTCAAATATATTCTGCACAGAGCTAATCACTAAATTCTAAAATAATATTTTGTCGTGCATTTCACTTCATTATCTACTCACATACCATTTAAACAATGTAATTAAGTTTGATTCCTGAAGCATTTTCAGGACATGCCTTAACTACCTGGGTGGTGGCCAGACCATTGAACAGCCCTTGATATCCCACCAAGAGCAGGGAGGTTGGGAGTGAGTTTGATCTGATCATTACTTCCCTTAACTTGATTTAGAGCAGGTCCTCGTGGCTCCAGCTAACACTGCTCATCGCTGCACGGGGCCGTGCCAACCCCTTCTATTTTGAGCTCCTCAAGATGGCCTAAGAAAGGGCGAGGGGGGGAGGCGACTCGCTCAAGGTCAGTGGCCCAGCAGGATCTCCAGCCCACGCTCTGCTGAACTCCCTGACATTTACAGCCCTCACAGATCACTGTCTCCTCCTCCTCCTCCTCTTCTGATGCCTGCCAACTCATCTCCAGGTACTGCCAAAACTCCAGTCCAGCTCCTGTGATGGGGAAGCACTTCCATGGACTTACCCTGCAGCCACGAGCCCCTCAGGAGTTCCTTCTACCTTTGCTGGTGCCCTGACAAGCGTTATTATTCTGTCCCCATCCCCAGCAGGGACTGACTGGGAAGGGCATAGGACAGCTGGTAGATGGGAAAAGGCAGACAGGAATATTTCACGTTTAAGGAAAGGGCTGTACACAGGGACAAAACTCAAAATGTTAAAAAGAAAACCAAAGACTACAAAATACAAATAATTAACACCCTTCAGATTAGATCAGCACATTTTAGGTAATATATTCATCAGTTTTCTTTACACCGCTCCTTTATCTAATTGCACAGTAAGTTTCATTATAGTGGTAAGTAAAGGGACTGCAGATACAATTTCCATGGCACAAAACCCTAAAGATATCCATGTAATAAATGAAAACAGTGGTTTTGTCTGCTCAGCTTCCTGATTTATCTGCATGTATGGGATTGAACCGCCGCTTCTTCGTTATAAATCTCCTCTAGCTCATGTTATCTACACTACCTCTATTTCTCCCAACAAACCGCATCCAATTGTCTTCCTCCTGTGACCTATTTAATGTTTTATTTAATACTTTTGATACCTGCATAAGAAGTAATCTCCCTCTCACTTTCTTTAGTTGCAACGCAGACAGGAAAAGACTGAATTTCAAGCCCCTGCATCTCGAAACATGAAGAAATGCAAGGATATGTATCTGTATTTTTATCTGATCCCAGCTCTGCCATGGGCCAAAATAAAGCTCAGGTCACTGAAGTTGGAGGTTTGCAACTGGAGCCAGTTTTGGTTTATTTCTTCAGCTTATATTGGCAGCCACTGCAGGAATAAAGACCCCGTTCTGCTCCCATCATACCTTTCCAATTCCTTTTCACTCACCTAGAGAACTAACTTCTGTTAAATTATGACAAGATACAGCAGGACAAGAATAACTTTTCCAGGCTTCCCAGGTTAGACACCACCATATCAGAAGATCGAAACAAACAGCTTCTTCCATGGGACTTTCCTTACCCAAGCTGTAGGGATTTTACAGATTTAATGGCACTGACCCCTGTCATGGCAGACTACAACATCACTGATATTTATTAGTACAGAACAGAAGACATGACCTACTAAATCATCAAGACTCCCAGCTACTGCCTAAGTGGAGTTTCTGCCCATCGTGCTATAAAAAGACGAAGCTCTGAAATTCAAGGGGAAGTATAAAATGTACATTGCATCTCAGAAGAAGCAACGCTAAATGACTTAGACGCATGCGATCCTTTTTTCCTTCCCATTATAAACGAAATTACCTCAACTGAGAAGCTTCAGGCATGATCTCATTCCATAAAGCTCACTTAAACTTGAAAAATAATTAAATGATAGTGCATTCCTGCTGCAGGCCCTCTTTGCTCGGGTAAATGACACCTAATGGGAAAGCTATTATCAGCTTATAGCAAAATACTTTTTTTCCCTGCGTTATCTCAGCTTCCTTGGTATTTCTCTGACAGGTGGAATACAATGCTGCCTTTCACTGCTCCACATGGTGAAGTTTCTCTTCTAGAGGAAATGAAAAGTTTTGATTATGAGACGCTCTAATTTGATGGCTCCATTAATATATTTATATAGGGTTTTGTAGTAGGTATGGCACACATTTAGGCAGATATATATAAAAAAATACATGGTAAAATAAGATATATAGTAGTTTTCATTTCTGTGGTAGAAAACATTCTCCTAAAAGTATACTTGTGTATCTGCCATGCCTCTAGTGCCACAACATGACCTGGAAGGTGAAAGTATGTACAGAAACAGAGAACCATCATTAGCAAACTCATCCAGCCATGGAGTTTGTCTGAACATCCGTATCTTTTCCAGGCACACCTACGGGATGAAGCAGCCCCTCTGCTGTGGTGTTTCCTGGAAGGATTAGGAAGGAGCCCAGCAAGACTGAATTTCCCTTTCTCACTTCCCTAAGTCAGTAAGAAAACCCCCAAAGGAGCAGCCCTGAGCTACTTCTTGCCAAAAAAACCTACAACTAACTTTATGCATTATGTAGGGGGACTCACAAATACAGGGAATAGACAGTCTTCAAAGAAGGAAGTAGGCAGCATTCTTTTTCTTGCTTTTCCACCACTTTCTGAGCTACTTTGCAAAGGGAGAACATGATTCTGAAAGATCTGATATTGCAAGTTTACCTCACTTGCTCTGTGCTAATAAAAATCACCACAAGCAAATCCTGGTCTTCTGTTTTTTTTCACTTAAAGAATAACTTTAGGTAGCCTGAGAGTACAGATGTAAATGCAATGTGAAACAAATCAATATGCATGTGGGCACACACTACTGAGAATTACACTGGTTTTAGTCTAAAATCAGCACACTGCTTTTGCTAAGCCTTGCTTACTCAATATAAAGAGTGATAGTGATCATAAATGTGTCATTAAAAAAACTACTGATAATTATAAGCTGGGCTGATAGCCAATGTAGCATGTTCATGTCAACAAACAAACAAAATTTTAAGTTCAAATTACATCTAATAGTACCAATGACATTTCATGGTTTCTCCTACTCCCGTTGCATTCATCAGGCAACCACAAAACAGCACAACCAGCATTTGTATCATGGAATCCAAGAAGGACACAACAGCATCAGCGACACAACAGCATCAGCAACACAACAGCATTAAGGCACATTCATTCTTGTCCTATACTATTCAATATTTTGATGCTGTCAAGCCTTTACTGTCAACTCCAGATGTATACGTTTCATTCACATAAATTAATTTTTAACAACACTGCCCTTCTTCCCACGCCATTTTATCAGTGATTACCACCTACTGTTAGGTTTCACATTAATGGTTTGCTTCTTAAATAAAATAAAAACCTCTATTACTTATCAATCTTTTGATCTCTTCTTGTTTCAAAATTAGCACAGGTTTCCTTCTTCCTTCCTTTCCTTCTAAAAACAAATAGCTTGCAGCAAAAAACAGCTAGCATATGAAACTAACAATTTTTCTCAATTAACTTAGCCAAACACGTGAATGTAATTGAACCCACATACTAGGATTGTGTTTACTTGTTTCACATATATTTTAGAAGAGCACTTTATTCTATGAAGGACAACTGGAAGAAAGTATGACAGTTACAAACTGTAAGGTGCACAAATATGCCCGATATTAGAGGTCTTATAACTACAGGAAATAAGCTACTTGTTTGTTACAGGCACACATTAAACACTTCAAAAACACTTCAACAGTTTAAGTCAATGGGTCTTACACTCGTCACTGTATTTTGCAATTTTAGAGTATGACCATCTATTAAAATCTCAATACCAAAACTAGTGTTAAATACTGAATGTCAAAACTCTGCCTTCAATTAAATTCATACAATCCTGTGCACAAAATTTACGGCATTTAAAAATTAAAAACAAACTTCACCTTTAACATTCTTTCCAAATCCCATGGAGGCAGGAACCGCACTGTCTGCTTGTATTTTGCTATTTGTTTTCTCTTTCATGACTTCGTCATCACTTGAAACATCATCAGAGTTCATCTTCTTTTTCTTTTTCTTTTTTTTATGTCGAGGAGGGAGCTTTTTCGGAAAGGTAAACATGGGAAATATCACAAGGAGCATTGCAATGGCACAAAGGAGAAATCCACTCCACCTAATGCCAGGAGACAGGAACAGAAATAAAAGCAAAAGCATTACATGAAATAAAAAAAAACCCAAAGTGATTATTACAGGCTGTACTGGCTGAAAATACCTATTTGCAAAATATAGAACGTTGACATTAAGAGTAAGGGACTGAAGTGGGGGAGAGCTCTCCCCGCACTGAAACCCTCAATTAGAAGACATTTCTCTTGGCTTGTCTATTGACAAAGCTATTTATCCCAAAGCCACTAAATATTATGAAATAGTGTCAGCTTTGAGTTCCTGTACATTTTTGCTTTTGGTAATTATTCACTACCGAGTGTTGATACTTGCACAAGAAGCAAAACCACGTGGCCTCATATTTGTAATGCAAAGATATTGCAAACTGCATTTTTAAATGAAGGTAAATTCATGTGTGTGTGTATTGGTGTGTGGGGTAAATGGTTATACAAACACAAACACCCAATGAACAGCCAAGTGTACCATCATTTTTGTTAGAAAGGTTGTACAGGAAGCTTTTGGGAGGCAAATCTGAGAGACTGAAACTTTTGACCGGTTTTGATATTACGTAAACAGAAAATCCTCTATTCATTCATTTCCTGAAAGTTTTGACCGGTTTTGATATTATGTAAACAGAAAATCCTCTATTCATTCATTTCAGCTGATAACAGACATGGATTAGAAAGCAGACTTTTAGGAGGATTAGTCAGCACTATCAGACAGGGAATAAATGGGTAGACTGTATAAAAATGTAGTAACATCCTTTCCAGGAGCTCAAAGGCAGAAGCTGCAAAGGCACCGATCAAAGAAACGATCAGTGACAATAATACACAGGAATCCGAAACCACCCGCTCAGCAGGAAACAGCAAAGGAGCCGGGGGCCTGTGATGTAGCACGAGATGAAATTCAAATCCAAAGGGACCATTACAGTAGCACACCGAGTGCTGGAGATGTCACAAAGGCAGGACTGGATGCAATTATCTGCACCGTCTACACTTCCCATCTTCCTGGAGAAATATCAAAGAATTGGAAAACAGGCAAAAGACAATATGAAAAATAATAAGGACACCTACAACGGGAAATGAGAGGTCAGAACAGGATCTGTATTAATTAAAATGCCCTTGATTTTCTGTCTGTCAAAGGAAAATATGGGGGAGAATACCTCAAAGGCACCTACACAAGCCCTAGGACCTCAAATAAAAGCAATTAAAGCTAAGGAAGGACCAGACGGTGCTGGAGGAATTCCTTTAAACTTCTTACGTGGAATGCTGATGAAAGACTACAGGGGAAGATCCAAGTATTAAAGAGATTCAGAAACAGGCAAACACTCAGAAAAGTGTCAGCGAAAGAAAACTTGATTCAAAGCACCTGACAGAGCGCCAAGGGCTACTCCTCAGCTAATGAGATCCCCGTGTAGCAGATTAACAGTTCTCAAAGGCAACAACGTGATGGATGATTTCTAACAGACATCCCCACAGTCACCACATTTGAATAAAAAGCAGCTTTAAACGTTCGATGGGCTGGCACAGACAGCTGGCCTGTAATTTAGCCCCCAGCACCTGCAGAAAGCCCAGGTGTGCAAATCCCAGGAGCACAAACCCAACTTCTGGGAAACTCGAGGAAGAATCAGGTCAGAAATAATTCTGAGAAATAACCACTTACTTTGTTTGTCAGGTTTCACAAGAGATAAACCGAGTTACCTGTCCTGCATGTATGCAATATACCTCCTAGAAAGGAACAGCTTAAGTTAAAAAACAGGCTTTACTGTCATTTTTATTGCCATATATCATAGTTGTGGTACTTACTACTTTATCTGTAATCATTACCTCCTTTAATAACCAAATTTTTCCACTGGGTCCCTGCGATAAGTTATGTCAGAAACTTACAGCTAGAATAAAGGAAAGACATTAAGACACTTCAAAGGAGACAAGACTCAGAAATCTCAAATACGACTTCCCACTAACTTATCTCAACTGCACCCTACTTTTAAAAAGTGTGTCAGCTGAAGTAAGCGCTAGACTACTCTTATATTTCAAATTGGTAGATTACATAAATAAAAATAAACTTGGCTACGCAGCACTTCCCTCCAAGGAGAAAATGTCACAGTCCCAGAAAATAGATTTCAGTGGAATGAAAGTCTACACTTCAGAGCTCTCGGTGATCAGGCAGCCAGCGAGCAGCAAGGGACAAAGGACCAGTCCTCACACCATCAGTCTTCCCTTTAATGGGCAGACAAAGCTTCAGAACAAGAAATGAGGATGAGGTGGAGCCTCATGATGACCACCACCAAACTTTTATGAGAGGCCACCAGAGATTGTGAAACAAATTACCAGAGATGATCATAGAATCACAGAACAGTTCAGGTTGGAAGGGACATTAAAGACCACTGAGTTCCAACCCCCTGCCCTGGACACCTCCCACCAGACCAGGTTGCTCCAAGCCCCATCCAGCCTGGCCTTGAACCCCTCCAGGGATGGGGAAGCCACAGCTTCTCGGGTCAACTTCTTCCAGGGTCCCACCACCCTCACAGCAAAGAATTTCTTCCTAAAATCTAATCTAAATCTTCCCTCTTTCAATTTAAAGCCATTACCCCTCATCCTATCGCTACAGATCTGATGGCAGAGGATAGTTTTTTAGAAACTAACGAGAGAAAAAAACTGAAAGAGCCAAAAATGAGCAGGGGATAGTTTTTTAGAAATTAAAGAGAGAAAAAAACTGAAAGAGCCAAAAATGATAAAGTAATACAAGGACCTGGAACACCCTTCAGGGAAATCCAGTCTCCATATGATGGAAAGAGGAAACTGAATGACTTTTACTTCTTTATGTTGGTTAGAATACAATTTGCCTGCTGAGATCCTATTTACAGCCAATTTCCTGCCCTTGCTTCCGTCATATTTGTATCACTTCTGCTGACACCCAAAATAACAGCAAGATATTTTGTTCAGGTGTCATTAAATATTGGAGATATATAAAATGCATTTAACAATTTGACATAAAATCTTCCAAATGCCCAAACTAGGCTCTTTTCCCGATTTTACTTGCAAGCTCCAGTACAGCAGATATTCTCAAAGCCTGCCCACAGACATGGTTGTAAGAGGTGAACTTCTCACAACTCCTTACCATGGAGCTCTGTGGTTACAGTACTCCTGTAGGACACTGGGGATCCATCCCTGCCACTCACTCTTCTGAGGGAGGGCAGTTAAACCTGTAATTCATGAGAGCAAGGATAGGTGGTTTTTTGGCTATACTTTTTTGCCTGTCCATGCTGCTTTGGTTACTTTACCTTCACTCAAGCTGTTGAGTTAAAACTCACACAGATCTGCCCACCCTATAAAGCACCTACATCAGTGGCTGCATTCTAGATGGAGCGAAAAGTAAAGCTTACCCCACATTCATACAGCCCCACTGATTTCAATTATTAAATATATTTATGGGCCAGCTCACTTTATGATTTCATCTGAGAAGTACAGAGCAGATGCTGGCTACCAGTTCTGACATGTCCTTAAAAAACACGTGAAACAGAAGAGTTTTACGAAGAATGTATAATATTTTGCTTTTACTCAAGAATAGTCAAAGCACTTTTTTTAACACAGTGGCACATCCACATGACAAATCTTTTCTGTGAACAAATGTGTACATAGATGAGAGCCCGGAGTCGTTAACCCCAAGGTCACAGGTTAACTGAGCACTCAGGTTTGCCTTTCTCTCGCTGAAAATTCAACCAGAAAGTGCTGTGCAGCAACGCTCTTGGACTAAGCAAGACAAACAAAGCAGTGATAAATCTTCAAAGGCTTAAGAAGACTCCAAAGAGAGAATTTTTCACATCAGGCTGTCAGGAGAGGTGACTGCAGGATAAATAGAAAGGGATACGATCCGACTGCGATGGCGCAGCCACAAACACAAATCCAACGCATGAGAACTGCACCCTACACACAGAAAGTGCAGGTCTCCTCCTGGGATAATGAACTTAAGTCTTTTCTGGGCTTTGCACAAAAATTTCAAGGCAGATTTATGAATTATCAGAGAAAAAGCAGTTAGAGCCTCCTCAAGACCTGCTTCCTCAAAAAGACGTTTCCAAGGAGGCCACGTACCAAAGGCTGCCCAAAGACATCAGCTAACAATTATGGCTGTTACATCTCCAGGCTGCTGAAAGCCTGCTATTTACTAGCAATAAATATGATGGTTTACATCATCTGTTGCCTAAACATGAGCCATCACCTTGAGAAACAAGAGTGGCAAGGTCATGTTCTGACCCCCTCCTACCTCCTTCTCCTAGCCCAGGATAAACACAGTCTACCATTTCTCATCCAGGCAGCAGAGCCCAGCGTTTCATGCTGCCTGCTCTGGAAAACCAAAAAAGGGAATTAATCCACCTTCCAGCAGGAAGGGTTCAGCACTGGGCACCAGTGATCCTCGATGACCTCCTGCAACACAGGCATTCTGTCCTGTGTAGTAATTGAAACCTCCTCTTCCTCAGCCTCCTCAAAGAAGCCCTCCTCAAGAGATACCATTTCCCAAACTGTCTCAATTCACAGAATCACATGGGGTTGGAAGGGACCTCTGGAGATCATCTAGTCCAACTCCCTGCCAGAGTAGGTCAACCCAGAGCAGGTTGCACAGGAACATGTCCAGGTGGGTTTGAATGTCTCCAGAGAAGGAGACTCCACCACCCTCCTTGGGCATCCTCTTCCAGGGCTCCGCCCCCTCACAGGAAAGAAATTCCTCCTCATGTTTAGGTGGAACTTCTTATATTCAACTTTGTGCCCATTTCCTCTTGTCCTGTCACCGGGCACCACTGAAAAAAGACTGTCCCCATCCAGTTTCTCATTCCCTCAATTCACAGAATCACATGGGGTTGGAAGGGACCTCTGGAGATCATCTAGTCCAACCCCCTGCCAGAGCAGGTCCATCCAGAGCAGGTTGCACAGGAACATGTCCAGGTGGGTTTGAATGTCTCCAGAGAAGGAGACTCCACCACCCTCCTTGGGCAGCCTCTTCCAGGGCTCTGCCACCTTCATGGGAAAGAAATTCCTCCTCATGTTTAGGTGGAACTTCTTATATTCAACTTTGTGCTCGTTTCCTCTTGTCCTTTCCCTGGGCACCACTGAAAAAAGACTGTCCCCATCCAGTTCCCCATTCCCCACCCACAGTTTAGAGAGCGGTTTTGAAAAATGCTCGATCCTTACCAGTTTCCAATGAATCGGGGGTCACTCTGGTCAATATAAACGGTTGTCCTAGGATCAACATAGAAACCAATAAGAAGTCCTCCTAGCAAGTATCCAGCTGCAGGACCGAGCGCTCCCATCACGTACATGATGGCTGAGGAAATAAAAGGTCAGAGTCGTACATCAATAAAATGAATGTTTCATTAGTTATTTACCCATAGAACCCCAAAGTAAAAGATGCTTCTTAAAGCAGGGAGCTTTGACCCTAAAACCTTCAGAGCCCTTTTTTGCAACCTCCCAAGCAACTTCTGCATAAGTAACATTGATAAGAAATGTTTTCTCTACATTTTCTGTCAAATTATGGATGGAAGTATCTACTACTTTGGTATTCCGGATGGACAGCGTAGTTGATTTTGATATTTTTCATATTTGGTAACATTTCCTTTAATGAAAACAAAACTTAGTATATAAATAGAAAAAATATAACTAATAGTAAGCAAAAAGAAAAGCAAAGGATATGGACAATTTTATCTCAATGTACAAAAAGGGCAAGGGAAGACCCAGGGAACTACAGACCTGTTGTCTAACCTCAGTTCCTGGAAAAACTATGGAGAAGGTTATACTGGGTATATATATTTTTTTATATATATATACTGGGTAATATTATCCTTCTTGTGTTCAGCCTTGGTGTGGCCTTTGGTATTCCGGATGGACAGCGTAGTTGATTTTGATATTTTTCATATTTGGTAACATTTCCTTTAATGAAAACAAAACTTAGTATATAAATAGAAAAAATATAACTAATAGTAAGCAAAAAGAAAAGCAAAGGATATGGACAATTTTATCTCAATGTACAAAAAGGGCAAGGGAAGACCCAGGGAACTACAGACCTGTTGTCTAACCTCAGTTCCTGGAAAAACTATGGAGAAGGTTATACTGGGTATATATATTTTTTTATATATATATACTGGGTAATATTATCCTTCTTGTGTTCAGCCTTGGTGTGGCCTCATCTAGAGTACTGTGTGCTCTTCTGGGCCCCACAATTTAAGAAGGATGCGAAGGTCCTTGAATGCATCCAAAGGAGGGCTACAAAGCTGGTGAAAGGGGTGGAAGGAAGGTCCTGTGAGGAGTGGCTGAGGACTTTGGGCTTGTCTAGTTTGGAGAAAAGGAGGCTGAGGGGTGACCTCATAGTTGTCTACAGCTTCCTGAATAGGGGAAGTGGAGAGGGAGGTGCTGAGCTCTTCTCCCCCATTCCCTAGGATGTGTGGGAATGGTTCAAAGCTGCAGCAGGGGAGGTTCAGACTGGACATTAGGAAGTGTTTATTTACTGATAGGGTGGTCAAACACTTGAACAGGTTCACCATAGAGGAGGTGGATGCCCCAGACTCATCAGTGTTTAAGAGGCATTTGGACAATACCCTTAACAAGGTGCTTTAACTTGTGGTCAGCCCTGAATTGGTCAGGCAGTTGGACGAGATGATCGTTGTAGGTCCCTTCCAACTGAAATAGTCTAGTCTATTCTATTCTCCTACTCCATCTCTTTCCTTCCTTAATGCATCCTGCAGTACTCATCCCTTTTAAGATGCTTCTGCCCTGCTTCCCATACTGCCTAGCTGTAAGCACAAGAGGGGTAGTAAGGGATGGTCTCTGCTGTCCACTCACATGTCTGGCACCACCAAACCCAAGCTCTAGCACCACACCACCACTTGGCTCAGCTGCTGCTGATCCACCATGTAGCACATGAAAAAACAACTAATTATCTAATTCTCTGAGAACATCATCTTCACCACAAGATCTCTATCTCCACATGGTTTGTGTGGACCAGCCACTCTCCATGACATTATCCATGGCTCCATCCTGTTTGGTCCCATCCTAAATCAGAGATGCTGTGTCCTGGACTGCAGGGTCTGGGGAACCAACTGAGCTGTTAGAGGTTGGGTTTCTGCATTATCAGTTATAGTAAGTTATATCTCACAGAGAAAACAAGGGAAAAGAAATCACTAAATCTGCCTGGTTAAACCAAAATAACTTGTACATTTTCCTCTTATGTTTTGAAATAAGAGAAAGAAGAAAAGAACATTCTCATGAGTAAAGTGGGGCTGCTATCTGAGAGCTAGAATGCAGGGGGGGGCGGAAAATCACAGAAGCTACTACAAAATGTAAACTGCTTACAGTAAATAGTGTTTCCAGACTACAAATTGATTAAACAGATTTATCACTTCTAAGTTACTCTTTCTTAAACACATTTTCAGGTTTTATGAAACTGCAATTTCAAATAATTAGATTTGCTGAAGTCCTTTTTGCATAATGGTTTCCAGAACCGTGTTCACTATTTAAATTTATTCCAGCCATGTTCCCTTCTGGATTGGTTGTAAACAATTCTCTGTATGCCTAAAACGCTCCATCAGACATTGTAACACTGCTCCTTAGCAGTAAGTGGTTAGATAAACCCCACATTAACTGTTATTTGCAAAATCCACATGATAAGGGGGGGGGAACCCAACCTCCATCCGCTATAATAAATTTTGTTCTGCAAATGTTTGCTTGGAAAATTAATTCAAACAACTACAGCAAACTCAGGTCCCTAAAAAGTTTACAGAGGAAACACAAAGGAAGTAGAAGAGTGACCTAATCCATTCATTTCAGTATTCAGAAAAAACATACTTCTGCTGCATTTATTCAGCTTCAGTCCCACCACTGAAACGGGCAAAATGCAGCAACTGCTCAGGCTTAGAAGCGCTCCCAAACAGCACATTTTGTACACCTGGTAACTTCAGAGGGTTTTCTTCCTAAGCAGAAATACTGCACAGCAAAGATGAAAATAACACTGTACACTCTCATCCAGTAGAGATGGGAACGCTGTCCACCATTTCAAAAGTGTTTTCAAATCACTACAGGCTGTTCGGGCTTCAAAATTCTTTTTAGTATAACTTACAGGCAACACACAACTTTCTGGATCTTTTGGAAAACAGAGTCCCCACGTGCCTGGTCCCAGGCAGAAGGAAACCTGTGAGCAGATGAGTTCCACAATGGTCATTTTGAATCTCTTTCTAGTTTAGTTTCCCTCCCATATCATCTAGTGATCTTGGTGGCCCGTTTCGGAATCAGGAACCTTTTTTCCTGGACATTGGAGTGCATAGCTGTGAGGGTTGTGAGCAGAATTTCAAGGATTCAGGACCCTGGAGCAGCCTGCCAGGATGACACTTGGAGTTGGTTATCCCTTCACTTCCACAAGGTTTGGAGGTTTGGGAAGAGGCTGCCCAGAGAGGCGGTGGAGTCTCCGTCTCTGGAGACATTCAAACCCACCTGGACACGTTCCTGTGGGACCTGCTCTGGGTGACCCTGCTCTGGCAGAGGGTTGGACTAGATGATCTCCAGAGGCCTCTTCCAACCCCATAGCATTCTGTGATTCTGTGATATTGTTAACCCTCTGACTGCATCTTTTTATATTAGTAATGTTAGTACCAAAGAAAGTCGCAAGCACCATATTGTGCCTAGATGAACAGAAAGTACACAACATTAGGGGGGTGACAACAGGCTGCCTGGCTTCTGGGTTCTAAAAAAGCCATTTGGGTTTAAAAACTAAAAAAACAAAGGCATCCATTGCCCAGTGCCTCTCATCTCTGTGTGCACACACATGTCACCACACAGAGTTTATCACTGGATGAGGAGGAACATTTCTGAAAGACCCCATTGTTCAAAACTTGGCAGCCCGTCACCGTAGTACAACTGCTCATTTCATACATGTGTAAGGCAAGCAGAATTTGAACTTTATTCTATTTTCAGTGCCAGTTTAGAATTTGCAAAATCCTGCAAAAACTACAGAGTACATTCTGGAGGTTCATACATATCTATATTTGGATAGATAGATATGCGTGGGTTTTCCTCTCAGAATAGTATGGCAATTTTGCTAGATTCTGCAGGATATTTCTACATGACATAGAGCTATAATCCTTTTATATCTGTAGACTTCAAATTTTTACTCCAAAAACTTAAATGTCATTAGCATGAGGGTATCGATTGGGAAACTGGGATACAAAAGATAAAATTAGTCCCTCGTAATCATGCGGTAGAGTAGAAAGTCCAGGAGCATAATTTCCTTCACCAAAGCAATAACTCGGTATCCTACCCACTGAACACCACTCACCCTGAAAGAAGTCACAGAATCACAGAATCGTAGTGGTTGGAAGGGACCTCAGAGATCATCGAGTCCAACCAACAAAAAAAAAAAACAACAACAACAACAACAACAAAAAAACCACACAAAAAACACAAACCACCACCCACCACCTAAACACACAACAACAACCACCAAACCAAAAACCATCACCCACCCACACAGCACCCCACCACAAACCAGCAATCTTGGGCACTAGAGCATGCCCTGAAGAACCATGTCTACACGTTTCTTAAATACCTCCAGGGATGGTGACTCCGTATAATTTCCTTCACCAAAGCAATAACTCAGTACCCTACTCACTGAACAACACTCATCCTGAAAGAACAGCACAAAGGAGAATAAAAACAACTAAAAAACCAGTAATGAATTTGCAAGAAAAGCCTCATGTTACTTGTTACTTAGAGTAGAATTGAATTGTCTGGGTTGGAAGGGACCTTTCAGATCATCAAGTCCAACCATCAACGTATCTGGGATTTTGCAGGCAAAAGGAGCATCACCATCCTATGGAACCACAGCATCCTGCACAAAGGAGAATAAAAACAACAAAAAAACCAGTAAGGAATTTGCAAGAAAAGCCTCATGTTACTTAGAGTAGAATTGAATTGTCTGGGTTGGAAGGGACCTTTCAGATCATCAAGTCCAACCATCAACGTATCTGGGATTTTGCAGGCAAAAGGAGCATCACCATCCTATGGAACCACAGCATCCTCACTAGTCCTACTGCAGCACATTTCCCTGGAAAGCTGAGCTGTGCTGTCACTGGAGACTAAACAGCAGGATATTTCTTTGTGGCACAGAGCAGGTTTTCATCTTCTCACAGAACAAAGCTGTCGGGCAGAGGTTTCCAGTGGGCAACATGTCTAAGCTCTCCCCTGTTCCCCTCATGTCCCAGCACTGCAAGGAACAAGCATAAAGCAGCTTTCAAAGGAACATTGGTCCCATTCATAAAGGCGTATTTACCTCATCCTGTCTAATTCACCCACACAGAAGTTACCCAAAAAACCCGTAAGGTTTAACCACTCTTTTGAGCCTGAGGACACAAAACTGAGAGGAGCTGTGAGCAGAAGCCAGGCATCCTTCTCCAAAGCTTTTAAGTCAGGAAATCAGTTCACTTCCTCCTTTTCTTCATGAACACACAGACAAGCCTATCTATATATGCTTTAGGATTTTTTTCTTTAATGTGGTTATTTGCTTAGGAAAAAACAATGCTTTGAGCATTATTGCAGTTCAGATAACAATGTACAGATCAAACCTTTAAATCATTTCCTTTCAAAATCTATTAGCATTACCAGGACTTTAGAAGTCTCTCAGCTCCAGTGCTCCACTCAAAACAATAAATAGAGCAACAAAACTACCACAGTAGCCTCCCTTGATCTTTGTATAGAATATATTTGCCACTATTTTCACAAGCAGATTCCACAGATGTGGGAGAAAAATTTTTAGAGAAGCATAACTAAAGCATAATTTTACATGCTTACCCTGCAAACTAAAACGAGTTGTCCAACTTACCACTCCGTTAAAAAATGCTGAAAGTTAAGTTAAATACAAATGTGTCCAGTGACTTGCCAATGCCAGATGTAAGTATTACATCTTTTTACTTTTCTCTTACAGATTCATTACTAAGATATCATTCGTATCGAAACAGATATCATTCCCTGGCTTAAACAGCTAAGCTGCTTTGTGCTTTCTATTCTCCATTTGTGGTCATATTTTAAAACATTACAATCATTTTTACAGGATCCAATTCTAACATCTCAAAAAAAAAAAAACAAACAGGAAAATAAGGCCAAACAAAGCAAGCTAAAATAGGCTGCCTACCCCAAAGAGTACCTCTCGTATACCCTCTCACTACCATGGTGCTCCCAGTCACTCACTGTGCTGTGGAGCCACAGTGACTAGAAAGAAATTCATCTTAAATCAAAATTTCACAGGACCCAGCACTTGTCTTTGGGTGACACTATCAACAGGTGTGCGCATCCAATCCAAAATCTGAAAAACATCGAACGTGTTTTCATGTTGAAAACAAAGAAGAAAGGCTTGCACTTGTACCATGTTATTTCAGCCTTGGAGAGACTTGGCTTAAGAAAAGATTGCCCCAAGAAAAACTACTCCAGTGCTTAAAATAAAGTCTTTATTTCTTTATTCCTACAACCTGAGAACTGTGGAAGTAGAAAACCAAGGGGCAATTAGAAACTGTCCCGTTCTTTAGAGCCACCTGTTTCATTTGGAAACACAAATATTACTTCTTTCTTCTTTTTTTTCCTGAAAATCTGTCTTTTCTCTCTCTATATTCACCTATAAATAAACATTTGCTGATAGTATTACCAAGCACGACTTGTGGTTAGTAAGTAAATATGCAAAAGACACATCTGCTGGAAGAATTCAGTGAAAACAGCTGCAATTTCCGAGCGCGGTTTCCTTATCAGTGTGGTTAACTGAATTTAGACACCATGCATGAGGAAATTCTTACATCGGGTAATTAAGCAAATCAGGCTTTATCAGCTTTATTGGTTCTTAAACCAATTTGAAGGCAAGAACCTTCCGGCGATGGTATTCCAAAGGCACATACAGCCATCCCGAACTTCAAGCATATGGAAAGTCCCCACTGATGCGAATGGTTTGCGTGACCAAAGCTAAAAGCTTGTCTACACTTGTATGATCAGAACCTGAACTGAAAACAAAGATGCTCTGACAGTCTTTCCATGGACTAAGAGGCATTGAAAAAATGCCTGAAGAAATATTTTTTTAAAAACAGAAGTGTCTATAACTACTTAAATGCAGGAATATGAGAGCAATGAAAACTGTCTCTCTTTTAAACCCCCGAGGTGTTTTTCCACACGTAGGGAAATTCTGTTTGGAAATGTGCTGTTCCTGAAATGTAGCTCTCAGACAGATGCACACGCTACTTGTGCTGAACACAGTGAGAATGTCCAAAGACGCACTGAAATGCAAAACTTTGCTCTTGGCTGTGATTTTCTGGAAATCAGTTCTCAAAAAAAGCTCCACTTTACCTTCAAGTTTTTCAAGTCTCTGTCAGCACTTGGCATTATAAATAACTTAGTGTATCTCAAAAAGGTCACTAGCCGTGAGCTCCCAAGCCCTGACTTTTCAGAAGAGCATGTTACTTAAAGATGGTTTCTTTTGTGGATACCTTTAACTAATGGAACTAGGTAGACATTGACTCTTCTTGTAAATACCTACTGAGTGACTCATAGAACAGCTTGGGTTAGAAGGGACCTTCAAGATCATCCAGTGCCAACCCCCTGCCCTGGGCAGGGACACCTCCCACCAGACCAGGTTGCTCCAAGCCCCATCCAGCCTGGCCTTGAACCCCTCCAGGGATGGGGCAGCCACAGCTTCTCTGGGCAACCTCTTTCAGGGTCTCACCACCCTCACAGCAAAGAATTTCTTCCCCAGATCTCATCTCAATCTCCCCTCTTTCAGTTTAAAACCCTTCCCCCTTGTCCTATGGCTCCCCTCCCTGATCAAGAGTCCCTCCCCATCTCTCCTGGAGCCCCTTGAGGGACTGGAAGGGGCTCTAAGGTCTCCCTGGAGCCTTCTCTTCTCCAGGCTGAACACCCCCAACTCTCTCAGCCTGTCCCTTCCTCGGTCCCTTCTGAATTCTTAAGGTGCCATCATCCCAAAGTTACCTTCAATGAAACGTAATAAATGTAACGTTCATGTCCATATAGTAAACAATCTACTGTATATAAACACTAACCCAAATCCGAAGCAAACTACTACTCTAAATAATTTTAAAAGCCTTTAACATCCCAAATCCAAGGAATAACTAGTTTGATTATTTCATTGTCTTTTTTTCCATTCCATTTTGCTTTCAAACCGTGAAAGGTAAATCCACAGTAGTGAATTCATCACTCGCACTAGTAGGATCCTACAAGTTAGTGGGGCCACTCTCACGAGCTCAGCACTCCTGCACTATTACTCCCTGATGTTCCTACTAAGAGGACACCGAAGCTGTCGGCTATCTTTAAGAGATGCTGGAGCAGCCTCTTGACTCATAGTCATTCTTTCCGTTAAGTCACGTCAAATGGGAATACCTCGTCTCTGCCTTTTAATTGCTTGGCTTTTTTAATGGTTTGGCAGCTGAAGGTGCACACACACATTTAATTTTCATCAGGGACTATCCCCAGGCATGTGCTTACAGACTCCGTCAACTTCTTAAAACTAATTTAAATTTCTTCAGTATCACTTCTAACTAAACTGGAGTGAGGATGGGTTGTTCATTTGCATCTCATCCCCTTTTCTTTAGGTTATCATAAAAGTGTTGATGTCAACTTCTTAAAACTAATTTAAATTTCTTCAGTATCACTTCTAACTAAACTGGAGTGAGGATGGGTTGTTCATTTGCATCTCATCCCCTTTTCTTTAGGTTATCATAAAAGAAAAAAAAAAATCAAGCAGCGAAAACTGAAATCTGGCCTGCAAACAGACCTCACTAGGTAGGTCACAAATAATCAAATGAAAGAAAGGGACCGAAGTATTTTTAAATCCTGTGAATTTAAAATTGCAGTGACAAAGCCAAGGTCCACAGCTGCAAGACCAGCAGAACCCAGCCCAGAAGAGTATTTCAGAGTATTTGTATCTGTCTGGGTTTTATATCACGTTCAGGCACTGTGACAGCATAAGAAGGCAGGAATATGTCAGTCACATCCTCTTGTTTCTTTTTGCTGGGAGAACGTTTTTCTTGGGGGAAATTGCAGTGACAAAGCCAAGGTCCGCAGCTGCAAGACCAGCAGAACCCAGCCCAGAAGAATATTTCAGAGTATTTGTATCTGTCTGGGTTTTATATCACGTTCAGGCACTGTGACAGCATAAGAAGGCAGGAATATGTCAGTCACATCCTCTTGTTTCTTTTTGCTGGGAGAACGTTTTTCTTGGGGGAAAAGCAGGGTAAGAGCTTGCTGAAATTTTTCAGACACAGGACCAGATTTTAGAGTATGCCATCATGTACTGTGCCATTAACCAGGAGTAAGTACCAGTTCCTTAGCAAAGTCTATGTACATTAAATACCTACTGCCTATGGATCTATTCTTTACTGGTTATTGTGCACACACCAGGTAATGGGACACATAAATATCTGATTTTCAGAGGCAGGTTTGACACACATTTTGCATGTTTCATCATTATCCAAAACCAGACCCTTTATGCCAAGGAAATAAACTGTGAAGGAAAACGCAAAGACAGACCAAGTATCTACTGAAAGGGAAGGTGTTAACAGTCAAAGAATTTATATATATATATATATTCACTTTTCCTTTGTCCCACCAGCAAGACAAAAGAACAAAGAAGGGGGAAATTACTTCAATCATGTTCTCTCAGAATTAATTTCCTTTCAAAAATTGGTTTCTGCCTAGGAGGCACAGGTTAATTATTGAAAATGTTGGTGATTGTTTTTCCCTTGACTACCTCTTGCTAATAGACTGCAAAGAAGGGCAAGCCAAATAGCATTTCTTCTTGTTTTCTTTGTAAATTGCACTTACATTTTCATCTTTCAACTGAAACAAGAGGAATTACAGTTCATTACTCATATCTGACTGAAAATCTGCCTGTAAGCAAAAGGCCATTATTCCAGTAATTTGCAGATGACCCTGTTAGCTTTATTAACATTTATTGTGTTGCTTAAGAAGTTATTTTTCTACATTCAAAAAGGCTGAAAGCTGCAATAGCCTTGCTTAAAAAAAAAAAAAAAAAACAAAAACCAACACACAAACAAACCATTAAATAACAACTGGCAATGTGAAATGCAGAGCCATACAGCCATATTTGAAACCACATTGAAAATATTATTACAGTTCAAAGAGTCTGAAAAACATTTGCATCCATGTGTAACAGTTATAAATAGCAGAGGGTATTTATTTTGGCTATAGGACAACACCACCATCTTATGAAAACCACCAGAGTTTCAAAATTTGCTCTTTATTCTCATAGGAACAAAAATTGTTGGGCACTTGCAAGAAATCAGAATTATGCTGAAACGTTTCTGGAAAAAAAACTTGAGCTTTGGGTTCTGGGTAGAGGGTCTCTCCGTCTCTGTGTCTCCACAGAGGGATCATAAGACAGACATGAGAGTTCATTCAACACCATGTTTTGCTTGGAGACCTCAGACTGTTCCACTGCAGCACCAAAATGCATTTCTTCACCATTCAAGCACAGCCTCCTTACCAACAAGAGACAGGTGATGAAAATGACAGGCTTTCCCTGTCTTCTCCACCACTGCCCACAACAAAAAAAGCTTTTGTTTTTGATGCGTAATGTTCTTAATAGCTCTAATTACAACTTCTAATAGAATTAGGGCAGGAGAAGTAAAACCATGTAGAAGAAAATGGTGCTTAGCCAGATCTTTCATAGAATCATAGAATGGTTTGGGTTGGAAGGGACCTTAAAGATCATCCAGTTCCAACCCCCTGCTCTGGGCAGGGACACCTCCCACCACACCAGGTTGCTCCAAGCCCCATCCAGCCTGGCCTTGAACCCCTCCAGGGGGTAAATCCTTGACAGCCAGGTCTAGATAGCTATGTCTTAGATCGATATTATCTAACAGGTCTTGCAAGGAACCCAGGCCACGACAAACCTGACCATAGACCACAACAAGCCTGACCATGGACCACATGGCCTTACTATCAGCAAAGCAGTAGAATAGTCTATATTTCCCTGTGGCAACACCAAATACCAGGAGCACTGTGACCTTCCAGGCCCTGGTTTGGATTCACTGAACTAAAAGCCTCCTGGGATTTAATACCTTGAATTAAAGAAGTAGTTAACCCTGAGTTAGGGAAAGGGTTGCCTTCACCCTTGTGCAGAAATCCCAGCCTGTGAAGAAAATGCCAGCAAGAAATGCCCCAGCACTTCTTTCCTTTCCCATAGTTAAGGAACTAATGGGTGGTCCATGGAGAAACATGGAGATCTCCATGGAGGTCTCCTGAGAGATCCTGGCACTCTTGACACAGTCAACAAAACAGTCAACTCTTAAACAAAACAGATCAAGGGACATGAATTTTCAGAGATATACAAGAAATTTAGAGAAAAAGAAATGGAGATCTCAGAGACTCGTGGAGAAAAGAGGGTAATACAGTTTTCTAAGAAACCAAAAGAAAGGGAATTCAGTCATACTTTTGCCTTGGATGGAAAAGCACCACAGACACCATTTGTTAGTAACAAATGTTACATGGTATGGTTTGGTTTGGTTTTGTCTGTGTCAAGTAAAAATAACTTGATTTTTTTAAATGCTAACTTTTAAATGCTAACTACATAAAGGTCAAAATAATGCATTGTAAGGTATCCCTACATAAAGGTCAAAATAATGCATTGTAAGTTAAATATTTCAACCTTATCCAAACCATAAAAAAAAAGTTAATATATTCAAAAGATCAAGATTTAAATGAATCGTAATTTGCAAGAGCAAAACCATCAGAACATCTTTATCAGTGCTGCTACATGGCATAGTTTAAAGACCAAGCATAGCATTGAAAAAGTAATTACTCTTACAAAAGCTTTTCCTTAATGGTAATATTATAATTACATTTGTCTTCCTTTTTACGATAGCAATTGTCAGTGTGATTTAGGGCTCAATTTGCAGGTCATTCCCATTCACAGTAAGATATGCTAATATGTTAATAAAATATAGAAGTGGTGCTAACTTGCAGTGTTAGCATTTCAAAGGGGAAATTATTTATATTACAGAGACACTTCCAAGATATTTCAAAACACCATACATGGTTGATTTACAAAAACTGAAAAAATTAAAATCAGCTTTCACTAATTAGGTAATTTAATTATTCAGCTGACATGTTTTGAGGGAAATTGGCCAATATCCTTTTATTTAGTCTGCAATTTTTTTAAATATAAGACTGTTGGTTCTGTTGCTTGCTTCCATGAGTAGAATTAGACATGACGGCTTTGTTTCTCAACTACTCAGATTAGCAGATTATTAAGCATATTGTTATTCTCCAAGAGGAAAAGAGGCTTTCACATTTAGCAGACAGACATGGAAAACGTGGGGGCTCGAGGCTACATACAAATGACTTTCAGCCAACTTTAGGCACACTTTCATAGCAGTAACTTTTTTAACAGGATAATTATGTTATATTCCTAGGGATGGGGCAGACTCTCTGCGAGTGGTTCATTTTAAGCTAAATGGTTTTATATAAATAGAGCTTTGCATAGGGATAACACTGTAATGAAATCTGATTCAACACAGATGTCAGAGTAAATGAACATAACGGTTCTTTCTGCCCCAATAAAGCATGAAATCATCCCACAAATTCTCTTGTCTTCTCTAACACAGAGGATCTTGAAGAAACAGCCATCACCCTTTGCGAAGGATGCCAAGAGACAAGCAAGCTCTTCACCTTTCCATCCTGGCCACGCTGCTTCAAGACATCTCCAAAGTTCTTATGCAGGGAAGGGAACGACCAGAGCTGGCCCTGTGCCCTTTACATATTTCACTGGTGATTCAGTTGAGCAATTAGCAGATGTAGCCCAAGAGTGGGTGGCCTTGGTGCTGGTCAAGGCAGCCAGGGAACCTCCAGGCTGTCCTGAGCCACCTTGGAACATCCCTCCCTGCCAGGCTGACTCCGAGAAAACCAGAGAGCAAGAACGCCCCAGAAAAACCAGGAGCTGGTACTGATGCCTGAACACCCAGAAACTGTCCAGCCAGGCTTAGGAAACAAGGTATTTCCAATATTTCTGAGGGAAAAAAAGTATATATATTTCATGACTAAGATTTTGCTTACTCAAGCAATTCAGTGGACTTTTTTTTTTTTCTAGTATCTTTGTCCATTTGCATCCCTTCTCATAGGGATCATGGGTTTGGTTATTTACATGAGGAAGATTCAGTTGGAAGATTAGACTTATGTCCACAATCTGCAAACTATCACAGCTTTCACTCAGTTTGCCACAAGCAAGTTGTTTGTTGAAACTTTAGGCTTGTGTTTGCGAAGAAAATTAAATTTGAGCCCTGAATCCCACTTCAAACTCATTGCAAGTCAGATCCCTTGACTTCCTTCAGCTCCTTGGGAAACCTTAACCTCAGTTATTAAATTATTCTGACAGAAAGAGGGAGAGATTGACAGGGAGGTCATCAAAGAATGATACTGGAGTTGCTTGGAATAACAGTGATTGCAAGTGTGACCAGTGGTCTCTGCTGCTGTCAGAGCTTTTCCAAGTCTAATGAAAATCTATCTGGCATCTTGCCACTCCATGGGAGCTTTCTTACAGCATGTGACAGAATAGAGATGTCTTGACACACTGCTGGACCCTTAACTACATTTTCAGACTCATACTGATAGATTTGCCAACAAAACAAGCGGAAGCACGGAGCTCATGGGGAGAGAAAAAGAGCACAAACGTTAATCACCAAAAAACATAAACATCTACTACTCCTTCAAAGACAAAACACAAAGTGTGCAATACATTTCCATATTGCATGTTGTACTCAGCTGCAATTGTAATGCATTGTATTGATAATTTTAACAACCTATATTGTCATGAGATTGGTTTATGTTGGTATAGTTTCAATACAGCCCTCAAAAATATTTATTAAACACCTATACCTTAGGATGTGTTGTAAGCCTTAGTTTTGTCTCCTATAAAACAAGTAATGTTATAATGTGAAAGTTAAAATATTCAAATACTAGTGAGAACACTAGTAAACACTAGTTTATTACTAGAACACTAGTAATAAAACTCTTGAATTTCCAATCACTGTTTAAATCATACTTTCTTCTAATAAACTCCATAAATCACAGAATCACACAGAATCACAGAATGATGTGGGGTTGGAAGGGACCTCTGGAGATCATCCAGTCCAACTCCCTGCCAGAGCGGGGTCACCCAGAGCAGGTCCCACAGGAACGTGTCCAGGTGAGTTTGAATGTCTCCAGAGAAGGAGACTCCACCACCTCTCTGGGCAGCCTCTGCCAGGGCTCTGCCACCCTCACAGCGAAGAAGTTCCTCCTCATGTTTAGGTGGAACTTCCTGTGTTCCAGTTTGTGCCCATCTCCTTTTGTCCTGTCCCTGGGCACCACTGAAAAAAAACCCAACGACTAGAATCTACAATAAAACACCAGAGAAGTATTCTATTCTATTCTATTCACCTTAAGAAAAAAATATCTCTGGTTATCACATTCCTATGAACTAAAAATATTATGTAAATTATTTATAAGGTAATATAACATGCTTCGCACCATATTTTTACATCATTACACAGATAACTGTATGAGACATTCCTATCCCTAATCTAAATTGCACACTTTTAATAAATTTTTAAAGTAACACCCCAAAGTTTGCGAGTCTACTTCTGCCATCAATGCTGAGACTGGTGGCAGACCAGAAATGCCTCAGACAAGCCGAACAGGTTAAAAAAAGGGGTCTTTGCAGAACTTCAGAGAAATGCAGACCTTCTTCTACTGTAACCTCTTAGACAGGTAAGAAGTTCTTCGGCTGTTTTATGTAGTGTATCACAGAATCACAGAATCTTCTAGGTTGGAAGGGACCTTAAAGATCATCTTGTCCAACCATCAACCTAACTGACAAAAATAGACACCCACACAACAAACAAGGAGCATCATCACTAAACCAGACCTCCCAGCACTACATCAACCCGTCTTTTGAACACCTCCAGGGATGGGGCCTCAACCACCTCCCTGGGCAGCCCATTCCAATGGCTGAGAACCCTTTCAGTGAAAAAATTTTAAAAATTTTATCGTGGTAACGCTCATACAGAGGACACAGGAATCAAACACGGCACAGTAAATTCAACTTGGAGTTATCTCCCACCGCGATTTCCTCCTCTCCTTAACCAAGCATCTCAGCTGCAACATCACTGAGGTGACCGTACCTTCTACCCGAGTAACACATCCTTGTCTAAAGGCCATTAAAACTGCATAAAACCTCGTCAAACACGTCAGGGCTGCTCCATTTCTGCCCCGAAAAACAGCACAGCTACTCCTGCTTCCCTCGCTGCTTTGTAAGTGCTTTGTGGA
>NW_015090814.1:4499169-4510163 GCF_001431845.1 Calidris pugnax
ACGCCAGAGAAGTATTCTATTCTATTCTATTCACCTTAAGAAAAAAATATCTCTGGTTATCACATTCCTATGAACTAAAAATGTTATGTAAATTATTTATAAGGTAATATAACATGCTTCGCACCATATTTTTACATCATTACACAGATAACTGTATGAGACATTCCTATCCCTAATCTAAATTGCACACTTTTAATAAATTTTTAAAGTAACACCCCAAAGTTTGCGAGTCTACTTCTGCCATCAATGCTGAGACTGGTGGCAGACCAGAAATGCCTCAGACAAGCCGAACAGGTTAAAAAAAGGGGTCTTTGCAGAACTTCAGAGAAATGCAGACCTTCTTCTACTGTAACCTCTTAGACAGGTAAGAAGTTCTTCGGCTGTTTTATGTAGTGTATCACAGAATCACAGAATCTTCTAGGTTGGAAGGGACCTTAAAGATCATCTTGTCCAACCGTCAACCCAACTGACAAAAATAGACACCCACCCAACAAACAAGGAGCATCATCACTAAACCAGACCTCCCAGCACTACATCAACCCGTCTTTTGAACACCTCCAGGGATGGGGCCTCAACCACCTCCCTGGGCAGCCCATTCCAATGGCTGAGAACCCTTTCAGTGAAAAAATTTTAAAAATTTTATCGTGGTAACGCTCATACAGAGGACACAGGAATCAAACACGGCACAGTAAATTCAACTTGGAGTGAGACCTTCTTCTACTGTAATCTCTTAGACAGGTAAGAAGTTCTTTGGCTGTTTTATGAAGTGTATCGTGATAATGCTCATACAGAGGACACAGGAATCAAACACGGCACAGTAAATTCAACTTGGAGTTATCTCCCGCCACGATTTCCTCCTCTCCTCAACCAAGCAGCTCAGCTGCAGCATCACTGAGGTCACCATACCTTATACCGGAGTAACACATCCTTGTCTAAAGGATGCATAAAACCTTATCAAACACGTCAGGGCTGCTCCATTTCTGCCCCAAAAAACAGCACAGCTACTCCTGCTTCCCTCGCTGCTTTGTAAGTGCTTTGTGGAGATTTCCCGAGCTGGAGATGTGCCTTCAGACCCCAGATCTCATGCTGGATGAAGCGCAGTTAAATCGCCATCTGCCAACTCGTGTAATAAACCACTCAGGCAAACGCTGCTCTCAAAGGCTAAAACTGTTGGGAAAAACTTGGTGACTAAAAAAATCAAAACCCGGCAGTGACAACACCAGCAGAGATACGGCAGCGGAGTCAGAGGCTTGTTCTCCGCAAACACACCCAAATAACCAAACTAAAATGTTACTTCTCAGTCTCACACATGTGAAACGATGCATAGAGAGCTCTAACAGCCTGCATCTCCTTTTCCTGAGGAGGAACAGTTCAGAGGTACCACCTCAGGCTACTATCTGTGGGACATTTAGCACACGGACATTGCCTTCCCTAGCCATTTTTATTAATCCATCCCTTCATTTCAGCTGAACTTTTATAAGTGTCCAAGAAAGAAAATCTCTTATTTAACAGAATATTTTATTACTATTTTTATTTAGTTTTTAGTTTTCATGTAATCACAGAAAATGTGCTTCCATCTTAGATGTGGTTTAGGAGAAGAATTAAAAATTAAACTATTTGTGTAGGCCTAAAAAAGAAAACAAAAAGTAAAAAATCTCAGATCACACTACGCTCTCCTTTACGCTGATGTGATACAGAAAAAAATAATCCAGAGAAGTCAATGAAATGTCTTCAGACTGTCACAAGAAGAAATAAAATTAGAAAACAGCTTTCTCTCCTTATTGCCCAGTTTCAGGAATACCCTGAAGGCTTTTGGGTGGAAAACAGGATTTGGGATACAACTATTTACCACTATTTTACCAGCCAACGCTTCTGCAGGACCACTTACTTCCACTTATTGCAATTTCTAAAAAAATATAATACATTACTGTATTTTCTCTATCTTCCTATTTCATTAATTTTTAAATGAAAGTTCTTTGACTTTCCCTTGTAAGAATATTTGGAATCAAAAGAAATACCTTATTAGGCTGTAACATCCACATCCACATCCCTACGTGCTACTCAGCAAACGGACAGTACTTAATCTCTATTTCATTTATATATTTTTTTTAGATCAGATTCATCAGTGCAGTATCCGAAAGCAGATTACAGTATGGACACTTCAGCATGAATTTATTTTCTCTTGGTTTTCAGAAATGAAAATGAAATGTTTACGATGAGGGAGAACAAGGTGAGTCTGGCAGTGTCCAGGGGAGATGTTTGCTGGTCGAGATGCTGGGAGGGAAACTCTTACTACAGAGGAAACATGTCTATTATGGGGGGGTGATGCATCCCTATTATCTATTTCTCTTTTATATTTATCTATTTCTCTTTTATAAAAAAATTTTACCATTTATTTTCAATGACCAAATAGGTTTTGTATTTGCCGCTGTTCTACACAAGCACCACATTAATGAATTATGTATTACTATTAATTACAATATTACCTTGAAAATTTGCATTTACAAGTGTGTAAGAAGCGCATCAATGTATAAGGAGCTGTCACCTACAGTGTGGGAGCTTCAGACGTTCGCAATAATAAAGGGAAAAAACCTGAGGAGAAAATAATCCACTGAAAGGTGCGCAATGGAGATGACATCATTCCAAACATGACAGTAAAGAAAAACCCTCTCTTCCAAAATGCTAAGAAAAACCCACGAGCTATTCAGCTAAACCCCCCTCATCTTTAGTCTACGATTAAAGGAGTGAAAGTTTCAGGCAGTTGTTAAAAATCCAGATGTTTGCTGCAGCTGCCTCTCTTCAGGCCGCCCCAAAAACCACCTGCGGTTCAGCCGCTGCTTGTGGTTTCCCCCCGGGGGGCTGCAGCTTCCTGCCCCAGGTGCTCCTGAGAGCCACCCACTCCCGGGGTGGCCCCGCTGTCCCCTTCCTTCCAACCCGCTCCCCAGGATGCCCCAGTTGTCCCCCTCCTTCCCAGGAGGGCTGCCAGCCATGGGCAAGCTCCAGGAGGGAGCGGATCTGGGATGAACCCGGCCCTGCCAGCAAAGGGGAGGGAGTTTTCTGGTCTGATCCACACTGTAGGCACAAAATCCTTGAACCCAGGGCCAGGGAAGTGGCTGCAACAGACACCCACAGCCCAGTAGAAGAAGACATCCTTGCAGGTGGCACGCTATGCTGACATGAAAACTCATCTGCTGGCCGACAGAAACAGCCTTTGGAGAAAACTGCCTCCAGATCCAATTCAAATTAACATTAACCCTTCTTTTTTGCATTATATTAACAGCCTATCGATGCTATTAAGGGTATCCAGAAGCCTGTAACTCAGAATTCAACTCTTTATGTTCATTTACCAGACCTGTAAGCTATTACCACGGTACTAACAACATTCATCTGGGAAGTCCCAGATGACTAAGGAAACCAAGTGTTAAACACTTAAAAATCCATCAAAATAGCAAAATCAAATGTTCCTGTTCAGCTTTTTTTTTTATTTTGAGACATAAATAATCATTAAATATTTTTACTCTAACCCAGTACTTACGATTTATACTTTGGAGGAATTACAGCCTACCTTGATGCACCAGGGGAGGTTTAGGATGGATATTATGGGAAATTTTTACACTGAAAGGGTTATCAAACATCGGAACAGGCTGCCCTGGGAAGTGATTGAGTCACCACCCCTGGAGCTATTTAAAAGATGGGTAGAAATTGTGCTTAGAGATATGGTTTAGTGATGTTTTTTGTCAGTGTTGGGTTCATGGTTGGACTTGATGATCTGAAAGATCCCTTCCAACCCATGTGATTCTATGATTCCATGATCTATATGTAACTCTTGGTCCATACATTAATGTGCAATAAGAATACCTCAAGCACACAATACCTGCAAAATCTGAATCTATGTAGAAACAGACAATCAGTGCAATACAAAAGTATATTAAATGCTATTTGATAGAGAGGTTTGCTCCTAAAATGGAACAACAAAGATGTAGAAGAGGTGACACAGGGTCACCTTAACACAGGCAAGCTCTAAACAAGACTCAAAAGTCTGTGGATGGCCCCTTACAGTTACCCAAATTACTTGTGATTACAAGTATGACTCAAACTGGATTATACTAGTGCTCCTGCACAAACAGTACATCATCCCAGAGATTGTCCCTTCATTAATGTGCACCGCTGAAACCCATCGGGGAAACATTTACAAAATGTCAAAGCAGGTAAACCTGAAGCCACAGAGCTGGTATTCTCAGTGGGAGCAAATGGAAAAATTCATACTCTCCAACCTACTGGAGTTTAAATATGTTTTGAACGACGTACTGGATGAAAACAGGAGGGAGAGGAGTTACACAGTCAGTGGTCTCCAAACAGGGACATTACATGTATTTTCCACCAAGTTGAGAAATAAGAACTGGGAATAAAAGAGCAAAAATGCATCTCGAAATATCGAGCTATACAAATAAGTATACACTGATGGCGACACATTTTTCCATCAAAAGTACTTTTGCCATCAAGCTCAGACTAATAAAAATGAAACCTGAACCCAACCTGTTTTCAAAATGGAAACAAAACTCTGTTGTGTTTTTCCCTAATTAGTTTGGTGACTTGAGAAATGTTTAATAAACAAGATGCATTTTCATTATTTCACACTACTTAAATAAATCTGGTACAAAAATCCCAAGAGGACTTGTTATCTGATTAGAAAAATGAAAAAGCTTTACAGATCGGACCCCGCTCCCATTCAATACCAGGCGTTACCTCGTTACCTTCAGGGGGAATATGAATGTGCCCATAGTTAGCTGTGATTTATTAACTTTCCTGCAAAGCTTTTCTGAATCTAATGTTCATTAGATGCCAGACTTGAGAACCACAAGACCAAGGCGGCAGTAACCTATCATGACTCTGGCCTCCAGAAGCACAAAAGCATTAGGATTAATTAAACGCCTCCAGACCTTTCTTTCTGCTCTGGCTGCGCTCGCTGTCGAGCTAATTGCTTCTCTGCTCCAGCACACGATTATCTGCGTAGCAGCCAACTTCATGCCTTCTAAATGGGATGAACAGCCTGCAGATAGTGAGGCTGATGGCTTCAGATCTTTTTGGGGGTGCCTCGTAAGACAGCCGAAACGTTTTATGCAGACTAAGTGATCTTACATGGTTTTTTCTTCATCTGAATTTTTCGTGTTAGGAAATGAGCTGAATTATAAAACTCAGAATCTCAGTGGCCTTTTTAAAGCAAGTGCATCAATTAGAAAGATGAATAGAAAGGTCTTGATTGCAGCTGACATTACGGTTGTGAAACATTAACATTTCCAGCTGAAGAGAAGGACTTAGTTAATATAAAGATTAAGAAGTACCAAAGAAATCTTAAAGAGATACAAATGACAAATATGTTTATCAAAAAAAAACGGCTCTGAACCGATGGCACTGACTTGTGCTCTATTATTACTTGCTTCACAATCCCACGTAAGAGGATTACTGTCTATTTTGGCACTCTGTATAACAAGAGTATACAGCACATCACCGAGGGGCTGTACGAGGAGCCTGCCTCCTATCATCACACCCACACAGATACTCTTTGAGTCAAATCTCCCACATCAGAAAACCACCAGCTGTCGGTTCCCCGAGCTCCACACCATTTTGTTACTCAAGAAAACAAGGGGAAAGCAAAAAAAAAGTCGACAAGCCTTTTGCTTCTAATTTAACAGGAATGCAATACAGCCTATATTAAGGACAGAATTGTATTATTTTTCAGTTCTCTGCATACAAAAATAACCACCCTGCTCCTCACACTCCGTATCCTGATTGAAAAGAAAAGCAGCAGACAGCAATCCCGAGAGCATCCAGGGACTCTCCGACACAGTCACAAGGGTTACGCTGCCATCTCTTCTAATTCTGTGCTGCTAATTCTTCTAATGTCTCCAGACAGACCACGCAAACTGGGATTAATCCAGCCCGAGAAGAGTTGCTTAGCCCAGCAGTTGTACTGCAGAGAAACCTTCACACTTAGACCACAAAATAACTGATCTGAGCATCTTATTAAACTAGACAAGGGAAAATTCACTGCATTCCTAATACACTACACCAGTTTCTTCCTGTCAGGCACAATTCAAACAAAAAGCAGCTGGCTCATAGTGTAGGATGCCTCTCTGCTAATATAAACCTCATGGCTATCCAACTCTTCTACCACGACCATTCAGCAGTTCTCTCACTGTCTGTACCAGTTACATCTTCCCTACAGGAAAGTGGTCAACCTTGAACCAAGAGTTAGCAAAAGATATCAGTGTGCCAGCTTGGTCAAACAATGAGATGGCATTTCTCACATACCCTGAAACCATGACATGTGATAGATCCCTTCTTCAGTCTCTGTAATACTCAAGATATGTATAAATGTACAGTAGAACTCAAAGAATTAAAATACAGGGGCTTCTTGAAAGCACTACACTGCATCAGACCCACGGTAATCTCTTCCTTTTGTAGAATTTAAATTTGTAGTGTGGGGATGCAGGGGAGGATGAAGATGGGAATAAGGACTAAGGATTTTCCAGTACCTGAAGGGGCTCCAGGAGAGATGGGGAGGCACTCTGGATCAGAGAGAGGAGCCATAGGACAAGGGGGAATGGTTTGAAACTGAAAGAGGGGAGATTGAGATGAGATCTCAGGAAGAAATTCCTTCCTGTGAGGGTGGTGAGACACTAGAAGAGATTGCCCAGAGAAGCTGTGGCTGCCCCATCCCTGGAGGGGTTCAAGGCCAGGCTGGATGGGGCTTGGAGCAACCTGGTCTGGTGGGAGATGCCCCTGCCCAGGGCAGGGGGTTGGGACTGGATGATCTTTAAGGTCCCTTCCAACCTGAACCATTCTATGATGGGAAGTTAATTACAGATCTATCATATCATAAACAGCTCATTTTTACTTTACCCAAATACTTAAAATATTACTACTTACCCAAAGGACTAACAACATCAGTGTAGAAACCGTTGAAATTATATTACTTCATATATTCCTCTACCTTTCTCTGGTACATTAAATCTCTTATTCTTACTGTAGGCTGAGAAGGCATATACATACCCAATGCTTCTAACTCCCTAGATTTAAAAGCTTTTGTCAACTCCTTTCCCATCAGCTGGCCTAGCAAATACTAGCCAATCAGTTTTACCTCATTTATCACAGAAGGCTGATCTTTTAATTATCACAAACACATGGGTGTAGTAGCTTACCCACTTTTTTTTTTGCCTTTCAAGGAGAAACGCCTCCCTATTCGCTGTCTGTGTCCTACTTGGTGCCAAGCGTTCAAAGCTGGAGCTTATTGAGTTTATGGGTTATGAGCTGAAGCTCCAGCTTTGGGCACTCGTAGCCCATAAACTTAATAAGCACAAAAAATGTCATAATCAAACCAATATCAAGTAAGGCAAGGAGCAAAAGGTAATGAAGAAAGGTCATAGCATAGGCTCAGGCACAGAGATACTCCTGAACACAGAGAGTACTCTTTTAGAAGTGCTCATTGTCCTTCTCCCAGAGTTTTGGGAGAAGCCATGGAGTAAACACACAGATATCATTGCCTGCTTTGCTTCTGCAGCCAAAGGAGTTCACACTGGCCACCTCTATCTTTGCCATTATGATCACTGTCCCAATAAAATATACAGCCACTAAGGTCAATAGATATACAGAGCTTTCACATACCAAAAGAGTGCAATTGCTATTTAGGAAATATAATTTAGAGTACAGCTCTTCCTTCAAGCATCAATTCAGTCTTTAGCTCTGCCTCTGAAAAACTGTTTATGGAAAAACTATCACGTTACAGAAATGCAGTGCTGAGTTAGAGCCTTTTTACTCTCCTTATAGGAGGGGACCTCCAGGTATGGTTAACAAACTAACACCTACTTGTTTCAGACAGACCCCAAAATCCCAGTTCCTGCCCTCACTCATGCCATTAGCAGAAGAAACGTAGTTTTCTGAAATTCCTCTGTTAGGCCAATTATAGAAGTTACCAGATAAATGCCTGCATTTGTGTACATCAGCGTTACCATATTGCAGACTCACAAGCTCCTGTGTTTTCTGTATTCCTCCATGACCATAAAATTTCCCTAGGGTTCCCCTCGCTATTTCTGTCACTAGGCAGCTGTATTAAGTCAAGTTGATACAAATTGCTCATGATGTTTAAAGAAATTACAGCCTCTTATAGTATGTAGTCGTCTTCCGTGAGTTTTTTTACTTTTTGAAATGGGAGGGTTGTTACTGAAGCTATTTGCACTCCAGAAGGTTACACTCTCTATTAAGTCTCTTCTTCGCTCACTGGGATGAAGTAACAAAAGGAAACATAAATTCAGATAAAAAATCATGAAGTGGCAAGCTACTTTGTTACTATTTTTTAAACTTTAAGCTACTGAAATGGCAGGGATTGATGAATGGTGTGGAGAGAGGCATGTTGGGCAAAAGCGGGAGATGTTGAGCCGGGGGGCAAGAAAAGCATGGGCAGAAGCAAAGCTTCTCTGTTTTCTCCATCTTCAAGACTCTCTGGCCTTGCCAGGGGCTTTCCTGGACCTCACAGACACTTACAGCAGCACCTTCAGCCCTTCCCATGGACTGTCCCCAAGAGCTCCTTCCGGCTCTGCCCTCCACCACCTTGGACCCCACCGAGGAGGCACTGCTGGTCCCACACCGCTGGCACTGAACCTCCGCGTGTCCTTCAACCTCTCCGGTTTTGTTCCAGCTGAAAAATCCCACCTAACCAGCAATCCTCAGGGGATGTTTCCCATGAATTTCACGTGGCGTTGACCTGCAAGACCGTGGGCTCATTCCTTTGGGACCTTTGGTGGAAAAGGTAGTGTTTTCAGTTGCCTTACACACAGCAATCTACTATGGCTGAATACAGCAATTTCTCTTTAAGCACAGGGAAAGCTTTACACACAGCAACACCAGATAATTTCTGACAGAGTATTTCCTTTAGATATTTTTAGAAACAGATGAGGCTTGCTTAACACATTTTGTTTGAGTAATTACAGGTTAGCAGCCACCACAGCGTCCTCACAACTATTCCACTATCACTTTATCTACAAAAACACATTTCTTAAAAAGACTTCTGGTGAGGTCGGGTATTTAGATTTTAATCTAAACAGGGACTGAAAAAAACAAAAGGAGAAGTGGGAACTAAGGTGTCATTGGGAGCACTTGGCTTCAGGAGCCCATTGGCACCTTTGAGTGCCTACACAACACCTGAAGTTGAGCACATTGAACAAATCTGTGATAAACACTGGGATAAACTACAACCTGAGTATGAAGGAGCAAATACCATGCCCTGGTAAGCAAAGCATCTATGAGAAGATACATCGATTATCTGAAATATTCTGATTTTAGAGGATATCTTAATTAATCCATAAAGGAAAGGATATAACCACAGGCAAATCCAGCCAGGATCTACCTTTTGATCACTTAGAAGCAGCTGATTGAAAAGAGACAGATAAATATGGAAAGTAGTTGCTAATTTACAAAAGCTTACTAAATTCAAATAATCGAAGAGGTGGTTTCAGAGCAAATTTTAAGAAAATCAATGCTGAGACAACCCTTGAGGCTTTCATTCTAATCCCATAAACACCAAAGGTAAAAGGCAGAGAGAGTAATGGTCAGATTGAGGTCCTGCCATGCATGGTGCAAGTCAAAGAAAGTGTTGATATAAATATATGCAAGGAAAAAATTGGAGCAACCAAAAAACATCCCAACAAGCTAACGAAAAGAAAGCAAGCTGCTTAAAAAGAACCTGTACTGAAAGTGGAATAGAAAATCAAAGAGGAACAGCACAGGAGCATATAATCAGTGAACACACAGCACTGTTCTGCAAGTACTTCACACGGGACAGTTCATGTTTATTTTCTTTGAACAATTTTTGTATCCACTTGTTCAAATTACAAATAAAAATATACATGTTTTTTTTTTCCGACTACACCTCCTGCAAACTTACCATGAAATGTACTTCATACCAGTGTGTGATGTTTTTCACTGGTGTGATTTGCCTTCGCTGCCAAGTAAGCTGTTTACCTACAGGAGAATTAGTCCTTTCAGATTAGACTATCAGCTCTCATGAAACAGCACTCGAGTGTCTGTGTTCTGGCTTCCCCATTTCTCAGGTAAGAACAAATTCCCCGTGGCAGAAAAGAAGGGAAGAGGAAAGTTCCTGAGCTCGTCCCGTTAACGCCGCGCAGTGTGTCTGAATTTCTGGCCTCGTGACAGCACAACAGATGCCCAAACTCCCAACTGTGCGGTGGCAAAGCAGGACACAGCCCATACTTCCCCGTGCTGCCGGATGCTGACATATTCTTTCCCATCGTGGGAAATGTCCTGCTTTTTTCTGGGCACTGGGAAGGAGTTGGGACACGGATATGGCTGACCCAAGTGAAATTAGCTGCGTGCACGCTGCAGAGATGTCTGTTGTGATAACTTTGCTAACTCCAGCCCTTGTGACTACAAAGTCCAACTCAGCTGTGGTAAAAGCACCACAGGACTTGAATAAAAGCATGGACACCTGCACTCAGAAGGCCAACAGAGTTCATAGAGTCATAGAATGGTTTGAGTTGGAAGGGACCTTAAAATCACTGAGTTCCAACCCCTGCCCTGGGCAGGGACACCTCCCACCAGACCAGGTTGCTCCAAGCCCCATCCAGCCTGGCCTTGAACCCCTCCAGGGATGGGGCAGCCACAGCTTCTCGGGACAACCTTGGCCAATGCCTCATGACCCTCATAGTGAAGAATTCATTCCTTGTATCTAACCTAAATCTACCCTCTTTTAGCTTGAAGCCATTACCCCTTGTCCTATCACTACAAGCTCTTATAAAAAGTCCCTCTCCTGCTTTCTTGTAGGCCCCCTTTAGGTAGGTCTCCCCAGAGTCTTCCCTTCTCCAGGCTGAACCCCCCCAACTCTCTCAGCCTGTCCTCACAGCAGAGGGGCTACAGCCCTCTGAGCATCTTCATGGACTCCTCTGGATCCATCCCAACAGGTCCATGTCCTTCCTGTGCTG
>NW_015090814.1:4519434-4538016 GCF_001431845.1 Calidris pugnax
CCTAAAAAAGAAAACAAAAAGTAAAAAATCTCAGATCACACTACGCTCTCCTTTACGCTGATGTGATACAGAAAAAAATAATCCAGAGAAGTCAATGAAATGTCTTCAGATTGTCACAAGAAGAAATAAAATTAGAAAACAGCTTTCTCTCCTTATTGCCCAGGTTCAGGAATACCTGAAGGCTCTTGGGTGGAAAACAGGATTTGGGATACAACTATTTACCACTATTTTACCAGCCAATGCTTCTGTAGGACCACTTACTTGCAATTTCTAAAAAAATATAACACATACTATATTTTCTCTATCTTCCTATTTCATTATTTTTTAAATAAAAGTTCTTTGACTTTCCCTTGTAAGAATATTTGGAATCAAAAGAAATACCTTATTAGGCTGTAACATCCACATCCCTACGTGCTACTCAGCAAACGGACAGTACTTAATCTCTATTTCATTTATATATTTTTTTTAGATCAGATTCATCAGTGCAGTATCCGAAAGCAGATTACAGTATGGACACTTCAGCATGAATTTATTTTCTCTTGGTTTTCAGAAATGAAAATGAAATGTTTACGATGAGGGAGAACAAGGTGAGTCTGGCAGTGTCCAGGGGAGATGTTTGCTGGTCGAGATGCTGGGAGGGAAACTCTTACTACAGAGGAAACATGTCTATTATGGGGGGGTGATGCATCCCTATTATCTATTTCTCTTTTATATTTATCTATTTCTCTTTTATAAAAAAATTTTACCATTTATTTTCAATGACCAAATAGGTTTTGTATTTGCCGCTGTTCTACACAAGCACCACATTAATGAATTATGTATTACTATTAATTACAATATTACCTTGAAAATTTGCATTTACAAGTGTGTAAGAAGCGCATCAATGTATAAGGAGCTGTCACCTACAGTGTGGGAGCTTCAGACGTTCGCAATAATAAAGGGAAAAAACCTGAGGAGAAAATAATCCACTGAAAGGTGCGCAATGGAGATGACATCATTCCAAACATGACAGTAAAGAAAAACCCTCTCTTCCAAAATGCTAAGAAAAACCCACGAGCTATTCAGCTAAACCCCCCTCATCTTTAGTCTACGATTAAAGGAGTGAAAGTTTCAGGCAGTTGTTAAAAATCCAGATGTTTGCTGCAGCTGCCTCTCTTCAGGCCGCCCCAAAAACCACCTGCGGTTCAGCCGCTGCTTGTGGTTTCCCCCCGGGGGGCTGCAGCTTCCTGCCCCAGGTGCTCCTGAGAGCCACCCACTCCCGGGGTGGCCCCGCTGTCCCCTTCCTTCCAACCCGCTCCCCAGGATGCCCCAGTTGTCCCCCTCCTTCCCAGGAGGGCTGCCAGCCATGGGCAAGCTCCAGGAGGGAGCGGATCTGGGATGAACCCGGCCCTGCCAGCAAAGGGGAGGGAGTTTTCTGGTCTGATCCACACTGTAGGCACAAAATCCTTGAACCCAGGGCCAGGGAAGTGGCTGCAACAGACACCCACAGCCCAGTAGAAGAAGACATCCTTGCAGGTGGCACGCTATGCTGACATGAAAACTCATCTGCTGGCCGACAGAAACAGCCTTTGGAGAAAACTGCCTCCAGATCCAATTCAAATTAACATTAACCCTTCTTTTTTGCATTATATTAACAGCCTATCGATGCTATTAAGGGTATCCAGAAGCCTGTAACTCAGAATTCAACTCTTTATGTTCATTTACCAGACCTGTAAGCTATTACCACGGTACTAACAACATTCATCTGGGAAGTCCCAGATGACTAAGGAAACCAAGTGTTAAACACTTAAAAATCCATCAAAATAGCAAAATCAAATGTTCCTGTTCAGCTTTTTTTTTTATTTTGAGACATAAATAATCATTAAATATTTTTACTCTAACCCAGTACTTACGATTTATACTTTGGAGGAATTACAGCCTACCTTGATGCACCAGGGGAGGTTTAGGATGGATATTATGGGAAATTTTTACACTGAAAGGGTTATCAAACATCGGAACAGGCTGCCCTGGGAAGTGATTGAGTCACCACCCCTGGAGCTATTTAAAAGATGGGTAGAAATTGTGCTTAGAGATATGGTTTAGTGATGTTTTTTGTCAGTGTTGGGTTCATGGTTGGACTTGATGATCTGAAAGATCCCTTCCAACCCATGTGATTCTATGATTCCATGATCTATATGTAACTCTTGGTCCATACATTAATGTGCAATAAGAATACCTCAAGCACACAATACCTGCAAAATCTGAATCTATGTAGAAACAGACAATCAGTGCAATACAAAAGTATATTAAATGCTATTTGATAGAGAGGTTTGCTCCTAAAATGGAACAACAAAGATGTAGAAGAGGTGACACAGGGTCACCTTAACACAGGCAAGCTCTAAACAAGACTCAAAAGTCTGTGGATGGCCCCTTACAGTTACCCAAATTACTTGTGATTACAAGTATGACTCAAACTGGATTATACTAGTGCTCCTGCACAAACAGTACATCATCCCAGAGATTGTCCCTTCATTAATGTGCACCGCTGAAACCCATCGGGGAAACATTTACAAAATGTCAAAGCAGGTAAACCTGAAGCCACAGAGCTGGTATTCTCAGTGGGAGCAAATGGAAAAATTCATACTCTCCAACCTACTGGAGTTTAAATATGTTTTGAACGACGTACTGGATGAAAACAGGAGGGAGAGGAGTTACACAGTCAGTGGTCTCCAAACAGGGACATTACATGTATTTTCCACCAAGTTGAGAAATAAGAACTGGGAATAAAAGAGCAAAAATGCATCTCGAAATATCGAGCTATACAAATAAGTATACACTGATGGCGACACATTTTTCCATCAAAAGTACTTTTGCCATCAAGCTCAGACTAATAAAAATGAAACCTGAACCCAACCTGTTTTCAAAATGGAAACAAAGCTCTGTTGTGTTTTTTCCCTAATTGGTTTGGTGACTTGAGAAATGTTTAATAAACAAGATGCATTTTCATTATTTCACACTACTTAAATAAATCTGGTACAAAAATCCCAAGAGGACTTGTTATCTGATTAGAAAAATGAAAAAGCTTTACAGATCGGACCCCGCTCCCATTCAATACCAGGCGTTACCTCGTTACCTTCAGGGGGAATATGAATGTGCCCATAGTTAGCTGTGATTTATTAACTTTCCTGCAAAGCTTTTCTGAATCTAATGTTCATTAGATGCCAGACTTGAGAACCACAAGACCAAGGCGGCAGTAACCTATCATGACTCTGGCCTCCAGAAGCACAAAAGCATTAGGATTAATTAAACGCCTCCAGACCTTTCTTTCTGCTCTGGCTGCGCTCGCTGTCGAGCTAATTGCTTCTCTGCTCCAGCACACGATTATCTGCGTAGCAGCCAACTTCATGCCTTCTAAATGGGATGAACAGCCTGCAGATAGTGAGGCTGATGGCTTCAGATCTTTTTGGGGGTGCCTCGTAAGACAGCCGAAACGTTTTATGCAGACTAAGTGATCTTACATGGTTTTTTCTTCATCTGAATTTTTCGTGTTAGGAAATGAGCTGAATTATAAAACTCAGAATCTCAGTGGCCTTTTTAAAGCAAGTGCATCAATTAGAAAGATGAATAGAAAGGTCTTGATTGCAGCTGACATTACGGTTGTGAAACATTAACATTTCCAGCTGAAGAGAAGGACTTAGTTAATATAAAGATTAAGAAGTACCAAAGAAATCTTAAAGAGATACAAATGACAAATATGTTTATCAAAAAAAAACGGCTCTGAACCGATGGCACTGACTTGTGCTCTATTATTACTTGCTTCACAATCCCACGTAAGAGGATTACTGTCTATTTTGGCACTCTGTATAACAAGAGTATACAGCACATCACCGAGGGGCTGTACGAGGAGCCTGCCTCCTATCATCACACCCACACAGATACTCTTTGAGTCAAATCTCCCACATCAGAAAACCACCAGCTGTCGGTTCCCCGAGCTCCACACCATTTTGTTACTCAAGAAAACAAGGGGAAAGCAAAAAAAAAGTCGACAAGCCTTTTGCTTCTAATTTAACGGGAATGCAATACAGCCTATATTAAGGACAGAATTGTATTATTTTTCAGTTCTCTGCATACAAAAATAACCACCCTGCTCCTCACACTCCGTATCCTGATTGAAAAGAAAAGCAGCAGACAGCAATCCCGAGAGCATCCAGGGACTCTCCGACACAGTCACAAGGGTTACGCTGCCATCTCTTCTAATTCTGTGCTGCTAATTCTTCTAATGTCTCCAGACAGACCACGCAAACTGGGATTAATCCAGCCCGAGAAGAGTTGCTTAGCCCAGCAGTTGTACTGCAGAGAAACCTTCACACTTAGACCACAAAATAACTGATCTGAGCATCTTATTAAACTAAACAAGGGAAAATTCACTGCATTCCTAATACACTACACCAGTTTCTTCCTGTCAGGCACAATTCAAACAAAAAGCAGCTGGCTCATAGTGTAGGATGCCTCTCTGCTAATATAAACCTCATGGCTATCCAACTCTTCTACCACGACCATTCAGCAGTTCTCTCACTGTCTGTACCAGTTACATCTTCCCTACAGGAAAGTGGTCAACCTTGAACCAAGAGTTAGCAAAAGATATCAGTGTGCCAGCTTGGTCAAACAATGAGATGGCATTTCTCACATACCCTGAAACCATGACATGTGATAGATCCCTTCTTCAGTCTCTGTAATACTCAAGATATGTATAAATGTACAGTAGAACTCAAAGAATTAAAATACAGGGGCTTCTTGAAAGCACTACACTGCATCAGACCCACGGTAATCTCTTCCTTTTGTTGAATTTAAATTTGGAGTGTGGGGATGCAGGGGAGGATGAAGATGGGAATAAGGACTAAGGATTTTCCAGTACCTGAAGGGGCTCCAGGAGAGATGGGGAGGCACTCTGGATCAGAGAGAGGAGCCATAGGACAAGGGGGAATGGTTTGAAACTGAAAGAGGGGAGATTGAGATGAGATCTCAGGAAGAAATTCCTTCCTGTGAGGGTGGTGAGACACTAGAAGAGATTGCCCAGAGAAGCTGTGGCTGCCCCATCCCTGGAGGGGTTCAAGGCCAGGCTGGATGGGGCTTGGAGCAACCTGGTCTGGTGGGAGATGCCCCTGCCCAGGGCAGGGGGTTGGGACTGGATGATCTTTAAGGTCCCTTCCAACCTGAACCATTCTATGATGGGAAGTTAATTACAGATCTATCATATCATAAACAGCTCATTTTTACTTTACCCAAATACTTAAAATATTACTACTTACCCAAAGGACTAACAACATCAGTGTAGAAACCGTTGAAATTATATTACTTCATATATTCCTCTACCTTTCTCTGGTACATTAAATCTCTTATTCTTACTGTAGGCTGAGAAGGCATATACATACCCAATGCTTCTAACTCCCTAGATTTAAAAGCTTTTGTCAACTCCTTTCCCATCAGCTGGCCTAGCAAATACTAGCCAATCAGTTTTACCTCATTTATCACAGAAGGCTGATCTTTTAATTATCACAAACACATGGGTGTAGTAGCTTACCCACTTTTTTTTTTGCCTTTCAAGGAGAAACGCCTCCCTATTCGCTGTCTGTGTCCTACTTGGTGCCAAGCGTTCAAAGCTGGAGCTTATTGAGTTTATGGGTTATGAGCTGAAGCTCCAGCTTTGGGCACTCGTAGCCCATAAACTTAATAAGCACAAAAAATGTCATAATCAAACCAATATCAAGTAAGGCAAGGAGCAAAAGGTAATGAAGAAAGGTCATAGCATAGGCTCAGGCACAGAGATACTCCTGAACACAGAGAGTACTCTTTTAGAAGTGCTCATTGTCCTTCTCCCAGAGTTTTGGGAGAAGCCATGGAGTAAACACACAGATATCATTGCCTGCTTTGCTTCTGCAGCCAAAGGAGTTCACACTGGCCACCTCTATCTTTGCCATTATGATCACTGTCCCAATAAAATATACAGCCACTAAGGTCAATAGATATACAGAGCTTTCACATACCAAAAGAGTGCAATTGCTATTTAGGAAATATAATTTAGAGTACAGCTCTTCCTTCAAGCATCAATTCAGTCTTTAGCTCTGCCTCTGAAAAACTGTTTATGGAAAAACTATCACGTTACAGAAATGCAGTGCTGAGTTAGAGCCTTTTTACTCTCCTTATAGGAGGGGACCTCCAGGTATGGTTAACAAACTAACACCTACTTGTTTCAGACAGACCCCAAAATCCCAGTTCCTGCCCTCACTCATGCCATTAGCAGAAGAAACGTAGTTTTCTGAAATTCCTCTGTTAGGCCAATTATAGAAGTTACCAGATAAATGCCTGCATTTGTGTACATCAGCGTTACCATATTGCAGACTCACAAGCTCCTGTGTTTTCTGTATTCCTCCATGACCATAAAATTTCCCTAGGGTTCCCCTCGCTATTTCTGTCACTAGGCAGCTGTATTAAGTCAAGTTGATACAAATTGCTCATGATGTTTAAAGAAATTACAGCCTCTTATAGTATGTAGTCGTCTTCCGTGAGTTTTTTTACTTTTTGAAATGGGAGGGTTGTTACTGAAGCTATTTGCACTCCAGAAGGTTACACTCTCTATTAAGTCTCTTCTTCGCTCACTGGGATGAAGTAACAAAAGGAAACATAAATTCAGATAAAAAATCATGAAGTGGCAAGCTACTTTGTTACTATTTTTTAAACTTTAAGCTACTGAAATGGCAGGGATTGATGAATGGTGTGGAGAGAGGCATGTTGGGCAAAAGCGGGAGATGTTGAGCCGGGGGGCAAGAAAAGCATGGGCAGAAGCAAAGCTTCTCTGTTTTCTCCATCTTCAAGACTCTCTGGCCTTGCCAGGGGCTTTCCTGGACCTCACAGACACTTACAGCAGCACCTTCAGCCCTTCCCATGGACTGTCCCCAAGAGCTCCTTCCGGCTCTGCCCTCCACCACCTTGGACCCCACCGAGGAGGCACTGCTGGTCCCACACCGCTGGCACTGAACCTCCGCGTGTCCTTCAACCTCTCCGGTTTTGTTCCAGCTGAAAAATCCCACCTAACCAGCAATCCTCAGGGGATGTTTCCCATGAATTTCACGTGGCGTTGACCTGCAAGACCGTGGGCTCATTCCTTTGGGACCTTTGGTGGAAAAGGTAGTGTTTTCAGTTGCCTTACACACAGCAATCTACTATGGCTGAATACAGCAATTTCTCTTTAAGCACAGGGAAAGCTTTACACACAGCAACACCAGATAATTTCTGACAGAGTATTTCCTTTAGATATTTTTAGAAACAGATGAGGCTTGCTTAACACATTTTGTTTGAGTAATTACAGGTTAGCAGCCACCACAGCGTCCTCACAACTATTCCACTATCACTTTATCTACAAAAACACATTTCTTAAAAAGACTTCTGGTGAGGTCGGGTATTTAGATTTTAATCTAAACAGGGACTGAAAAAAACAAAAGGAGAAGTGGGAACTAAGGTGTCATTGGGAGCACTTGGCTTCAGGAGCCCATTGGCACCTTTGAGTGCCTACACGACACCTGAAGTTGAGCACATTGAACAAATCTGTGATAAACACTGGGATAAACTACAACCTGAGTATGAAGGAGCAAATACCATGCCCTGGTAAGCAAAGCATCTATGAGAAGATACATCGATTATCTGAAATATTCTGATTTTAGAGGATATCTTAATTAATCCATAAAGGAAAGGATATAACCACAGGCAAATCCAGCCAGGATCTACCTTTTGATCACTTAGAAGCAGCTGATTGAAAAGAGACAGATAAATATGGAAAGTAGTTGCTAATTTACAAAAGCTTACTAAATTCAAATAATCGAAGAGGTGGTTTCAGAGCAAATTTTAAGAAAATCAATGCTGAGACAACCCTTGAGGCTTTCATTCTAATCCCATAAACACCAAAGGTAAAAGGCAGAGAGAGTAATGGTCAGATTGAGGTCCTGCCATGCATGGTGCAAGTCAAAGAAAGTGTTGATATAAATATATGCAAGGAAAAAATTGGAGCAACCAAAAAACATCCCAACAAGCTAACGAAAAGAAAGCAAGCTGCTTAAAAAGAACCTGTACTGAAAGTGGAATAGAAAATCAAAGAGGAACAGCACAGGAGCATATAATCAGTGAACACACAGCACTGTTCTGCAAGTACTTCACACGGGACAGTTCATGTTTATTTTCTTTGAACAATTTTTGTATCCACTTGTTCAAATTACAAATAAAAATATACATGTTTTTTTTTTCCGACTACACCTCCTGCAAACTTACCATGAAATGTACTTCATACCAGTGTGTGATGTTTTTCACTGGTGTGATTTGCCTTCGCTGCCAAGTAAGCTGTTTACCTACAGGAGAATTAGTCCTTTCAGATTAGACTATCAGCTCTCATGAAACAGCACTCGAGTGTCTGTGTTCTGGCTTCCCCATTTCTCAGGTAAGAACAAATTCCCCGTGGCAGAAAAGAAGGGAAGAGGAAAGTTCCTGAGCTCATCCCGTTAACGCCGCGCAGTGTGTCTGAATTTCTGGCCTCGTGACAGCACAACAGATGCCCAAACTCCCAACTGTGCGGTGGCAAAGCAGGACACAGCCCATACTTCCCCGTGCTGCCGGATGCTGACATATTCTTTCCCATCGTGGGAAATGTCCTGCTTTTTTCTGGGCACTGGGAAGGAGTTGGGATACAGATATGGCTGACCCAAGTGAAATTAGCTGCGTGCACGCTGCAGAGATGTCTGTTGTGATAACTTTGCTAACTCCAGCCCTTGTGACTACAAAGTCCAACTCAGCTGTGGTAAAAGCACCACAGGACTTGAATAAAAGCATGGACACCTGCACTCAGAAGGCCAACAGAGTTCATAGAGTCATAGAATGGTTTGAGTTGGAAGGGACCTTAAAATCACTGAGTTCCAACCCCTGCCCTGGGCAGGGACACCTCCCACCAGACCAGGTTGCTCCAAGCCCCATCCAGCCTGGCCTTGAACCCCTCCAGGGATGGGGCAGCCACAGCTTCTCGGGACAACCTTGGCCAATGCCTCATGACCCTCATAGTGAAGAATTCATTCCTTGTATCTAACCTAAATCTACCCTCTTTTAGCTTGAAGCCATTACCCCTTGTCCTATCACTACAAGCTCTTGTAAAAAGTCCCTCTCCTGCTTTCTTGTTCTTATAAAAAGTCCCTCTCCTGCTTTCTTGTAGGTCCCCTTTAGGCACTGCAAAGCTGTTATAAGGTCTCCCCAGAGCCTTCCCCCCTTTAGGTAGGTCTCCCCAGAGTCTTCCCTTCTCCAGGCTGAACCCCCCCAACTCTCTCAGCCTGTCCTCACAGCAGAGGGGCTACAGCCCTCTGAGCATCTTCATGGACTCCTCTGGATCCATCCCAACAGGTCCATGTCCTTCCTGTGCCGGATCCATCCCAACAGGTCCCTGTCCTTCCTGTGCTGAGGACTCCAGAGCTGGACACAGAGCTCCAGGTGGGGTCTCCCCAGAGCGGAGCAGACCAGAGAATCCCCTCCCTTGCCCTGCTGGCCACGTTGCTTTTGAAGGAGCCCAGGATATAGTTGGCTTTGTGGGCTGCCAGGGCATGTTGCCGAGACACGTTGAGCTTCTCATCAACCACAAATTGTTTGCTCCTTGTGCAGAGCCCTCACTTCCACAGGTTCCCCAGGGAAAACATTGTCCTCCTCCAACTGCGCTGGCTTCAGCACCTTCAGATTACACCCTCATGACCCCCAGAGTCCCCCATAACTGCTGAGGGGACGTTGCCGAGGCACCCTTGGAGACTTGGAGCTAAATTTTGACAGCTCTGGCAAGGATTCACAGGAAGGCAGGTGATGGACTTGCCCTGCCCTCAGAGTCCACGTGTCACTGTCTCATCCATCAGTGGCGCGAGGCAGAGCTAACACTTACTTCGACCCCTACGGTCAACAGAGGCAACGGCTGCCAGAGGGGACTAGTTGAAGTAGGTGGCATTTTTGAGCGGTAACTCCTCAACTGTTTCCAAAAGAAATGGCAAAGGCACGTAAAAGCAACAAAAAAAGGAAAACTGAGTTCATGCCTCCCAAGTAACAAGGGTTCTGAAAGTGCTATCAGGGCGAAAAAGACTTAAAATGGGATTACAAAGAGGGTGTGAGACTGAAGAGTCTGATATGATTGAGGTGCTTTTCTGCTCTTTTAAAATCCGTGGATGAAATCGATCCACCTACCTTAAAAATCAGAATATGTAGGTGCTGGCCTTCAGGATGAAACAGCAGCTTGAGCCTCATTGATTTAATTGCCCACGTTCCCTGGCACAGCCAAGACAAAAATCTCTGTATCTTTGAACGGTGGGAGGGAGAAATCCAGTCTCCTCTCTTTTGGCTGCGTAAGCCCTTTCACAGCAATTAAGTCCTCCCAGGTGAGGCGGCCACTGAATGAAAGTGAAGGGGAAAGGGAGGAAACACAAAGCCCCTCTAATCCACTTGCAACAGGAGTAGTTACGGTGACCCTTTCCAAAACAGTCAAGGTACCCAGCAGAGAGCTAAGGTTTCCAGCCCCGGGGTAATCAGACACTGGGTCCCAAGCCTTCAGTTCCTGGGAGAAGGTACAAACCAGCTGCTACTTAAAGGCCACTTTCACATCTAAGTTTCCGAGCTCCTCTGGGGACCACGGCAGGTTCAGACGCTTGTCTGCCCAAGCCAGCCCTGCAGCAGAGCTCGCCGGAGAAGAAAGGACCTGCTGTCCAAGAAAACACCATTCCCAAGCTCCAGCAGGTGAAAAGGGCACTGCCAGCCTCGGAAACAAAACACTAAGAATTCTTCACAAGTGGTAAGGAAGGAAAACAACTGTGCCTGAGACTTCAGTGAGTTCCAGGCCCCTGGATCCAACACAGTTTTTACACTTAAATGTGAAACAGTATATTCATATATATTGTTAATCATATATTATTATATAATATTAATATATATAATGGGGTAATGGTTTTAAACTGAAAGAAGAGAGATTTTGATTAGATATTAGGAAGAAATTCTTTGCTGTGAGGGTGGTGAGACACTGGAAGAGGTTGCCCAGAGAAGCTGTGGCTGCCCCATCCCTGGAGGGGTTCAAGGCCAGGCTGGATGGGGCTTGGAGCAACCTGGTCTGGTGGGAGGTGTCCCTGCCCAGGGCAGGGGGTTGGAACTCGATGATCTTGAAGGTCCCTTCCAACCCAAACCATTCTGTGATTCTATGAAAAGTAAAGAGATGATGAGGGAATCATGTTCATAAGTCTCTTCTCCCTCCTAAGAAGGGCAGAGCACATTTTGCCAGTGATTTCAAGCGATGCTTTGTCGATGCAGCTACTTGTGAACCATGTCACAGCTCACGGCAAGGACACAGCAGGAGAGATGCAGAAAGCATCCCTAAGGGACGTGACACTGACGGGGCCAGTGGAGGTGTATCACTCACAGCATTAAATCCCTCGGGCAGAGAACTTCAGAGGAAAAGCTGCCCCCACCTTTCATTGAACTCACTGTGTGCTCACACTGCTTACACAGACACAGAACCCCAGCTTCTCTAAATGCCCAAAGAAATTATATCTAGGATTACACCATGGAAAAAAAAAAAACACATCAGTCCACCTCCGGAGCAGGAGACTAAAGGGGAGAAGAAAAGCAAAATGCATCTTTCTATTTCCTCAGTTATAGAAAAGGGTAATAAAACTGCACAGTGCTACTTTAAGTAATTATTAGGAACTGTGCCTGCTGCCTGATCAGCATTTTACCCAAAAAAAAAAAAAAAAAGATGTTACAGAAATGCCAGAGAAGCACAATACTGAACCCTCTGTGTGCTAAATCAACCGTGTGGGAAAACAGCATCATCCACAGGCACAAACAGACCCGCAGTCGCTTCACCTGCATCCCAAAATGCTCCCTCTGCCCGGCTGAGTGTGCAAACAAAGCAAACAGGGGTTTGTACAAAAAGGGCTGCTGATGGGGCAAGTCTCGGTGTCAGCCTAAGGATAAAACAAGACATGGATGGTTTTCACTCAGACAAACTAAAATCCTGCGTTTGAGGAACAAGCTCAGCACGGTGCTCTTTTACAAGGGAAATCAATACAAAAATGCAGGTGGACGTCGTTGCCAACTTCCAGCTTCGATGCCCTTTTGCTTCAACTTTTGATTCATAAAATCCTCCCTCCTCACAGGCGTGTTGTAAAAATAAATGTACTATGTCTGTAGGGTTTACCAAGTGTAGGGACCAGCGCTGAGAAAACCCTGCAGGAAACAAGCCTTGTTGGATATCGGGTAGCAGGAAGGGTATTCCATGTAAACCACAAGCGATCACAGACCGAATGATGACAATAAAATGAAATGCTGGTCAGCTGTTTCACTGCTTCCAGACAGTCCCTCCTGTTGAGCAAGAAAGTTGATCCTGCCTTGGAAAACCTCAGTGATCCTGCAACGTCTGCACAGAGGACCCAATGCCCCCAGCAGGCTCCAGCTCCTGTCCTCCAGTAGCATCCGTAACCCCAGAGTGGCCAGACCAAGACCTGTTGGAATGGGGCCAGAGGAGGCCACGAAGATGCTCAGAGGGCTGGAGCCCCTCTGCTATGAAGACAGGCTGATAGAGTTAGGGGTGTTCAGCCTGGAGAAGAGAAGGCTCCAGGGAGACCTTAGAGCCCCTTCCAGTCCCTCAAGGGGCTCCAGGAGAGATGGGGAGGGACTCTGGATCAGGGAGGGGAGCCATAGGACGAGGGGTAATGGTTTTAAACTGAAAGAGGGGAGATTTAGACCAGATCTTAGGAAGAAATTCTTTGCTGTGAGGGTGGTGAGAGCCTGGAAGAGGTTGCCCAGAGAAGCTGTGGCTGCCCCATCCCTGGAGGGGTTCAAGGCCAGGCTGGATGGGGCTTGGAGCAACCTGGTCTGGTGGGAGGTGTCCCTGCCCAGGGCAGGGGTTGGAACTCCATGATCTTGAAGGTCCCTTCCAACCCAAACCATTCTATGATTCTATAAAGACAAATCAATCCCAGCGACTTCCCGTGCCAACATCCAGACAATGGTGGTGGGTTTCTGATGGAGTACGTGAAACTACTCCTTGTGCCCTCTCCTTCCAGGTGGGACATGGACATAGGGGTACATTTAACTACAAATACAATAAATACAGTCAACATACATACATATATCCAGGTTTTGAGGAAGTTTGTGAAAGATGTGAGGGGTACACAGAGCATCCAGCTGTAAAACACTGGTAAGAAGGTGATTTCCCAGCAGAAGATTGTCACAGTGGAATGGTTTACCTAATGCCAGAAACAGCAACCCACAAACGATCTTCATGAAAACAAAGCCAGAGTCCCAAACATTTCTGAAACTAGTCTAAATATTTATTCTTTTTCCAGGTTTGGAAAGGATTTTCTTCCCTGGCTCTCAAGCCATTATCTGTACCAACCCCATTTACACAGGTTTATCCCATTTTTCAGCTCTTATGTCATAAAAGCTTTATCTTTGCATTTTGTAATTATGGTTTGTTCCCAAAACTATGGAGAGTATGCATAAATTTAAACTGGCTTAGACCCTTTTCTCATGTCTTATCCTGACCAGCCTATAGCATTCTGGAAACTGAAATAAAATATCCTTAACCCAATTAATAATTCATCCACTAATAATTTTTGGGGGTATTGGTTGAAAGCCATTCCTGAATGCTCAAATATTTTCATTTATGTAGTATTTCTGTAAAGCTGAACATTGACTTTCCATGCATGAATTTTCAAAGTAAACTCCCTTTTCTATTATAATACCCACTTACAAAAGAAGCACAATATTTAAAAGTTATTCAGGCACTGTAATGCCACTAATAGAACCCCCCTTTCCAACTGCCACAGTTAATTTTAAGGAACTGCTTTTAAAATTCGTGATACAATCCCAAGGGAAATTCACGTTCAAGGCAAACGATTGGTTCCCTCTAAAGAAAAAAACAACCAAACCAAGAAAAAACACACTGGTTTTAAGTGCTAGGATTTGACAAGGAGCAGAAACACCGTCAAGAGTACAAAACACGGCTCGGGAAGTCTGATTCCCACTTAAATTGCAGTTGATTCAATTAATTAATGAATTAAAAGGAGAAGCTGCACACATCAGGCAGCTGATGACACCCATGCTACAGTACAGGAGGGAGAGACTTTCGGAGCAGACAAAGCCAACTTAGCGATTGCCTGTTTTTTACAGAAATTGTGCAACTTCCATTTGGGATTATCTGTGATTAAGGGAGCCGGTTCTCATCTTTCCTGGGCACCTGTTAAAATCACCACTTGTTTTCCAAGCCTGATGTCATGCGTTTTCTCCGAGTTAGCATCGGGGCATCAAAGCACCGCCGGGTTTAAGGGGGGCAGGAGGGCACGGAGGTGGCACTGCCTCCACAAGGAAGAAACATCCCACCAAAGGGTGAGCTCGCCCAAAGCTATGCAGGCGGCCCAAATACACGTCCCTGCTTGGCACCTTTGTCCTACTAAAAATGACATACCACCTTGTGAACTGGCGCTGGGCCACCCTGACAGATGGACTTAAGTGTAGGCAGCCAAGAGACTATGTATAAGCATCAAATATGTTTTTTGAGAGCAGGACTTCCAGCCAGGAATGTTAAAACAGCTGTCCACATTGAGCTTGCATGCCTACACTTAAGAGGATATGCTATTGCCACTCGAGCCCTGAGCTGGATTAACTTGGAAAATAAATAAAATAGCTTCCACAGCCACATAAGGTGAGTTTTTGCAGAATCAGGATTAGCAATACTCAGGGGGGGCTTTACTGACCTATGATTCTAGCAACCTTCGAGTCCCTAAAGGGGCTCCAGGAGAGATGGGGAGGGACTCTGGATCAGGGAAGAGAGCCATAGGATGAGGGGTTTTAAAGTGAAAGAGGGGAGATTGAGATCTCAGGAAGAAAGTCTTTGCTGTGAGGGTGGTGAGAGCCTGGCCCAGGTTGCCCAGAGAAGCTGTGGCTGCCCCATCCCTGGAGGGGTTCAAGGCCAGGCTGGATGGGGCTTGGAGCAACCTGGTCTGGTGGGAGGTGTCCCTGCCCAGGGCAGGGGGTTGGAACTCGATGATCTTTAAGGTCCCTTCCAACTCTAACCATCCTGTGATTCTATGATTTTATGATCAGTGGGCTGAAGAGCTGAAGAGCTCTTTGGTTCTGAAGCTCAGCACACTCACAGGGCTGAAGAGCTCTTTGGTTCTGAAGCTCAGCGGAACTTTTATCATATGCATGTTTGTAGCAAAATGTTTCTTGTCTGAACACATCTTTACACACGTTACTTTTCTTTGGAACAAAGAAAACAGAATGCAATCCCCATATAATTACAGTCAAACACGTTGGTGACCTTCCACTTTGTGTTACAGGATACTTTTTTTTAATTAACTAGCCTCACACAGATACATATATCTATGTGACTGGGGTTTGTTTCACCGGGCTTCCTTCTCTTTTCAAAACTTCAGCTCACTCCCAAGACTTTGTGTTAGCTCACACCTACCCCTATACATACCTTTCACATTCTGTTCATGGGGCTTCCTTCTCTTTTCAAAACTTCAGCTCACTCCCAAGACTTTGTGTTAGCTCACACCTACCCCTATACATACCTTTCACATTTTGATATCATTTGCATAGCTTGCCCCAGTAATAAAATCCCACTGCCTTGAGAAACAGGCATCGCATAACGCAATGGCCACCCCTGTCCCATCCCTGTGCCCAGCTGAACCGCCCACAAACCCCTCTCCTCAAGGACATGAAACATTCCAAAGCACTGAGAAGCTCCAAAAAAAAAAAAGATTTGTTCACAGCAGCATGCCAAACGACGCTCTTTTTTTTCCCTACAGAACTCAGATTTTACTCCTGCTCCTCAACCAGCATGCCAAACAACGCTCTTTTTTTTCCCCACAGAACTCAGATTTTACTCCTGCTCCTCAAAAAGTCATTGGCCTAAGTCTAAAGCGAGGTCAATAATCAAACCCAAACAAGTTAAAAGTTTCCTCAGAACTTCACACTATTTAAATAAAGATAATATCAAGATTCCCAATAGCAAGCAGCATTGCTCCTGAGTAGCTTAGAGACTGAGTGGAGGTGAGAGCACATTTTACCCAATGCTTAAACATGCTTTGTGTTTATTTTAATCCTTCTCCCCGTGGACACAATCAGATCACAGGTATCCATTTTTCATGAGGGCTGTAGCTGGGAACCTCCTCTTCACTCTTCTGAGTCGCAGAGGACCAAAGCCGTCTCCAGTGCCTGGTGACAGGGTCACGGACGGTCTGCCAACAGCTGCTGGTGTCTTTTACCTTTGTTAACTTGCAGGATGATCTCCTCCACAATTAAAAGTTACCTGAGTCACTTAATTACAATTTCCTGGGCTAGGAGGGCTTCAGGGACAGGCATCGTTTCTACCCACAGTGAGGGCTTCCCACCACTGACCTTGCTTCCCCCTGTGGTGGGGACTTCCTCCTCTCCCACCGTTCATTCTCTTTTACCCTTCATCCTCTTTTACCCTCCATTTCACCTTTTTTTCCCATCTTTTTGTATGAAATCATCTGTTGGCAAAAGTTTCAGTCCCTTCTCTGCTGCTCCAAACCACAGTTAGAAATCTCAGCAACAAGATGCTTTGCTTTTTTTTCCTGCTGCCAATAAAGTCGTTCCCAGGTTTAATTTACATTTCCCTGCCACTTAGACCTTTCTCAGTGGGGAGAAAGTGCGGGGAAACACTTTGTCAAAGATTTCATCAGGCAGATTAGCAATGCTGTGAAAACAACAGAAAAACCCCACAGGTTGTACCTCTCCCTCCTTCCCAAAACCAACAGTGCCTCAGGCTTTCTCAAGACACTGTGCAGGGCTTTAAAACGGCTCAGGGAACAGTCAAATTGCTGAAGAACGGGTCAAAAGTAATAAAAATACCGATCCGGATCACTACTTCTGCTGAATAAAGCAATTACACACACACCCTGAGTGCGTGTCTGTTTCACATGCAATGATTATCTCCACAGTTATCGTTAAAGCCAAAGTAAATCGAACTGCAAATGGTAACGCTGAGCATCCCAAACCCCTTGGCAGCTCTCTCGGCCCCAAAGTGTCTCTCCTTGTTGGAAAAGAATGTGAAGGAGCACGTGAGGTTGGTTTCTTACAGACCCACGAAAGATACCAACACAGACCCACGAAAGATACCAACGCAAACTCACAGGAGAGTTGTCTCACACATTACACAAACTATCAAAAACAAATGGTGCTCATCATCATACCAACTCCCAAAAACTCCCAAAAAGTTCAGTCCTCAGTTATCCGAGAATTCCCCTTCTCCCATCATGAGGAAGACCATCAGGAGGACCTGTCTGTACCTGCCGAAAGCCAGGTGCCAGGTCGGACTCTCATTTCATTGCATCCCTTGAACTCCCGTAAAGAAGTTTTTAACCCTAAAGTTTCTACTTGCTGTTCTATCAACCTTTTCTTTAACTCTTTCTGCCTTGCCAGGTGATTAATCAGTGCCAGCCAAAACTCATTGCTAGTTAAAAGATTAAACGAACGCTGGAAAAGTAAAACAAAGTATGGCAAAATCTCACAGAGTGCTTATAAAACATTAACATTATAGATAGAGGCTCCAGGCTAAAGGGATGCTGACCAAAATTAAGAGATATATCGCTTCTGTATTAGCCAAAAAAGAAACTTGAAGGGGCACAGCAAACTTCAACACCACTTTTTGAAGAAGCCACTGGCCAACGCACCCCTGCTACGTAGAAGCCTTACCTAGGTAGAGCGAGGCGTTCTCTTTCTTGACATTGTCATCTAGGTAGGTTGGTCCCAAGGTATAGATGGGTGTGGAGCCCATGCCGATGAGGATCTGGGCACAAATGAATAAAGCTACATAGAGAGAGTGGTCGTTTCCACCAGAGTCCTTGAGGCAAGACGGGGAGTCCCACTGCTCTTTGGCGGTGCCGTTGCCGGCCACGCACAAGCCCTCGTTGCTGACGGAGGAGTTCAACTCCTGGATCTGGTAGGGCGGCGAGATGAAATGAGGTAAGGAGAAGAGGGCAGCCCCCAAGGCGATGAAAAAACCCCCTACGGCCAACCAGAGGGGCCTCCGTCCGCGCCCCCCGAAGTAACTGATGAAGACCACCACCACCAGGCTCCCGATGTCGAAGCAACTGACCAGCAGCCCCGACTCCGAGCTCTTGAGGCTGTATCTCCTCTCGATGGTGGTGATGACGCTGCTCAGGTAGCCGGAGACCATGAGGGACTGGATGAAGGTCAGGAAGCACATGCACACCAAGAAGAAGCGGGAATCGGCCAGCACGGCCCTCAGGCAGGCTCTGCCGGGGGGACCCGCCAGCAGCAACGACGGGGGGGCGGGGGACACCCCTCCGCCGCCGGGGGACACCCCTCGACCGGCCTCCGCCGACCGGCCGCCCTCCGTCTTGCCGGCGGAGGCCCCCCCGAGAGACGGGGCAACCCCGACGGCGGCGCCCCCGCTCTGTCCGTCCAGGGGAGCCGGTGAGGCGGCGGTGGCGGCGGGGCTCGGTGGCCCTCCCCCGGCCACCAGGGGGGAGCCGAGCGCGGCCCCCCCACCCC
>NW_015090814.1:4538487-4538691 GCF_001431845.1 Calidris pugnax
AGTCCTTTGTGGCTCCATCCTCCCTCCGTTTCGTTTAAGGAGCCGCCCGCCCGTCCGCCGGGGCGTCCACGCTGCCTCCTCCGGTTCTTTCTGGCCCCCCCGGCCGCCGCCGTCGCCGCTTCATGCCCTCGGCGCCGGGCTCAGCAGCCGCCCGCCGTGGGGGGAGGAGGAGGAGGGGGGGAGGAGAAGGGAACAAAGCCAGAT
>NW_015090814.1:4539390-4555294 GCF_001431845.1 Calidris pugnax
CCCTAAACCAACTTCCAGCCCCTCGCAAGAGTTTAGGAGGAGGGGGGACAAAAAAAGAAAGAAAAAAAAAGCCTTTGCTTTCCCTCCCCCTTGGAAATGCAGCTTCGCACCCGTTGGGGGGGGAGAAAAGTTAGAGAAGCCCCCCACACACCTCGAAATAGCAACCCCGTGGCCCCTCAGCCTGGAGAAGGCGTTTAGGATGCTCCCGGGGGTCGTGCCAAAGGTACCAAAACATCCAGGAGGAGAAACCACAATCACAGCATCTGCTGAAATGTGAAAGGAAAAAAAAAAAAAAAAAAGGGATTGATTATTTTAATTATTTATATTTTTTTTTTAGGAAAATGATCTGGCCACCTGATGATCCCTTTTGTCCAGGCTCTTTTGTCACCAAGATGACCCACCTCCAGAAGTGGGAAACACGCACAAAACCTGGGAAAAACAGGAGTTTATTCCTCACAGAGTTTCCTCCTAATCCCCTTCTCTGTGTTTCTGTAGAGTGTCTTGAATTCTTGATGGTGGAGTCACCATCCCTGGAGGTATTTAAGAAACGTGTAGACGTGGCTCTTCAGGGCATGCTCTAGTGCCCAAGATTATAGGTTTGTGGTGGGGTGTTGTGTGTGGGGTTGTGGGTGTGGGGTTTAGTTGGTGGGTGGTGTTTGGGGGTTTGTTGTGTTGTTTGTGTGGGGTGTTTTGTTTTTTTTAATATGGTTGGACTCGATGATCTCAGAGGTCCCTTCCAAGCACTAAGATTCTGTGATTCTGTGAATTCCACCCATTTGTTTTCCTCCCAAGTGTTTGTTTTTAAAGCCCTGGTACTAAGGTAAGTCTAGATAGTCCTGCAAATTATTATGTTTATTGTGATTTGAAAGAGGTGAACTGATGAGATATTCCTATTTTGCCCTGAAATTTACCATGCCAAGGAATATACCAAAGAAGTGTGGTACCCCACGCATTTCTGAATAGCTAGTGCTGCTCTGGCAGGATGGAGGATTTACCTTGGATTTCTTTCCCCCTCCTTTAAAAATAAAACTTAAGTTTTTAAGACTGACTTGCCACACTTCTTTACTTATTTATAATGTGGATCGATAGGATAGCTTCACAGGGTAGCATATTCTATTTTTATCAAGCTCGTGCTTGATACCTCTTTGTGCTTGCTTGGCACTCAAGCAGCTCAAACTCCACACAGCCAAAACAATACTTTTTTTTTTTTTTCCCCCTAGATTTTCACCACTTTTCTCCTGTTGATAAGGTACCCCAAGTTGTGTACTGTAATTTTAGTATTCTCTTTGATTCAGATAGGTTTTCAAGGGTTCTAGGAAAACTCATCTCAATGATTCCATGGGGAAAGAGGAAGAGAGGAAAGAGAGGGTTGCCCACTTCAACAAGGGAGAGCTCTTAATTCAGCTCAGTCATCTCACTGAGCCATCCCTGAAAACTTATATATAATTCAGCTGGTAGGGAGAAATCCATTAAACTTCAGTAATTCCATTGCCCATAACAGGTATGTGATGAACCAATAACTGCAGTTTTTAAGCCTTATGGATCACGTATTTCTACAACAGCTTTGGGATCTTGTTCTATGACCAGGATTCCTAGTCGTTATTGTGAAAAACCAACAATAATTTTCATGAGATCGCAGATTAACAGCAGATATTAAAAAGACATTTTCCAGGTCCATGGGAAAATACAAGGATGCAGTGTTTCCAGCCTTCCCAGCAGCTGCAAACAGGGACAATTTCAATTCTTTCTGCAGTGGCCAATCTATCAAGAGATAAAATTGTCCTTGGGACTAGGTGAAGATGTTTGTTTTAGGAAATTACTCCAGCTGACTACAGCTGCCAAAACGCCTGACTTCCCTGCTTATTTTTGGCTCTAAAAAGTTAAATAACAGGTTAGCTGAGCAAAAAGAGTGCCTGTAGTCTGCAGTGGGTATGAGCATCCAATGCCAAGTGATGAAGGGGAAATCAATATTACTCTCTTCACTTGACAGGTTGATTACAGGAGATGCAACAATGGCACCCAAGTTCACAATAAAATATAAATGTGCAAGACTTATTATGCAAACTTTCTGCTTTTAAAGTTTCGCCGTAGTGAATTTAAAATATAGGGTCTCCCTCAAGCACAAAGCAATCAATTGGTGTTGCAGAACAGTTTGTTTATGGCTACAGCTGCAAAAGAACATGGTTCTCATTTTGCTAGATTAAGGGCATGGGCTGACATCCTACTTTTGATTTATCTGCATTAGTGAAAGACTCAAGTCATGACTAGTGGAAAACAGGCCCTTCATTTTAACAGTTCCTCCCTCGACTGCTTTTCTTTGAGGGACAAGACCTCTTGGCAGTAGGATCGATCAGCAGAGAGGAAGAGCAGTACCTTAACTCAGGCTGGCTTGGTCCCCTGAGCTGTATTATTTTCAGAAGAGAAGGTAACAGAGCTACAAAGGCACTGTCCTTTTGAGGTCACACTTTGGTTGTGACGGATTTGGGGCTTTACATAGAATCATAGAATCATTCAGGTTGGAAGAGACCCTTGGGATCATCAAGTCCAACCATCTACCCTACTCTACATAGTCCTCCCCTACACCATATCCCTCAGTACTGCATCTAAATTGTCCTTGTTAGTCCAGGGAGCTGCTGACCCCCAAGGAGATGCCCTTGTTATTCCAGGGAGCTGCTGACCCCCAAGGAGATGCCTCAGCCTGGTCTACTCCAGGCCACGAAGGGAGGGAAGAGCTCAGCTGAAGGGTGGCATGAGTTAATAATGGCTCTGCTTTTCCTTCAGTATTTCACACTTCCAGCCAGGTTTTCCACTGGATGGTATGCCACAAAAGCAATAAATCAGCTCACTTGTCTTCCTTCCCCTTTTCCCTAACACTGCTGCCATTTTTGGGCAACATCTGCTCTTCATTCCCAGCCCAATATTAATAAAGCAATAAGCAAAACAGGATGTGCATTAAGAGGCTAATGGGCTCTGGGTCCTCCCGGAGAGCGAGCGCTGGGAAGCATAAAGCGAAAGGACAAGTAACTTCACTCCTCGGGGACCCTCACCAAGCTAGTGTCCTAATGAACTCCCAGGGGCAGCTCGCTGCTGGGAGAGAGCAGCTCATTATTTTTATTTGGGATGTCAGAGAGAGCAGCTCCTAAACTAAAGGGCTCATTTAGTACAAGAAATGAGCTTAACCACACTCAGAGACCATTCGGATAAATCCACCTGAACGTTTTGTGGGTCTCCAGAGAAGAGCTAGCAGCAGTTTCATGAATGAAACCAAGAAACCGTGAATGTGAGGGAGATGCAAAGCAAGAGGAGAGTGGAAGAAGAGAGAAAGACAGTCTCAGAAATAATGGTTAAGCTTAGAGGTGACGGCTATCAGCCTTAAAACTGTACGTATAAATCACAGAATCTTCTAGGTTGGAAGGGACCTTAAAGATCATCTTGTCCAACCGTCACCCTAACTGACAAAAATAGACACCCGCACAACAAACAAGAAGCATCCCCATCACTAAACCATACCTCCCAGCACTACATCAACCCGTCTTTTGAACACCTCCAGGGATGGGGCCTCAACCACCTCCCTGGGCAGCCCATTCCAATGCCTGAGAACCCTTTCAGTGAAAAAATTTTTCCTAATATCCAGCCTGAACCTCCCCTGGCGCAACTTGAGGCCATTTCCTCTCGTCCTGTCGCCTGTGACTTGAGAGAAGAGACCGACCCCCACCTCTCTACATCCTCCTTTCAGGTAGTTGTAGAGAGCAAGAAGGTCTCCCCTCAGCCTCCTCTTCTCCAGGCTGAATAACCCCAGCTCCCTCAGCCTCTCCTCATAAGACTTATTCTCCAGACCCCTCACCATCTTTGTTGCCCTTCTCTGGACCCGCTCCAGCACCTCAATGTCTTTTTTATGGTAGGGGGCCCAAAACTGGACACAGTACTCAAGGTGAGGCCTCACCAGTGCCGAGTACAGGGGGACAATCACCTCTCAGGCCCTACTCGCCACGCTGTTCCTCACACAGGCCAGGTGTTGGCTTTCTTGGCCACCTGGGCACACTGCTGGCTCATGTTCAGCCGACAGTCGACCAACACCCCCAGGTCCTTTTCTAGAGAAGAAAGAGCTACCTTTTCTCACTGAGGTAATTCTTCTACGTTATAGCCTGCCCTCTGCCGTGCCCTCCCATCCCAGGAGCAGCCCCACGATGCGTAGTGGGGCCAGGGCATGGGTTGAGATGGCCATTCGGTGGTCACCAGGCACGGAGAGGTGGCAATGGGGGGGCTTGCATCAGTGTGGGGGCCCCAGTCAGAAGCAGCAGGAGATAAGGCTGCCTCGCAAAGGGCAGCGAAGGGCAGGGATCAGCCATTCCTGGCCCATGGCAGAGCTGGGTCTGGCACCGTGCCTCTAAACACGGGCTGCCCTTTGAGTGCCTGGTAGCAGGATAAAGCCCATGCCACCCATCTGAGTCACCGTAGTGATTCTGCAGGGCTGACTGCTTTGTTTTAGAAGATACCAATTCTCAGGAGGAAGGTTGTAGTCAATCTACTTCATAGAATCATTCAGGTTGGAAGAGACCCTTGGCATCATCGAGTCCAACCATCTACTCTACTCTACAAAGTCCTCCCCTACACCATATCCCTCAGTACCGCATCTAAACGTCCCTACTTGGGCTAATTTTAACAGTTGTGTTCAAAATTAGACCTTCCTTCTCAAGCAGAAGACCAATGTTTAAATGTGTTTGTCTGAAAAAGCTAGTTGAGCATCTTAAAGATGGCACCGACTCTCAATTATTTTTTTTTATTGCTTATTTCTTATTTTTTTGTCAGAGTTAGGTTGATGGTTGGACTAGATGATCTTTAAGGTCCCTTCCAACCTAGATGATTCTATGATTCTGTGTTTGTCTCCTGTGCAAGTACACATAGAAAAGCTCTTATTTTGAGAGATAAATTTGAATGTAGGAAGTCTCAGTTTGTTTTTAGGCATAAGGAATATAAAGAATAAAATACAATTTTAAAAAAAAAGCAAACAAACAAACTGGAAGAGAAAGCATAGAAGAAACATGGAGAAACTGAAGCACATTTTCTTTTTCTACATCCCATTAACCTCAGGAGATCATATTGATAAATGCTGAGTGACAAACTAGGAGGCAGGGGCTGTAATTCCCCATCCTGTAACATGTCAGACTGCCGTTAAGAGTTTGCCGGGTTGGGTGGAGAGAAGGTGGGGGATACAGGGAGCTTTCAGCATCAGCACAGGACCTCTCTTTGGGCAGTTTCTCAGGTCTGAGGAGAACCGTGGGGGCTTCCTCCATCCCTGTGCTGGGGACAGGAGGGGGTCCTTTCTCCTGGGCTGGAGCCCCTCGCTCAGGGACCACAAGGCTCTGGGGGGGTTTGAACCACAGCTCAGCCTTAAGTCCTGCACTGGAGTCCCAAGCAAGGAATATCTGAAGGCAGATAATCCAGCAGCTAATCATCAAAGATAGCTTTTTTTTCCCCCAAGTTATTTACAAGTAGGATATACTGGATTATTAACCACCAGGATCCTTTGTTAGGAATGTATACAGGGCTGTGGTAGCCTAGCAGCAATAAGACGAGATACAGTATATGCCTTGAATGCAAAGGCACGTCTAGCACCTATAATTGTTTCCTAAGATCTATACTTCTGGCTTTAAGCCTTCTTTTTTTCCAATACCAGGCCTTAAGGAGACATGAGATACTCACAGAGTCTATATGGGAGAGGAAGAAGGGAGTTGCGCTGTGCCTTTCTATGCCATTTCACTCTTTATGTTCACATTTTTTCCCTGAAAGTCCTGGTTCCTCTACTACACCCAGCTTTTAGATGATACAAGCATTCATCTGAAACTGTGGAAGCACCGTCTGAACCCGGGATCAAAGCCATGAACAAAGACCAAACCAGATTTCCCTCTCATTCACAGAGATCTTGTTTCTCAGCATCTGCCGCTTTATTTCAATGTCACCTTTCAGCGGCCTTTTGGCAAGAATTCTGTATTCATGTAGAAGCTAATGCATTTATATTTGCTTAATATATGCATTATGACCTTAACCATCCTTAAACATTATTCTCCTCTCTACGCTTGCATGCCTTTAAGTGTGCTAGTTTTAAACGTCGAGTGACAGTCAAAACACTTGGAAATAACAGCTTGAATCTGTTTGAATTCTTTGCCCATATCCAAATTCAAAATTCCATATTAAAATAGAACATTTGCTCATTGTTTCCTTCCCCCCCACCCTCCACCTGATCACTAGTTTCTCTCAGGGGAAACACACTGGCAAAATCACAAAATATCATTGCCACAATAGAAGAAATGTGGAGGAACGACGCCGGGTACAAATATCCTCCCTGAAATTCAGTACACAGGAACATTAAAATATCTGGGAACTCCTGGGTCATCATCCTCCCCTCCCAGTTATCACGACATGATGGGCTTTTTAGTCCACTGTGGGCCACAGCATGCCCTGACCACAAACATCACCAGCTGCAAAACGTAGGGGTTTTAGTATAAAACAGCAAAAAAAATCCCACAAAATCTATAATGCACCATTAAACAGAGAGCAAGAAAAAAAAGATCAATTTCATTGCCAGTTTCTAAGTAAATCTACGGTGTGTTTAAAGGTAGACACATCAAATACATCTTTCAGGGCTGCACCCACCTCAGAGTTAGTGGTCCAATGTGTCACCCCAGCCAGTCACCTCAGATGGGAATCAGCAATGTGCCACCTGCAATCAGAGCTTGGGGAATGAGCATCTGTCCAGGGAACGTGCGTGTCATACCTTTAAATAAAATCATGATCAAGTTTAATTAGGGAGTAGCGATAAAGTAATCGAACACTGACGAATATAGAAAAAGGCAGCGCAAAATAAGAGTAACCCAAGAAGGAGTCACGAGAGCAAATTCATTAAATACTTCGCCATCCAAAATGTGATTTAACGTAACTGGTTCGGTAAATCTGAGAATATTAAAAATGCCCTTCAATTGCCAGTACAGAAGCTGGCTTCCTCCTATTTCTCTAGACCTGAAAAGGGTGAAAACTGTTGAAATGAGGAAAATTATAGTCAGAGATAAATCCATAAGTCTTCTACTCCCTGCCTCTGGAGTGGTAAAGCCATTTCAAAGCCCCGGGTCTACTGTACATCTCCAGCACTTAAACTAAATTCTCTACCTCGGATATGAAAACCAGAAAAGAATGTAGTGAGCTATTTACAATTATCTGGTCTAAAGCAATACAGTCTAAAAAGCAGAGATACAAAACCAGAGTGACCAGGAAAGCAGCTGGTAAATATGCACCAATGTTCAAAACAGATTTAGGCCAGATATGAGAGCAGGGTTTTGTTGTTTTTTAGGAAGAATATTTGCCCAGCAGGGCATATTTTATAACCTTAGGGTCCCTATACAAATAAAACTCGCAAATCTCTTAGAGGAATGCATGCAAAATTATCCTGAAGTTATGTATTTATTATTATAAGGCTGAAAAAAGAACCAAAGGAAATGCTCTAAGAGGAACCATATGCTGGAGCAGTATTCACCTTTTATCCTTGAAAATATGGTTTTAATGTGGGCATACCGAAGGCTTATTTCAGCAAGCAGTAGCCTCTGCAGCTGCTGACCCAGGAAAGCTTTCAGGCATGGCGGTCATGGAGGCTTAGATCTGAAATCCAATGATAAATTTAAACTATTGTAGCCTCCTCCTCCGCATTAAAAGACCACCCGACTATTGCCCTGAGCAGCCTGTGGCCCAAATTCTCATCTGAGTTATAGGACAAAACGATTCCCCTGGGTTCAGGAAAATATACAATCACAGAATGATCTGGGGTTGGAAGGGACCTCTGGAGATCATCCAGTCCAACCCCCTGCCAGAGCAGGGTCACCCAGAGCAGGTTGCACAGGAACGTGTCCAGGTGGGTTTTAATGTCTCCAGAGAAGGAGACTCCACCACCTCTCTGGGCAGCCTCTGCCAGGGCTCTGCCACCCTCACAGGAAAGAAGTTCCTCCTCATGTTTAGGTGGAACTTGTTATGTTCCAGTTTGTGCCCGTTCCTTCTTGTCCTGTCCCTGGGCACCACTGAGAAAAGCCTGGCCCCATCCTCCTGACACCCACCTTTTCAGTATTTGTAGACGTGATCAAGCCTCCTCAATCTTCTCCAGACTAAAATGAGGACAAGGCAAAGTAGGTAAAGGATCAAGGGCAGTGTTAGCGGGCCTCTTTAAGTGTCAAAAATCTTATTTAGAAATACAAATATTACTCAACAAAATAGTTGAGTAAGAAGAGAAAGAGAAGAAAGAGAGGACCAGTAAAAACTATGAATATTTACGTGCATGCGCACACACTCTACACTCACACCAGTAATAAATAAAGGGAAAGATTTGAGCTGAAGACTGAAAGGAAGGGTGTGAATTCAATGGAGCAGTATAAAACCACTGGAGAAGGCAAACCAAGCTGCAGGAGGCATTCCAGCTCTCTCCTTATATGGTGCCCAGCGCTGGCTCTTTTACTGCTCATCATGTAAGCAGGAACTCCCAAGGACACGTGTTGGTTTGAGTTCTGGGAATTAGTAGATGGGGGGCAGTGGTGAATTCAACAAAGAGGGTTTTTTTAACTGTTAGCTACACCCAGGAGATGAAATGCTGTTCAAAGGGTAAAATCCTAGCCTCATAAAAATTGATGGTAAAATCTCCATTGACAGGCATTTATTCTCCAGGTTATTATCTCATTCGGCCCATTTTTTGTCTTCTGAGAAACAAAGAACCTACCTCTGAAATCTCTTTAGGAGCGTCTTTGACTCTGTGTCTGTGAGATCTTGAATACCTGGGGAAAAAAACATATGGTCCAATCTTCTCAAAGGAGAACAGGCTGGAGAACTAGGAGACCCAGTCCTGTCCTCCCAAACATGACCTCTAGTTAGTGCCTCTGAAGAAGTTAGTGCCAGCAAAGACCTTAACCCAATGGTCCTGAACTGCCAACCCTACTCAAACACAGTGTTGCTGCACTCTTCCTTGCTGGAGAGGACCAAGGCACAGGGTGCTGATGCCAAAGCACACGTGCCAACCACCACTCAAGGTCCTAGATGAGGGACAAGTGGTAGTGGGCAGCCCCTCTCAGAAAAAGTGTGTTGTCCAGTAGGACTCTTTTAAGAGGGTCCCTGTGCTGAAAAGTTTGACACCCCAGTGCCTCTGCAAGCCTTGGGCCAGCGGTTACATTTCAGCAACAAGAATATCATTTGAACAGGAGGAGAAATATGGCTCCCAGAAGCAAGGCTTGACAGCAAAAAGCCAAAATACCTTTGTATTTTTCAACTGTTTAAAGATGGTAGAAGTTAGGGTTTTATGCAGGGGTTGTAGACTAAGAAATCACATTGTCCAGCAATCCTTGAAAGGATGAAATCCTTAAATTCAGCAGTATTTTGAAATTTTCAGAAATGTAAAGTAGAAAAATTCTATCTTTGCATATTCATAGAATCATAGAATTGTTTGGGTTGGAAGGGACCTTAAAGATCATCCAGTTCCACACCCCTGCCCTGGGCAGGGACACCTCCCTCCTGACCAGGTTGCTCCAAGCCCCATCCAGCCTGACCTTGAACCCCTCCAGGGATGGGGCAGCCACAGCTTCTCTGGGCAACCTCTTCCAGTGTCTCACCACCCTCACAGCAAAGAATTTCTTCCTCAGATCTCAGTAGACGTGATCAAGCCTCCTCAATCTTCTCCAGACTAAAAAGCCTCAAGTGCCTCAGCCTTTCCTCATCAGAGAAATGTTGTAGCCACCCTCATGATCTTCGTACCACTAGGTCTGTTGTACCCATAGGACTGAGAACAGCTCTCCAGCTGCCGCTGGGGACGAACACAGAATCTAATCCAGTATCCACCAGTTGGACAGGAACCAGGGAAACTTACTGGACTGGAGCTGAGGTGAGAGCCAGCAGAGAGATATGTGGTGACCGTTGAGTTGGTGGGTGCCACACCGAGCGGGCTTGGTGTTTCCAGTGTCTCCTGAGTGTCACCAGAGACAGGTGGGAGATACGTTGAGCTGGGAGGACACCTTCCCAAATGGGCGAAATCAAGACAGCCCCATTTTTTTTCTCCAGTGAATTTCCTGCCCTCAGTCTCCTGCTGCAGGCTCTCCTGCTGCCTGCACCTGTGATCCAACTACCTTGATGTCAAGAAGACAAAGGTGACTCTTATTGTCCTTCCTTAAATGATAATATTCAGTATCAGCTGAGCTAAATCACCCACCTGTGCAGCTCTTCAGCTCAGGGTCACAGATAATTGTAAGATGCTTATTGTCATGACATTTTGGAGAGGCCTGTTCTCATTTTAGCTTTAGTTAGCAGGTTAAATCAGAGCAGGAAGATGGGAGATTTTTGTTAGAAGCACTGGCTGGAGTAGAGTGAGGCATTGCCAGAAGTGGGATTGCAAGAGGGGCTGAGGGACTGCAGTTCCCTCTTCTGCAGATGCAGTTTCCCTTCTGCTGTGGAGGGAGGAGGCTCCATCTGCCCCTTTCCTCCTCTCACCCCAGAGGACAGCTGGGTCCTAGCTTGGATATTAAGCAAATCTTATTTGCTCTTTTATATCTGCAACCAATAATACCACTTGCAAAAATCTAGGGGCTGAGAAGTTTGTGAAGGCTGTTGACCCAGGTGTGCCCCAGAGCACGAGTCCATCCAGCCAAAGCCAGGCACCCCAATGGTCAAATTTTATTTTCTTATTTAAAAAAAAATGTTTTGTGTTAATTTTTAACTTATTATTAGATGTCTGTAAGGAACATTAAGACACAGGTGTTGTGCAGTGCTCAAGGGCACGCTGTGGAGTGTGACCTCAAGGCTCTCATGGTAGGCTTGAAGTCTGGGACAGCATCACTGGGACTGCTGCTCCCATCCCCAGCAGGAGCAAACACCAAGTTTCTTATTGTCCTTACTGCTCCTCAGGAACCCCTCTGGTCCACAGGGACAGAGCTTGTGTTTGTACAAGAAATGCTGCAGTGCCTTCACTTTCAACATGCACCATTACCCGTGGTGAATGGAATTAAATGCTTTTACATATAAAATGGCTACGTAAAATTAATCCTGAATATCTTTAAAAGGAAAGCCTGTCTCGAATGATGCTCATAAAGCAGATTTTCACTCAGAAGTTTTTAGTCTGTCATTGTTGTCCCTGCGGCTATTATTTTGCCTTTCATGCCATGACACTGCTGGATCTGAAATGTCAGAAAATGGGCTTCCTATCTGTCACCTAAAGGAAGAGCTGCTCCCAGCATGAGGACAAGGCAAAGTAGGTAAAGGATCAAGGGCAGTGTTAGCGGGCCTCTTTAAGTGTCAAAAATCTTATTTAGAAATACAAATATTACTCAACAAAATAGTTGAGTAAGAAGAGAAAGAGAAGAAAGAGAGGACCAGTAAAAACTATGAATATTTACGTGCATGCGCACACACTCTACACTCACACCAGTAATAAATAAAGGGAAAGATTTGAGCTGAAGACTGAAAGGAAGGGTGTGAATTCAATGGAGCAGTATAAAACCACTGGAGAAGGCAAACCAAGCTGCAGGAGGCATTCCAGCTCTCTCCTTATATGGTGCCCAGCGCTGGCTCTTTTACTGCTCATCATGTAAGCAGGAACTCCCAAGGACACGTGTTGGTTTGAGTTCTGGGAATTAGTAGATGGGGGGCAGTGGTGAATTCAACAAAGAGGGTTTTTTTAACTGTTAGCTACACCCAGGAGATGAAATGCTGTTCAAAGGGTAAAATCCTAGCCTCATAAAAATTGATGGTAAAATCTCCATTGACAGGCATTTATTCTCCAGGTTATTATCTCATTCGGCCCATTTTTTGTCTTCTGAGAAACAAAGAACCTACCTCTGAAATCTCTTTAGGAGCGTCTTTGACTCTGTGTCTGTGAGATCTTGAATACCTGGGGAAAAAAACATATGGTCCAATCTTCTCAAAGGAGAACAGGCTGGAGAACTAGGAGACCCAGTCCTGTCCTCCCAAACATGACCTCTAGTTAGTGCCTCTGAAGAAGTTAGTGCCAGCAAAGACCTTAACCCAATGGTCCTGAACTGCCAACCCTACTCAAACACAGTGTTGCTGCACTCTTCCTTGCTGGCGAGGACCAAGGCACAGGGTGCTGATGCCAAAGCACACGTGCCAACCACCACTCAAGGTCCTAGATGAGGGACAAGTGGTAGTGGGCAGCCCCTCTCAGAAAAAGTGTGTTGTCCAGTAGGACTCTTTTAAGAGGGTCCCTGTGCTGAAAAGTTTGACACCCCAGTGCCTCTGCAAGCCTTGGGCCAGCGGTTACATTTCAGCAACAAGAATATCATTTGAACAGGAGGAGAAATATGGCTCCCAGAAGCAAGGCTTGACAGCAAAAAGCCAAAATACCTTTGTATTTTTCAACTGTTTAAAGATGGTAGAAGTTAGGGTTTTATGCAGGGGTTGTAGACTAAGAAATCACATTGTCCAGCAATCCTTGAAAGGATGAAATCCTTAAATTCAGCAGTATTTTGAAATTTTCAGAAATGTAAAGTAGAAAAATTCTATCTTTGCATATTCATAGAATCATAGAATTGTTTGGGTTGGAAGGGACCTTAAAGATCATCCAGTTCCACACCCCTGCCCTGGGCAGGGACACCTCCCTCCTGACCAGGTTGCTCCAAGCCCCATCCAGCCTGACCTTGAACCCCTCCAGGGATGGGGCAGCCACAGCTTCTCTGGGCAACCTCTTCCAGTGTCTCACCACCCTCACAGCAAAGAATTTCTTCCTCAGATCTCATCTCAGTCTCCCCTCTTTCATGTTAAAACCATTCCCCCTTCTCCTATCATTCCACTCCCTGATAAAGAGTCCTTCCCCAAAGGGGAGCAAAAATCCAAAAAGTTGACAGCAAAAAGCTATTTTTGACAACAAAAAGCTATTCACACTCAGCTACCTGAGGGGGGAAGTTTTACATGTTGGGTCTTCATAAAGAATTCAAACAACAGTCATCAGGTGCAAATGAATTCCTCCGGGTGCCACTCTCTCAGGCTCCACTGCCATCATTTGCAGTTTGTCATGTCTTCCTGCATATTTCCTACTTTCCTACCTTGCACTCATAAAAAGGAAGGACAAGAGAAGTCCCCGGCTTTCAAATACTCCTTCTTGGAAGACCAAGAACAATTTTGGACTTGATAATATGCCCATCACTCACAATCTAAATGACAATGTGCAACATCAGCCTTTAAATGTCAAGGTCATTTGTGGGTTTTCTATTTTGAGTAAAATGGCTCCTGCTGTTTCCATGGTTTCACCTGAAATATGTACTGAGCCTCATTGTTAAGAACCTTGAAACCCAACCATTCTAATAGAAAATAGACATCCTCTTCTTTAGGTAGTTAATTTGAATTTAAATACAAAACAGTCTGTATTTACCCTGGATGGGTTTATGGATCTCTACATTGCATTTGTGAACAAAACCAGATGTCTGGATTATCCAATTTGCCCTTCTTTTTTGGCATATTGCACAATTATAGCTTTAATTATTTCTACAGCGTAGATTGTTCCTGCAGTAGAAAGATCAGCTTTATTGTTCACTACACATAAGGAAATATCAGCTTTATTGAAATAAACTATTTCAATGAGAAAACATAGTAGCTCGCAGTCATAATGAAAATGCAAAAGAAACACAATATTCTTTAGAGAGATATATTAAATGGTTAGCATTGCTTCAGATTGTATTCTATATGTTCACATTCAACTGCGGAAATACTAACATTCATTAGAACTGCTAAATTTTCCAGGATAAAATAGTCATTTTCCCATGATGGCTGTTACTACTTAATAACTATTAATCAGAAACAGAATGCTGGAAGGAGATTGCAGAATGACTCAGATGAATAAGGCAAGGAATAGCTTAATGAATTTTAAAACCTCAAAATGCAAAATTAAGTCTGTGGATGCTGAAAGACAGATTTCCATATTAAGGCCTTCAGCGCTGTTCATGTTGAGTTGCCAGTTCCAGCGTACTCATCTTTGCAATAATACTGGCATAAACACTGTGTTTTGTCATGAAAATGTGGCTACAGAGATGTGGCTTCGCTGATTTAGATAAGATTGGAGCAGACACTGCATAGCAAGGAGGGCTGTTGTAGCATTAATTGGACACCTTTACAGCTCAATTTTAGGCAGAATATACAATATAATCAAGTGTTGAGCCAGGTCATTATTTAAATCAATCTTTCTTTCTTTCTTTCCTTCTTTCCTTCTTTCTTTCTCTCTTTCTCTCTTTCTTTTCTTTCTCTCTTTTCTCTCTTTCTTTTCTTTCTTCTCTCTCTTTCTTTCTCTCCTTCTCTTTCTTTCTTTTTTTTTTCTTTCTTTTCTCTCTTTCTTTTCTTTCTTTTTTCTCTTTCTTTCTCTCTCTCTTTCTTTCTTTCTCTCTTTTTCTTTCTCTCTCTCTCTCTCTTTCTTTCTTTCTTTCTCTCTTTCTCTCTTTCTTTTTTTCAAAACATACCTATCAGTAGACTGTCATCAGCTGAAGCCGTGATCATTCACATGACACCAATCTATGGCATTTTTATCATTTGCTAGTGACTGTTTTTGCTGCCATAGAAGACACAGAAAATGTTAGAACACAGAAGAAAATTGCCATTTTACCTCTGATAAATTACAGTCTCAGGTTGTGGAAAGTCTGTTCATTTCCCCTTATCAGGCCAAGGGATTTTAAAAGCAGTGAATGGGATCCAACTCACCGAACTGTCGTTGTCTAGTATTTGCCATCCATGCTGGGATCATGGACTCAAAAATGCAGAGGGAAGGCAGTGGTTGTCCTCTAGATATCTTTTGCTCTTTATGCCTATACAGTAAATAGTTAGTCCAATGTGAAAATGCTTAGAGAGTCTGTACACTCAAGTAGCTCGGAACATTTTCGCTTAGTGTCAGTGGGATTTTAAACAAAACTAAAATGGGTGAGGGCTTTGGTTACCTGTCTTGTGTTATCTAGAGGTGTTAAGTGTATATACTCTTCAGTATCACTGTTTGGCTGACAGATTTCTCACATATGGGGTTTTTAAGTCCTGAGTTTTTAGTTATCAGGAAAAAAAATCTTAAGACTATGGTTACCTGTCTTGTGTTATCTAGGTGTGTTAAGTCTATATACTCTTCAGTGTCACTGTTTGGCAACAGATTTCTCACATATGGGGTTTTTAGGTCCTGAGTTTTTAGTTATCAGGAAAAAAAAGCCACAAAATTTGTGCACCCGGTGTATTTTCCAACTCTGATTTAGTCAGAAATCCTAAAGAAAATTATTTTTAAAGTACAGTGATTGCAGTTGGGCTTGCTTACATTCTCCATTCCTCCAATCCATCCCTGTCCCCTTCCTCATCCAGCCTTCCAAAAGGGTCTGTCCCATTGCTCTGCCAGCTGCTCTGGAAGTCACCTGATAGGTGTGCAGGAGGACGTCCAGCTCCTACAGCGTGTGGGCTCTCACAGAAAGATGAATTGTTCTCATCAAAGAGACATCATGATATAAGAAAGTATTGCATCTGATACAGCAAGTGCATTGGTTAGCTCTGCCTTCTAAACACGCAAGTTCTGTTAAATCCTTTCGTGTACATGAGAGGACACGAGAGAAATGCCCAAGTTAGAAAGTATTCCCAGCACTTAGATGCTTCAAATTCCTTAAGTTTAATAGCTTTAATTGCTGAGAGGTTAATGGCTGTAAAACACTATCTACAGTGCTCTAAAATAACACAAATGACCGAAGGCTGCTGTATCACAGAATCATAGAATTATCTAGGTTGGAAGGGACCTTTAAGATCATCTAGGCCAACCATCAACCTAACTCTGATAAAAAACCATGTCTCTAAGCACTCTGTCTGTCTGGGTTTTAAATCCCTCCGGGGATGGTGACTCCACCACTGCCCTGGGCAGCCCATTCCA
>NW_015090814.1:4561216-4576633 GCF_001431845.1 Calidris pugnax
AAAGGAAGGGTGTGAATTCAATGGAGCAGTATAAAACCACTGGAGAAGGCAAACCAAGCTGCAGGAGGCATTCCAGCTCTCTCCTTATATGGTGCCCAGCGCTGGCTCTTTTACTGCTCATCATGTAAGCAGGAACTCCCAAGGACACGTGTTGGTTTGAGTTCTGGGAATTAGTAGATGGGGGGCAGTGGTGAATTCAACAAAGAGGGTTTTTTTAACTGTTAGCTACACCCAGGAGATGAAATGCTGTTCAAAGGGTAAAATCCTAGCCTCATAAAAATTGATGGTAAAATCTCCATTGACAGGCATTTATTCTCCAGGTTATTATCTCATTCGGCCCATTTTTTGTCTTCTGAGAAACAAAGAACCTACCTCTGAAACCTCTTTAGGAGCATCTTTGACTCTGTGTCTGTGGGATCTTGAATACCTGAGGAAAAATCATATGGTCCAATCTTCTCAAAGGAGAACAGGCTGGAGAACTAGGAGACCCAGTCCTGTCCTCCCAAACATGACCTCTAGTTAGTGCCTCTGAAGAAGTTAGTGCCAGCAAAGACCTTAACCCAATGGTCCTGAACTGCCAACCCTACTCAAACACAGTGTTGCTGCACTCTTCCTTGCTGGCGAGGACCAAGGCACAGGGTGCTGATGCCAAAGCACACGTGCCAACCACCACTCAAGGTCCTAGATGAGGGACAAGTGGTAGTGGGCAGCCCCTCTCAGAAAAAGTGTGTTGTCCAGTAGGACTCTTTTAAGAGGGTCCCTGTGCTGAAAAGTTTGACACCCCAGTGCCTCTGCAAGCCTTGGGCCAGCGGTTACATTTCAGCAACAAGAATATCATTTGAACAGGAGGAGAAATATGGCTCCCAGAAGCAAGGCTTGACAGCAAAAAGCCAAAATACCTTTGTATTTTTCAACTGTTTAAAGATGGTAGAAGTTAGGGTTTTATGCAGGGGTTGTAGACTAAGAAATCACATTGTCCAGCAATCCTTGAAAGGATGAAATCCTTAAATTCAGCAGTATTTTGAAATTTTCAGAAATGTAAAGTAGAAAAATTCTATCTTTGCATATTCATAGAATCATAGAATTGTTTGGGTTGGAAGGGACCTTAAAGATCATCCAGTTCCACACCCCTGCCCTGGGCAGGGACACCTCCCTCCTGACCAGGTTGCTCCAAGCCCCATCCAGCCTGACCTTGAACCCCTCCAGGGATGGGGCAGCCACAGCTTCTCTGGGCAACCTCTTCCAGTGTCTCACCACCCTCACAGCAAAGAATTTCTTCCTCAGATCTCATCTCAGTCTCCCCTCTTTCATGTTAAAACCATTCCCCCTTCTCCTATCATTCCACTCCCTGATAAAGAGTCCTTCCCCAAAGGGGAGCAAAAATCCAAAAAGTTGACAGCAAAAAGCTATTTTTGACAACAAAAAGCTATTCACACTCAGCTACCTGAGGGGGGAAGTTTTACATGTTGGGTCTTCATAAAGAATTCAAACAACAGTCATCAGGTGCAAATGAATTCCTCCGGGTGCCACTCTCTCAGGCTCCACTGCCATCATTTGCAGTTTGTCATGTCTTCCTGCATATTTCCTACTTTCCTACCTTGCACTCATAAAAAGGAAGGACAAGAGAAGTCCCCGGCTTTCAAATACTCCTTCTTGGAAGACCAAGAACAATTTTGGACTTGATAATATGCCCATCACTCACAATCTAAATGACAATGTGCAACATCAGCCTTTAAATGTCAAGGTCATTTGTGGGTTTTCTATTTTGAGTAAAATGGCTCCTGCTGTTTCCATGGTTTCACCTGAAATATGTACTGAGCCTCATTGTTAAGAACCTTGAAACTCAACCATTCTAATAGAAAATAGACATCCTCTTCTTTAGGTAGTTAATTTGAATTTAAATACAAAACAGTCTGTATTTACCCTGGATGGGTTTATGGATCTCTACATTGCATTTGTGAACAAAACCAGATGTCTGGATTATCCAATTTGCCCTTCTTTTTTGGCATATTGCACAATTATAGCTTTAATTATTTCTACAGCGTAGATTGTTCCTGCAGTAGAAAGATCAGTTTTATTGTTCACTACACATAAGGAAATATCAGCTTTATTGAAATAAACTATTTCAATGAGAAAACATAGTAGCTCGCAGTCATAATGAAAATGCAAAAGAAACACAATATTCTTTAGAGAGATATATTAAATGGTTAGCATTGCTTCAGATTGTATTCTATATGTTCACATTCAACTGCGGAAATACTAACATTCATTAGAACTGCTAAATTTTCCAGGATAAAATAGTCATTTTCCCATGATGGCTGTTACTACTTAATAACTATTAATCAGAAACAGAATGCTGGAAGGAGATTGCAGAATGACTCAGATGAATAAGGCAAGGAATAGCTTAATGAATTTTAAAACCTCAAAATGCAAAATTAAGTCTGTGGATGCTGAAAGACAGATTTCCATATTAAGGCCTTCAGCGCTGTTCATGTTGAGTTGCCAGTTCCAGCGTACTCATCTTTGCAATAATACTGGCATAAACACTGTGTTTTGTCATGAAAATGTGGCTACAGAGATGTGGCTTCGCTGATTTAGATAAGATTGGAGCAGACACTGCATAGCAAGGAGGGCTGTTGTAGCATTAATTGGACACCTTTACAGCTCAATTTTAGGCAGAATATACAATATAATCAAGTGTTGAGCCAGGTCATTATTTAAATCAATCTTTCTTTCTTTCTTTCCTTCTTTCCTTCTTTCTTTCTCTCTTTCTCTCTTTCTTTTCTTTCTCTCTTTTCTCTCTTTCTTTTCTTTCTTCTCTCTCTTTCTTTCTCTCCTTCTCTTTCTTTCTTTTTTTTTTCTTTCTTTTCTCTCTTTCTTTTCTTTCTTTTTTCTCTTTCTTTCTCTCTCTCTTTCTTTCTTTCTCTCTTTTTCTTTCTCTCTCTCTCTCTCTTTCTTTCTTTCTTTCTCTCTTTCTCTCTTTCTTTTTTTCAAAACATACCTATCAGTAGACTGTCATCAGCTGAAGCCGTGATCATTCACATGACACCAATCTATGGCATTTTTATCATTTGCTAGTGACTGTTTTTGCTGCCATAGAAGACACAGAAAATGTTAGAACACAGAAGAAAATTGCCATTTTACCTCTGATAAATTACAGTCTCAGGTTGTGGAAAGTCTGTTCATTTCCCCTTATCAGGCCAAGGGATTTTAAAAGCAGTGAATGGGATCCAACTCACCGAACTGTCGTTGTCTAGTATTTGCCATCCATGCTGGGATCATGGACTCAAAAATGCAGAGGGAAGGCAGTGGTTGTCCTCTAGATATCTTTTGCTCTTTATGCCTATACAGTAAATAGTTAGTCCAATGTGAAAATGCTTAGAGAGTCTGTACACTCAAGTAGCTCGGAACATTTTCGCTTAGTGTCAGTGGGATTTTAAACAAAACTAAAATGGGTGAGGGCTTTGGTTACCTGTCTTGTGTTATCTAGAGGTGTTAAGTGTATATACTCTTCAGTATCACTGTTTGGCTGACAGATTTCTCACATATGGGGTTTTTAAGTCCTGAGTTTTTAGTTATCAGGAAAAAAAAGCCACAAAATTTGTGCACCTGGTGTATTTTCCAACTCTGATTTAGTCAGAAATCCTAAAGAAAATTATTTTTAAAGTACAGTGATTGCTGTCGGGCTTGCTTACATTCTCCATTCCTCCAATCCATCACTGTCCCCTTCCTCATCCAGCCTTCCAAAAGGGTCTGTCCCATTGCTCTGCCAGCTGCTCTGGAAGTCACCTGGTAGCTGTGAAGCTCCTATAGGAGCATCCAGCTCCTACAGTGTGTGGGCTCTCACAGAAAGATGAATTGTTCTCATCAAAGAGACATCATGATATAAGAAAGTATTGCATCTGATACAGCAAGTGCATTGGTTAGCTCTGCCTTCTAAACACGCAAGTTCTGTTAAATCCTTTCGTGTACATGAGAGGACACGAGAGAAATGCCCAAGTTAGAAAGTATTCCCAGCACTTAGATGCTTCAAATTCCTTAAGTTTAATAGCTTTAATTGCTGAGAGGTTAATGGCTGTAAAACACTATCTACAGTGCTCTAAAATAACACAAATGACCGAAGGCTGCTGTATCACAGAATCATAGAATTATCTAGGTTGGAGAAATGACCGAAGGCTGCTATATCATAAAATCATAGAACTGTCGAGGTTGGAAGGGACGTTTAAGATCATCTAGGCCAAACATCAACCTAACTCTGATAAAAAACCATGTCTCTAAGCACTCTGTCTGTCTGTCTTTTAAATCCCTCCAGGGATCAAACCATGTCTCTAAACACCATGTCTGTCTATCTTTTAAATCCCTCCAGGGATGGTGCCTCCATCACCTCCCTGAGCAGCCCATTCCAATGCTTAATAACCCTTTCTGTGTAAAAAATTTTCCAAATATCCAATCTGAACCTCCCCTGGTGCAACTTCAGGCCCTTTCCCCTTCTTTGTCACCCACTCTTTAGTTTTTTTCTTTTTTCCCACTCTTCAGCTGCAAAAAGCTCTTTCAACTCTTTCTTAAAGCTCAGGATATGGATGGCACATCAGTATTGAAATTTCATATCTTCTGCTAGTTTTGCAAAAGGCCGTACATTGGGTTCTTTTGATCAGAATTGCTGGCCCTGGGAGAACAAGGTTTTCGACAGTCACTTACCTTGTCTTGCCTGCAAAATAAAAATCTGGGATTCAAGAGTTTCCGTCAAGAATTTATAAGGGGACCTTCAAAGCTCTGTAGAGAGAGAAGAATTTCAGACACTTCTTAGCTATACAGAGCCCTTTCTCTTCCCCGAAAGAAGCCCATACGGTCGGTGCTCTGCTGCCAATTCAGTGAGTGGTAAGGAAGCACAGATTTTTAATCAGCTGTGTTAAAGCTCCAGCAAGACTCTGTTGTTGCTTTTTAGCATTAAAGACTATAAATATTTTGGAATATATTTCGTATGGATAACATGAAAATGCTTCTTTAAAATGTTGGCATTTTCCATCCTACAGGACATTTTAGTGTCTAAATGTAGGTGTCTATGTCTGATCTAAGTGTAGAAGTTTCTGCTCTAGTCACTAAAGATAAAATACTCGACTCACTTGCCAAATATAGATGTCACGTACCATCGGAGATGCCTCAGGACAGCTGGGAGCACTGCACAAAGGCAGCAGAGGTGGCACAAGCTGTAGAGGAGACCTGTGACTTTCCAAACTTCAGCAGGAGATGAGGCAGGACGCCCGAAGGGCATTAGATTCCTCCTTTAAGGCAAATTCAACAGAGTTTGGAGCTCCTCGTGAAGGCTACTGTTTAGGGGTGACTTGAAGAGCTCTCAGCAGTGAGCAGTCTGCCAGCTGCTGCTCCCACTGAGTATAACAAAGTTTAGATACCTAATTTCCATGTCACTAACTACATCTAGGTACCTAAATTTAAGCATCGGTGATCTGGTGCTGAATCTCCCTGTGGGTATGCAGATAAGGACACAAAGTCATTGGGAACTACAGAAGCAGCATTAAAACGTATTGTGTGACAGGGAAGGCTGTTATTTCAGATGGGCAAGACCCATCTCTGTCAAAGTATTTATCACTAAGTGATAAATTAAAGTGATAACCAACAAGTTATGTCTTTATTCAATGAAATGTTGCAGCATATTCTGGGAATTTATCATGCACTTACCAGGTCTCTGCTGGTTCAGGGTTCAAGCTGAGTCTATGCACACATGATGTCCTACATCTCACACATGCAATGCAGGCACCCATCTTTCAATGAGGAGCATTTGAGGTTGAATTTAATTTTAAAAACCTTGCAGACCATAACGTATAGGCAGAAGAGATAAGAAACCTGTCTCCCCAAGAGATTTTTGTGGGTTTTTATGGAAGCTATGAAATATGTTGAAAAATTACAAAAATAAATGGTCATGTTCTTATGGAAGAACCCATTTCTGGTATAAAAAATATATCAAGGAAGAAAATATTAGCATTTTAACCTCTTCATAAAAAAATAAACTGGTCTTGTTACCAAACCCAAGTATAGCTCTTTGCCAGAGCTGGAAGGATTCTCTTCTTGAGTTCTGTAGACCTGTCTGAGGTCTTAGGCCTGATTTACTCTTTCAGGATGTACCTGAAATACATTTTAATTAGCTTAAAACTTGAAGGAGAAAAAACTGGCAAACTACAAATAGAGATATTTTATATCATGTTTAAAAAAAAAAAATCCATAGCAAAAATGACAACTTTCCCAAATCAAACATATGGTTATTTCAACTGCTTTTTAAACTAAAGCCAGGCTTTGCTTAAGTCAGTCTCATTTCTCCAGCCATCACTGGAGTTTTAAAGTTTAGCTGAACGTGTGCCCAATGCATTTTCAATTAATAAATTACATGCCAAGAAGTTTTGTTGGTGTGTCCACTGAAATGACTAGAGGATGCTGATCCGCTCACCTGGTCGGAATGCTCCTCAGCCTGGTTTTTGCCCAGACTTGGTAGGAGACACACAGTTCAGCAGTGTAAACAGGCTGTGCATCTCCACAAGAGACTCCACCACTCTTTCCCATTCTTTCACCCTGCAGAACCAGTGCAGACTGACCCCGGGACTGACCTTCATCCTCATGGAGCGTGAAGAAAGAAAAGCTGCTAAAAAGTTGCATTTTCCAGTGCATCTGCATTTGCACCTCTGACTATTTTACAGATTGAAGTAGGCAGCCTTGTTCCAGCTCTCTGGACTTTGTCTTTCCTCCTGTATAATGGGTAGAGGACCCTGGTTGTCCTTTCTCCTTTAGCTTCTATTACCTCGCTTCCCCAGCCTACACCTTTTCAACAGTTCCTCCTTCCTCCTTTGACCTCTTGGTTATGGGGTCAACTCAAAACATCTGCCCTCCTCTCCCTTGCCCTTCTCAATCCCTTCCCCTTTCCAATCTCCTTTCCCACTACAACTTTTCCTTTCCAGCCCAGCACCACTAAATAAAAGGACTGAATTCTTTAAATTTTTTTTTTGTCATGCAATCTTCCTTCCCAGGGGCATCCTGGTTTCCTTTCCAATCTCCCACTACAGCTTTTCCTTTCCAGCTCAGCACCACTAAATAAAAGGTCTGAATTCTTTAAATGTTTTTTTTCTGCTGTGCAATCTTCCTTCCCAGGGGCATCCTGGTTGCTTGTTGGGTTTTGTTTTTTTCCATTAAGAAATCGTTTCTCTAATTTACCTGACTCAGCCAAACATCAGGTTGTTTCTCAGATGATATTATCCAAAGCCACAAACTCCATAAGCATGAGAACAATCATCAATGCCATTTGGCACAACATTACTATGTTAAATCAATAAAACGCTGCTAATAAAACCCAGAAACGTGCTGTCAATTTAAGTGCAAAAGTAGAAAAGCACCCAGTGAAGGATGGAGCTAGCAGGACCCGAACACTGGTAGTATCCAGTAAGGTTCAAATGTTTAATGGGAGCTTTTACTTGTGCTGTGCTGTCTACTGTGTTTAAGTCCTGGTCCTGCAGCTGTGGCTCCGGATGGCATTTTCAAGCCAAATCCTCCATCAGCCTTAAAAAGCTGGGCTCCCCACGTAAACCAGCTGACAGTCTGATCCAAACTGAACCTGCAAAAACATTAACAAGTCCCAAAAGCAGGAGGAGATGCTTGGAATTCATCGCTGTTACTATTAGTAGCTGTTCTATTTGAGGAGAGATGGACCGAGTACGACGAAGAGCTAAAAATAAGTTCAAAGACTTGCGTGCTTGGCCACTCTGCTTTCTGTCCCTGTTACCTAACGTGCTCACCTCGGAAGAAACCCCTGATTTAATTAGAAGTACCAGTCTGGGATACGTGCACTTACATAACAAAGCACCTTGGGAAAGAATTAAAAAAAAAAAAAAAAAAAAAAAAAAAAGACCATTTTACCAAGAATGCGCTCCCCAAATACTAATTATTCATGTTTGCTATAATTACAGCATGGAACTGCCCAGCTAGCCAGCTCATGGTTTTGCATATGCTGAATTAGAGTTGTTGCGGGCAATTAAGGCCAGAACCTGTGAGGTGTGAGGCTGATCATTCTGCAGAAATATTCTGGGTTTCCTCTAGCTTTCATTCTCCACTGCTCTAATGAAACTTATTCTGTTTTCTAAAATATATTCTGGACACAGCTTTTAATTTTTTTAGAGCCAGATGATCTGCCATCTAGCCCGAAAGTTGAAACTGTTTTAGCTTCTATTTTTAAATCTCTGCATTTGAATGAGGTTTTGTTTGGGTGGTTTGTTTTGTTTGTTTTTTTTAAACTCACATCTGCCACTTTAAAAAAACAAAAGGCAAAGGCCACGGTTCACTTCATTTCGGTGGATTTATCTTGACACGTTGTTGCAGAACACACAGGACATTTGGGATTAAAGTTACTCCTTGTAACCATGTCATTAGCGTTGTAGCAGTGTGCAGGCACTGATTATGTTCTCTCTGCCTCGCTCCCACACCTCTAATCTCAGAGCTGACCTGATTTATATCATCTAGCTTCACATAGGCCTCTGGATATTGAAATCCAGAAGAGGGGAAAGGGCTGAGATTCCCTGAAAATAACTCAGCTGGCGAAGAGATTAACCCATTTTCAAATGCGTTTTTGCCTGTTGCTGAGTGTGCAGAGATTCATCCATTTAAGGAACATAGGCCCAAATCCAGACACTGACAGTGCTCGGGGAGGGAGAAGAAAGAAACAGATGAAGTAGTAGCCCAAAGGGATCGGTCGCCAGCACAGCGATTTAAATGATTTAGGGGTCTTTTGGGAAGAAGAAGAGTGAATTTGGAGGTACCGTCTCAGAGCGATTATTCGCAGTAGTTGATGTAAGAAAATACTCTTTTCCTTTCCGAGTATCACTCATTATAAGTTACTTTGGAAAACCTGATGTCGCCTTAAAAGCATTCCCAAAGTAGGCACAATCAGTCATCAATGTCAGAGGTTTACATAATCTCACATTTACAGCCAGGGAAACAATTTATGGAGGAACATAAACATGAGACATGACGCCCCTCTAGGCCTTTGTCAAAGGATTCCCAGCAAACAACTCAGCTGCCAAGGACTTTGTAAGTGTACTCGTGCTTCTGAGAATGAAGAGTTTTACCTATTTGGTGGTCCCAGGTCTAAATCCAGATTCTTCTAAACTGGAAAATGCAGAACACCATTTAATACCATCAAGACCATTTTCTGCATTTCTATAAAAGACTTCTTCTGAAGCACCAAATATACAGGACTAGGTTTAAAAACAGCACATTCACACATCCTGCTGGAAACAGCAAAACAGGTGTAGGGTATTCCCAGGGTTGCCTATGCCAGAGGTTGGTGGATGAGACAGGTGGATGTCAGATGTGTGGATGAGACCTCTTTGCATGTGGAGACCTCAATATGTGGGGGAACCATGGCTGGGCAGGCCATGGAGCATCCACGGACCTTCAGCAGGTCATGGAGCATCCACGGAGCTTCAGGTGGGCTGCCAAGGGCTTGGCTCACTCCCACCCCTGGCTCTGACTCTCTCCTCTGAATGAAGGCAAGTCCAGAATATTTATAGCACTGAATTGTATTTTAGACACCGTGGTGTCAGCCCCAGGAGCACACCTGGATGTAAACCTTGAAGGTTCTGCTTGGTTGGCCAAGGTGCAACTTGTAGAGGAGAGAATCCCAGAGCCCCAGGAGTCGGGCAGTAGCTGTGGCTGAAGCAAGGACACTGTGTTAATTGGTGATTTCTTACAGTGGCAGGGCAGTACAGGTAGATCATTGCACCAAAACCACTGGGCTTATTCTCATTTTTTACCTATAAATATCTAGCAGTAAAATCTTCTTAAATATCTTCCCAATAGCCCAGAGCAGGAGAATGGCTTCTCCAAGAGATGACTCAGACAGATCCCTAGCATAGGTACTTAGAATAATTTCCAGTACCTCTAAATCAGATCAAAACCATATTAAAGTTAATATAGGATTTGGGAAAATTTGGTATGACCACAACTTTTATCGAAATCAACTAAATCATCCAGCCTGAGCCTGTGGGAGGAATCTTGCCCTTGTCAGCCAGAAAAATGTGATGATCATATTGCTATCAAATCACTTTCTAAATAAAAAGTGCCAAGTTTATTTTTGTACCTGCTACTATTGCATGTCTGGGATGTCATATTAAATATGTGCAAAATTCCTTCTTAAGAGAAACTTCAAAAAAAAAAAAAAAAAAGAAAAAAAAAAAAAAACGCTTGGAAGGGATCAAAGAAAGATTTCTCTCTTTTAAAGCTACTACATTTACTTTCACAGAATTTTGACACAACTAGCATGAAAACTTAGCATGGAGATTTCAAAGCTCAGCATGAAAAAAAAAAAAAAAAAAAAGACCATTTTACCAAGAATGCGCTCCCCAAATACTAATTATTCATGTTTGCTATAATTACAGCATGGAACTGCCCAGCTAGCCAGCTCATGGTTTTGCATATGCTGAATTAGAGTTGTTGCAGGCAATTAAGGCCAGAACCTGTGCAAGGCTGATCATTCTGCAGAAATATTCTGGGTTTCCTCTAGCTTTCATTCTCCACTGCTCTAACGAAACTTATTCTGTTTTCTAAAATATATTCTGGACACAGCTTTTAATTTTTTTAGAGCCAGATGATCTGCCATCTAGCCCGAAAGTTGAAACTGTTTTAGCTTCTATTTTTAAATCTCTGCATTTGAATGAGGTTTTGTTTGGGTTTGTTGTTTTTTTTTTTAAACTCACATCTGCCACTTTAAAAAAACAAAAGGCAAAGGCCACGGTTCACTTCATTTCGGTGGATTTATCTCAACACATTGTTGCAGAACACACAGGACATTTGGGATTAAAGTTACTCCTTGTAACCATGTCATTAGCGTTGTAGCAGTGTGCAGGCACTGATTATGTTCTCTCTGCCTCGCTCCCACACCTCTAATCTCAGAGCTGACCTGATTTATATCATCTAGCTTCACATAGGCCTCTGGATATTGAAATCCAGAAGAGGGGAAAGGGCTGAGATTCCCTGAAAATAACTCAGCTGGCGAAGAGATTAACCCATTTTCAAATGCGTTTTTGCCTGTTGCTGAGTGTGCAGAGATTCATCCATTTAAGGAACATAGGCCCAAATCCAGATACTGACAGTGCTCGGGGAGGGAGAAGAAAGAAACAGATGAAGTAGTAGCCCAAAGGGATCGGTCGCCAGCACAGCGATTTAAATGATTTAGGGGTCTTTTGGGAGGAAGAAGAGTGAATTTGGAGGTACCGTCTCAGAGCGATCATTCGCAGTAGTTGATGTAAGAAAATACTCTTTTCCTTTCCGAGTATCACTCATTATAAGTTACTTTGGAAAACCTGATGTCGCCTTAAAAGCATTCCCAAAGTAGGCACAATCAGTCATCAATGTCAGAGGTTTACATAATCTCACATTTACAGCCAGGGAAACAATTTATGGAGGAACATAAACATGAGACATGACGCCCCTCTAGGCCTTTGTCGAAGGATTCCCAGCAAACAACTCAGCTGCCAAGGACTTTGTAAGTGTACTCGTGCTTCTGAGAATGAAGAGTTTTACCTATTTGGTGGTCCCAGGTCTAAATCCAGATTCTTCTAAACTGGAAAATGCAGAACACCATTTAATACCATCAAGACCATTTTCTGCATTTCTATAAAAGACTTCTTCTGAAGCACCAAATATACAGGACTAGGTTTAAAAACAGCACATTCACACATCCTGCTGGAAACAGCAAAACAGGTGTAGGGTATTCCCAGGGTTGCCTATGCCAGAGGTTGGTGGATGAGACAGGTGGATGTCAGATGTGTGGATGAGACCTCTTTGCATGTGGAGACCTCAATATGTGGGGGAACCATGGCTGGGCAGGCCATGGAGCATCCACGGACCTTCAGCAGGTCATGGAGCATCCACGGAGCTTCAGGTGGGCTGCCAAGGGCTTGGCTCACTCCCACCCCTGGCTCTGACTCTCTCCTCTGAATGAAGGCAAGTCCAGAATATTTATAGCACTGAATTGTATTTTAGACACCGTGGTGTCAGCCCCAGGAGCACACCTGGATGTAAACCTTGAAGGTTCTGCTTGGTTGGCCAAGGTGCAACTTGTAGAGGAGAGAATCCCAGAGCCCCAGGAGTCGGGCAGTAGCTGTGGCTGAAGCAAGGACACTGTGTTAATTGGTGATTTCTTACAGTGGCAGGGCAGTACAGGTAGATCATTGCACCAAAACCACTGGGCTTATTCTCATTTTTTACCTATAAATATCTAGCAGTAAAATCTTCTTAAATATCTTCCCAATAGCCCAGAGCAGGAGAATGGCTTCTCCAAGAGATGACTCAGACAGATCCCTAGCATAGGTACTTAGAATAATTTCCAGCTTATTTGGCAATTTCTTACAGTGGCAGGGCAGTACAGGTAGGTCATCGCTCCAAAAACTCTGGGATTATTCTCATTTTTTACCTATAAATATCTAGCAGTAAAATCTTCTTAAATTCCCAATAGTCCAGAGCAGGAGAATGGCTTCTCCAAGAGATGACTCAGACAGACCCCTAGCATAGGTACTTAGAATAATTTCCAGTACCTCTAAATCAGATCAAAACCATATTAAAGTTAATATAGGATTTGGGAAAATTTGGTATGACCACAACTTTTATCGAAATCAACTAAATCATCCAGCCTGAGCCTGTGGGAGGAATCTTGCCCTTGTCAGCCAGAAAAATGCGATGATCATATTGCTATCAAATAAAATAGTGCCAAGTTTATTTTTGTACCTGTTACTATTGCATGTCTGGAATGTCATATTAAATATGTGCAAAATTCCTTCTTAAGAGAAACTTCAATCAAAAAAAAAAAAAAAGAAGAAGAAAAAGCAGGACGAGTTTAGATGTGATACAATGAATAGCAAAAAAAGAAGAAATGGAGAAGACCAAGTAACAAACCAAGTAACATTCAGATACTTCATCGTGTGTCCACAGCCAAGAGGTTTTTCAGGCAGTTCCTTGCTATATAAATGTAAATATACAAATATTCCCAATAGTCCAGAGCAGGAGAATGGCTTCTCCAAGAGATGACTCAGACAGATCCCTAGCATAGGTACTTAGAATAATTTCCAGTACCTCTAAATCAGATCAAAACCATATTAAAGTTAATATAGGATTTGGGAAAATTTGGTATGACCACAACTTTTATCGAAATCAACTAAATCATCCAGCCTGAGCCTGTGGGAGGAATCTTGCCCTTGTCAGCCAGAAAAATGTGATGATCATATTGCTATCAAATCACTTTCTAAATAAAAAGTGCCAAGTTTATTTTTGTACCTGCTACTATTGCATGTCTGGGATGTCATATTAAATATGTGCAAAATTCCTTCTTAAGAGAAACTTCAAAAAAAAAATCAAAAAAAAAAAAAAAGAAGAAGAAAAAGCAGGACGAGTTTAGATGTGATACAATGAATAGCAAAAAAAGAAGAAATGGAGAAGACCAAGTAACAAACCAAGTAACATTCAGATACTTCATCGTGTGTCCACAGCCAAGAGGTTTTTCAGGCAGTTCCTTGCTATATAAATGTAAATATACAAATATTATGTGGTCTCTGGAGGGTAATAGAAGAGACAGACAAGACAGTATAATGATCACTTCAAAAATCTATTCTACATTTAAGTGGATTTAAGGTTGAAAGCACTTGTCAATAATTCAAGGGTAAAATACATTAAGGGAACTATTGTAATTATCCAAAGCTCAGGCAATATAAGCTGGGAAACTGAGAATCAAGGAACTGATTATAGAAAAATCCAGCCATGCAATCGTCAGGGTTTTGTGGTTACTGTATAACATTATCACAGGGCAGAGCTGAGGCTGCCTCTGTTGTGCCTGCTTTTGTCTACACGTATGTTGATGATTTTAAATGTAAAATAACTATATATTTAAAGGTAGTTATTTGCTGACCCCGGTGCCTCTCTACTAAGAGGCAATCAGCCCCTCCAGGAAAGCAGCACAGTGACTGTCAGAACACAAATAAGGTTATTCCCCCATCCGTGCAAACATAAACAACATACTTCAGTGAATTAGAGCAAGAAAGATTAAATTAAAAGACAACCCCTGGCCCCTGACAGCTGGGACTCCCTTCCCGCGCACAGCCCAGAACAGCACATCTCTTGTGTTTGAAAACGGCCTAGAAGAAACCAATCTCTGTGTAAAATGATGGAAAACAGGCTGGAAGGGATCTCAGGGGTCCTGCCTGACATGTTGCTACACCCTCACCCCGTGAAACAGCTCTTTAGTAGGTCACTGTCACCGATACCAGCAAAAGGAATTCAGTATTTAAATGAAATTACTGTCTCTTTTTTCCCCTCTTTGTTAATGACTTGCCTTCTTAGCTGTGACTACACCTGTAAAGTAATAAATGTTCACTTAGGCAAAAATACCTTTGAATATAAAGAAGTCCTCTAGGGAAAGTGCTGAAACTACAGATGACATAACTCAGTGAAATAAAACCTGTGCCATGGGCATTAGTCCATTAGTCACCCATCCTGCATGTGCCCAGGCTTTTCAAAATGACAGAGGATGCCTCTGGCACGTTTGGCATTAAAAAAGAATTGTGATTCCACTTTTGACATATTTTCTCAGTGGTGCTGATGGTGTCCATACCCTCAAACAAATCTGAGCAGCTGAAAAAAAAAAGGGAGAAATAATAATAGGCGGCTTTCTGCTCTGTCCACCACCACCACTCACTGCACATCCCAAACCAATTCCCGTTTTCTTCCTGGAGAATGTACTGCTGAATCAAACCACACCAAAGAAACAAAAAATCTCCACCTGAAGTGCAGCTTCATTCAACAACATAGACAAAGATTGTCCCTGGAAAGTGCCATGGTGCTATGTGCCTCACACAGAGCATATAGCTGATGGCAAAGCAGGAACAGGAGGGACAAAAGTTGAAAACCATCCCCTTGTCTGTGGTTGTACAGTTACCAGGATTTAAAAAAATGTTCTGGATGCTTTCCTCCCTGCTATCATAGAGTCACAGAATGGTTAGAGTTGGAAGGGACCTTCAAGACCATCCAGTCCCACCCCCTGCCCTGGGCAGGGACACCTCCCACCAGACCAGGTTGCTCCAAGCCCCATCCAGCCTGGCCTTGAACCCCTCCAGGGATGGGGCAGCCACAGCTTCTCTGGGCAACCTCTTCCAGTGTCTCACCACCCTCACAGCAAAGAATTTCTTCCTGAGATCTCATCTAAATCTCCCCTGTTCCAATTTAAAACCGTTACCCCTTGTCCTGTCACTACACCTCCTGACAAAGAGTCCCTCCCCAGTTCTCCTGTAGGCTCCCTTCAGATATTGGGAGGCTGCTATAAAGTCTCCCTGGAGCATTCCCTTCTCTTCTCTTCTCCAGGCTTATTTATAATTT
>NW_015090814.1:4585883-4626789 GCF_001431845.1 Calidris pugnax
TTTCATGTCTGGGAGTTAATATAAAAAATGTGAAAAATTCTTTCTAAAAAAAAAATAAAAAAAAAAAAAAAAAAAAGAAGAAAAAAAGCAAGACGAGTTTAGATGTGATGCAATGAATAGCAAAAAAAAAGAAGAAATGGAGAAGACCAAGTAACAAACTAAGTAACATTCAGATACTTCATCATGTGTCCACAGCCAAGAGGTTTTTCAAACAGTTCTTTGCTATATAAATGTAAATATACAAATACTATGTGGTCTCTGGAGGGTAATAGAAGAGACAGACAAGACAGTATAATGATCACTTCAAAAATCTATTCTACATTTAAGTGGATTTAAGGTTGAAAGCACTTGTCAATAATTCAAGGGTAAAATACATTAAGGGAACTATTGTAATTATCCAAAGCTCAGGCAATATAAGCTGGGAAACTGAGAATCAAGGAACTGATTATAGAAAAATCCAGCCATGCAATCGTCAGGGTTTTGTGGTTACTGTATAACATTATCACAGGGCAGAGCTGAGGCTGCCTCTGTTGTGCCTGCTTTTGTCTACACGTATGTTGATGATTTTAAATGTAAAATAACTATATATTTAAAGGTAGTTATTTGCTGACCCCGGTGCCTCTCTACTAAGAGGCAATCAGCCCCTCCAGGAAAGCAGCACAGTGACTGTCAGAACACAAATAAGGTTATTCCCCCATCCGTGCAAACATAAACAACATACTTCAGTGAATTAGAGCAAGAAAGATTAAATTAAAAGACAACCCCTGGCCCCTGACAGCTGGGACTCCCTTCCCGCGCACAGCCCAGAACAGCACATCTCTTGTGTTTGAAAACGGCCTAGAAGAAACCAATCTCTGTGTAAAATGATGGAAAACAGGCTGGAAGGGATCTCAGGGGTCCTGCCTGACATGTTGCTACACCCTCACCCCGTGAAACAGCTCTTTAGTAGGTCACTGTCACCGATACCAGCAAAAGGAATTCAGTATTTAAATGAAATTACTGTCTCTTTTTTCCCCTCTTTGTTAATGACTTGCCTTCTTAGCTGTGACTACACCTGTAAAGTAATAAATGTTCACTTAGGCAAAAATACCTTTGAATATAAAGAAGTCCTCTAGGGAAAGTGCTGAAACTACAGATGACATAACTCAGTGAAATAAAACCTGTGCCATGGGCATTAGTCCATTAGTCACCCATCCTGCATGTGCCCAGGCTTTTCAAAATGACAGAGGATGCCTCTGGCACGTTTGGCATTAAAAAAGAATTGTGATTCCACTTTTGACATATTTTCTCAGTGGTGCTGATGGTGTCCATACCCTCAAACAAATCTGAGCAGCTGAAAAAAAAAAGGGAGAAATAATAATAGGCGGCTTTCTGCTCTGTCCACCACCACCACTCACTGCACATCCCAAACCAATTCCCGTTTTCTTCCTGGAGAATGTACTGCTGAATCAAACCACACCAAAGAAACAAAAAATCTCCACCTGAAGTGCAGCTTCATTCAACAACATAGACAAAGATTGTCCCTGGAAAGTGCCATGGTGCTATGTGCCTCACACAGAGCATATAGCTGATGGCAAAGCAGGAACAGGAGGGACAAAAGTTGAAAACCATCCCCTTGTCTGTGGTTGTACAGTTACCAGGACGCTATAAAGTCTCCCTGGAGCCTTCCCTTCTCTTCTCTTCTCCAGGCTTATTCAGTCTCCCTGGAGCATTCCCTTCTCTTCTCTTCTCCAGGCTTATTTATAATTTATATAATTATACAATTTATATATATAATTATATATATTTATGTTATGTAATTATACAAAAATAACTGAATAAACACAGAAACTATATTAATACACATTCAGAAGTGCAGAGGAAGACCCGGATGAGTGCAGCTGCAGCCAGTTTTCTCCTTTCTGTAACTTCTCTTTGTAGCTCTGCTGTACACCCTTCTGAAAGGTGTGTCCAGTTTTGGGCACCTCAATACAAGAGAGATATCGAGGTGCTGGAGTGGGTGCAGAGGAGGGTAACAAAGGTCCTGGAGAATAAATCGTACGAAGAATGATTGAGGGAGCTGGGACTGTTTAGTTTGAGGAAGAGGAGGCTGAGGGGAGACCTCATCACTCTCTACAACTACTTGAAAGGACATTGTAGAGAGGTTGGTGCTGGTCTCTTCTCCCAAGCAATTAGTGATAGAACAAGAGGGAATGGCTTCAAGCTGCAACAGGGTAGGTTTAGACTGGACATTAGGAAGAAATTCTTCACAGAAAGAGTGGTCAAAGACTGGAATAGGCTGCCCAGGGAGGTGGTTCAGTCACCATCCTTGGATGAGTTTAAGAGTCATTTAGATGTGGTGTTGGGGTATATGGTGTAAGGGAGAACTTTGTAGAGTAGGGTTGATGGTTGGACTCGATGATCCCAGGGGTCTTTTCCAACCTAGACGATTCTATGATTCTATGAAAGCTGACCCCCTGCCCTTGGCTCTTGCTGCACTGTTTAATCCCAACAGCCTCACCTCCAAGAATCAAGGAAAACCTGTTAAGGAGAGGGCCCCCTCTAATGTAGCCATTAAGGGTATTAGCCATACATTGTTTAATGGGCAGTGCATTTCTAGCAGAGATGCTGCTAGAAGAGCAGTGGGGCTGACGCTCTGAGCCGCTCTCATTTCCAAGAACAGCATTTGAGATAAGCTGTTCCCTCCAGTGGCCAGAAAATGTTTAGTAGCCATGAAACCTCTTTGTACTCAGCTGCAGGTACATTACAAGAGCTCGCAAGGCTGATTCAGTGAGTGGTATCCTCGGGGGTGATGCCTTCCAGAAGGCATTCGCTTGAGCTGCCATAATAAAGGAGGACACAAATAAGCCGGTGACTGCATTACCCAGAGCCTACTCTAAAGGCACAGAGCAACCAAGTAGAAAAGAATTCACAGCTGAAAATAACACGGAGAGATGCAACTGGCAAGTCTGAAACTGGGAATTTTTCTCTGCAACTGCATGTCCTGATAGTAGGTCCAAAGTCCACAGGCCAGAAGTGACACAGGTAGACCTGCAGCTCTGAGACAGGTTTGATTGATTAACCATGCCCTCTCTCCTGTATGTGGTTAAACTCTTAAGAAATGGGGTTTATGTGGTGTGGCCATGAGACCTCGTGCCCTGCAAGGCCTGTGACTGCCTCCCTGCATGATGTGATGCTGCCAAGGGATGTTCGAACCACATCCAGCAACATGTCATCAAGATCCATAGCAGGGCTTTCTCCTGTGCTTATCTATCCTAGTCTTCAGAGGAAAAATAGCACCCAAATTCTTTCCCAAGCAGTATGCAAGGAGGAAAGAGATTCAGGAGGTATTTGTTCAGGTTTAGGGAGGCCAGAATGGTACAGCAGTAACACAGGTGAGGCTTCTAGCACAGACCCTTTAAGGAGGAACATTCTGCAGGAATAAGACGAAGAAGGATCTGGGCCTTTGGGCGAGATCCAGCATCAGCAGCGCCAACAGAAAGCTCCTGCTCACCTCAATGGAGTCTAAATTAAGCCCTCAGGCCCTGAGAGGCAGCTGCTGGGAGAATAATGCTGGGTCATGGCTAGAGACCAGGCACTGCGGTCCCGGGGGTTGCTGAATATTTTATGATACGGTTATTAAAAAACATGTGTATCAGACATCTATCAGGTTGGGTATCCATAACCCTGGCTGCTCCTGGGGAATCGAGGGAGGATATTAGCAAAAGTGGTAGTTCAGGACTGCAGGAGCCTGCCTCCAGGAAGCCAGTACTTCAGTGCAGCTTTGCTGGATGCTCTTGCTGCTGTCACTTAGGTATGGGGCTGCTTTAGTCTCAGCTGCAATAAATAACCCTAACAGATTATCCAGGGCTGAGCTGCCCTGTGGATGTCCCCAGCCTCCTGGGGACACATCAGGGCAGGTACCTGAGAACAACCACCTCCTCCCAGGCTTGTGTGCACAGGGGGTCAGGGATTTTGGGGTGTGAAGCAGAAGGAAAAAGCTCCTGGAAAGAGACCGGCTGCAAGGAGCTGGAGCACAGCAAGGGCAGGTTCTACCAGGCAGCTCAGGGTACAGCTGTGATTTCAGTGCATCCAAACTGAATCAAGCTGTTCCCAACACGACCTTGGAGGCAACGCCATTAAAGAGCAGCTGGATAACAACCTACTTAACAATTAGCATCAACAATAGCAGTTACTTAGCATTTCTTCAAAACAATGGGCAAACAAGCCAAATCACTGTTAATGATTTTTTAATGACTGTTAAAGCCTGCTATGATAGGACATGCCAATCAGTTCATTGTTTCTCAGACTCTCAATGAGAATAGCAATGCCTACTTGTTTAATTCTAGTCCTAAACTAGCTGACTTAAGGTGAACAGCAAAGAAGATGTGGGAACTGAAGTCTGTATTTAAAAAAAAAAAAAAATAAATTCCACAACCTTTAATTACCACAGCTGGTGAATTTTTGTTTTTGCTTTGTTAGTCTTTGTACCTTTTATATCAATGCCTCATAAGACAATGAAAGATTTCACATGTAGATGGATACAGTCAAAGTCCTTATCCATACAAGAGCTGAAAGTACACGAGAGCAGTGGAGAGCTTCTGATTTCTTTCCCAAGCTGGCCCACTGAAAATAGAATTCTTTGGGATAAATATCACAAGAAAAACTATGAACTCCACCTCGAGATGGTCTGAAGGAAAATTCTATGTTCCAGAGAAAGGTAGTTTAGACTGTAATACAACAGTCTGCAATGTCCACTAAACCAAAAGTGCCAGTGACAGCGTTAAGAAGATTCTTTCATCTGGTAACATTCATGTGTGTTGCAGCCATCCTTATATTATCTGCCTGAAAGGTGAAAGGCAGAGAAAGAAAAGGGAGACTGACTCTGCTCCCAAGTCCCGACCTTGGAACCAGGTTTGGTTCGTTACATTTATCGAACTCCAGCCCCGTCAGGGCTGAGTTCTTTTACCTACAAAACAAAGCATTCATACAAGCTATGCAGTGCCCGTGTGTCCTGGCTTGAGCTAAAACAGAACCAACTTTCTGTTCAGTAATTTTATTTCTTAGCTAGGCCTCTTCTAACTCTCTGAAATTAACAGTGTATTGTGCAGAAAAGTCTTCATTCTCAGAGTCATAAGGCCAATGTTCATACTTCATGCCAAAGAATGGCATGTAGGGATGCTCTTGCTTGTACTTATTGCTATAACAACCAAGGGCAGCTAATTCCATTATTTGCCCCATCAGAGGGTCAGAAATGAAAGAGCATAGAGGGGTCCCACCTGCAGGGAGGAGCAAACACGCTAGGTGACCCAAACCTGACCAACAGGGGTATCCATTATTTGCCCCATCAGAGGGTCAGAAATGAAAGAGCATAGAGGGGTCCCACCTGCAGGGAGGAGCAAACACGCTAGGTGACCCAAACCTGACCAACAGGGGTATTCCATCCCATCTGCCCCATGCTTGGTATAAAAGCTGAGGAATCACAGGGTCAGCTCTTTCTTCAATGGCCGACATCTGAGTAGGACCCTGTCTGTTCCTCTGCTTTTGAACCCAGTCTGTGTGTTTCTGACTCCAGAGCTGGAATCCAGTTCTCATCCATCATTAAATTCAGTCTGGAACTTACCTGGTGCCTGACGGTGACGTCATCCTGGGAGCCTGATACAGTTTTGTATGTATTGTATCTATTTTCATTATTTCCTTTTTATTTTATCATTAATATTTCATTAAAGTAGTTTAGTTCCTTCTCAACTCATAAATCTCTTTATCTCTCCTCCTCTTCTCTGTGAAACAAGAAGTGGGGGGAGAGCATCTGTGGCCTGTAATTGGCTAATTCAGCCTAAACCACAACACAGTGCAGCTGGGGGTCCTGACCGCCCCACCGTGCCCCAAGACAGAATAACCTAACCAGTTAGCAGCCTCAGGTCTCTCTGTATGCCCGTGTGTGGAATCGTGGCATCGTTTAGATTGGAAGGGACCTTAAAGATCATCTAGTCCAACCATCAACATAACTCAGAAAAAAAAATAAATAAGATGTAGGTGGAAGGGAATAAATAAATGTAGGTGGAAGGGAAAACAAAACATGCTTCCCGTGCACGTAGCGAACAAGCTGGTCCCACCTTGCCACCAGCCTCTGTGCTGCCTTCAGACAAGGGCCACCTGGGGCAGGCTGCTGGCCTTCCCCTGCCACCCCAGCACAGAGGGAGCTGAGAGCCTCCCCACATCACCCAACCAGTGGGAAAAGGACTTGTCCCACCTCAGCAAGGGCAGGCAAATCTAAGGCAGGACCCTGTTAGCTCCAGACACGGGAGTGCTGTGGAGCCCCAAGGGCTGGTTTCACAGCCACCAGCCCAGGGTGAGAAGCAATGCATCCATGGTCGTGTGGTGCTGCACCTCAGTAGCTGAACCTGTGGATACAAATATACTGAGCATCCATCTTAATTAAACTGTATTTTAAAGGTCAGGCAGTACAGCTCCTGTGAGCGAGCCCTGGATGTCAAAGCTCATCCTTTACAAAGCAATCCCTTAATGACCTCCCTCAGTACCAGTTACTGCCCTCACACAAGTTCCCCGGCTGTTCTGGCTGGCTGAGCTGAGGCAGATGATAGCTCATCCATCTGGACACCATCTGCCTCACAGAAGCACCGAGTCATGCCAGTGAGGGCTGAAGAGACTCCGTACAAGCTGTGATGTGAAGAACCACACACGCAAAGAAAATCCCTCGGAAATCTCCGCAAGGACACCCCAGACCCTGTCCTAAATCTCTGCTGCAACTGCTGCGGTCACACTGGCTCGAGGCACCCAAAGGGTCTTTCCCCATGTTTGCAGTGACACAAATAACCCCATATTTTTTGTGTGGTTCACTGTGTGCAGCTCTGCCAGGTGGCAGGCTGGTCACTTTGAAAGAGGTCCTGGTCTGCCTCACAGCTGACAGGCAGAAAGGAGATCTCTTCATTTGTCAGATGGAAAAAGCAACAGAGCCTCTCTTGCGGTCTCTAAGGAGATAAGAGGGAGTGTGTGCTCTTAATTACACCCTCCAGACTGGGTCATTACCTGGGAAGCACAGAACAGAAGCATACATACACAGGGAGTGGGGCCATAGGATGAGGGGGAAGGGTTTTAAACTGAAAGAGGGGAGACTGAGATGAGATCTCAGGAAGAAATTCTTTGCTGTGAGGGTGGTGAGACACTGGAACAGGTTGCCCAGGGAAGTTGTGGCTGCCCCATCCCTGGAGGGGTTCAAGGCCAGGCTGGATGGGGCTTGGAGCAACCTGGTCTGGTGGGAGGTGTCCCTGCCCAGGGCAGGGGGTCGGAACTCCATGATCTTTAAGGTCCCTTCCAACTCAAAACATTCTCTGAATCTATTCCATACTTGTAAGTCATTCTTAAAGTGATTCTGTGTGGAGACAAAAACAAGCAAAAATAATAAACATAGGGACAGTGTACATCTTACTGGCTGTAGCCTGCATTTCATTGTAATTTGGATGTGCAAGACCCACATGGAAAACGTCTCTCTCTCAACTGGCATCTGACATCTCGTTGCTGCAACACCTCTCACCACGTCACACAGGAGGAAGACAGCCCTGGCCACCCTGCATGACACAAAGCACTGGCCTAAAGTCTCAACCTGACCCAGAAAAGGGAGGAAAGGGGGAAATCAGGAATTAATGGGTTTGAAAAATCTGTGTACTTTCAGCTGACTGCATTAAGGAAAATGAAATGTTCTCAAAGGGTATTTTTAAAGCTTGCTTTCATTAAAAATAAAAATCTCTATCATCTTTTAAAGGGCAGTGGTAGTGTGGTAGATATCACTGGTCAATAACTGCGATGACAAAACAGAGTCCTTGTAAACTCTATGAATCATTTAAATCAACATGAAAAAATAGCTCATTACAGCAACACTTCCTACTTCTGGAAATATTAATGAGGAAGGAACTTAAAGTGCAGTTAACTGTCTGCTGGACTGTAATCAGGGAGCCAGTTCTCCTGGCACAGGAATTGATCAAACTTTTGCCAGTACTTTACTTTCTGCAGGCTTTGCAATCCCTGCAAAAAAAAAGGGCCTGTGCATCAGTCACTCTCTGGCTTTGTTGGACAATCTGCAGAGGATCCAACACACCTAATTCAACCCACCTACAAGTTAGGGATGCAGCTTGATCTGGTTTTGTGGGATTCAAAAGCTGCTAGGGAGAACATGAGGGAGACATGAGTACACACCCACATTTATATACAGCATTGTTTAAGCCTTGTTTGAGCTATCATAAAACAAAGTAAAATTTCATTTCAAGAGGTCTAGATGAAATTCTGTCTGAACAGAAAAATCTGAAATGCTACTCCGTAAACATGTAAATAAAAAAAAAATACTAATTTCTATTTTTTAATTAGACTGTTGCTCAATGGTCTAAAAAATGCAAATAATGACATGATTTTGTGAATTCAAATATGTATTTTTCAGAAGGAAATAAATGGGAGATAACTGAGCAGGCTTCTTCTAGTCCTAGCTTCTACCCTAGTGTTTTGTCTGAATTTCTTTTTCAGGTTGAACGCTGTGTTCTTGCATAAGCCACCCAACCCACTTCAAGCCCACAGAACCATCTCCACAATTATTCTGTAGCTGGTCTCAGTCAAACACCAACAGCAGGGACACAGAAATGTGTTTCACCCAGGACTTGATGTCCAGATTTACAGCAGAACAGACTTATATTTATGAGCAAACACAGAAAGTCAGAAAAAAGATCCTGAACGTGCCCCAAGGAATCATGTCTTTTGGCAATGTATTGGATGTCTATACACTCTATCTGATCTCAGAACTAAATGTATATATCTGGCAATTGTCATCCTTTCCTTGCTCATACATATGTCCAGAAGCCATGCTAGTGTTTTTATTATGCATACATTACAAATTATTCAATACCATTGTTGTTTAGAAATAAAGTTTATAGCTATATTGGAAAGTATTTTCTTTTTCCCCGTAAAACTTTCCCTTTCTGAGTGTAGACGGTGGGTGGCTTTCATTATTCTGATCTATGACAAAGTCTTAAGTATTTAACAGTGATTTCCTATCGACATGTTACATTATTGTGCCATTATTTCATTTGCTCTAAACCTATACCTCACTGGGGTCCAGAACCACAAGCACTTCTGTGTGTTTAAGTGTGCACCATGGAGCAGGGCAGAAAGGGAGGATGAGAACAACCCCAATTTTCTGCTCTATTTCAGAAAGTGCTGGTGTCTTTTCATCCCCTCTTTCTGCTGACTGGTAAGAAACAATGATAACCTTCTTTAAATAGATTGGAAAGTTGATTGCACTGCATTAAAGATACCCTTCCTACCCCGGTTGCAGTTGTACCTGCAGCTAAATACTTGAACCATCTGTCCTACATTGACTAAGAAAATGAAGACATGAAAAGACATGTTGACAAAACCAGCAGCTGCTCTTAGTGGGCCATTTGTTTGCAATTGCTGACTGTTCTTAAAAGACCTGCAAATCCTAGGAATTTCGCTAGTACAAACACCATTCAGGAATATGTACCTAATTCCAGTCCCTCAAGGGGCTCCAGGAGAGATGGGGAGGGACTCTTGATCAGGGAGGGGAGCCATAGGATGAGGGGGAAGGGTTTTAACCTGAAAGAGGGGAGATTGAGATGAGATCTCAGGAAGAAATTCTTTGCTGTGAGGGTGGTGAGACCCTGGAAGAGGTTGCCCAGAGAAGCTGTGGCTGCCCCATCCCTGGAGGGGTTCAAGGCCAGGCTGGATGGGGCTTGGAGCAACCTGGTCTGGTGGGAGGTGTCCCTGCCCAGGGCAGGGGGGTTGGAACTGGATGATCTTGAAGGTCCCTTTTAACCCAAACCATTCCATGATTCCATGATTCTATGTACCAGACACATTTCTAGCTATTATTATATTTTGCCCTTTTTTTTTTTTTGGATCTGGAGTGTTGGGCATCTGGTCCAGAAGTCTGGTCTCAGAAGACCAAAATATATGAATGAGAGCTGCTAAAAGTTATCTTCAAAGCTTGTGATACAGTGCTAAGAGTACTCTTAGCAAACCTTTTGTACAGCAGATTGTCCCTCTGTTACCTGCAATAGATATGTTTGTTATATGCAACTCACCTGCAAGTAATGCACTGAGAAGATGGCGTTTGCATAAACATGTCATAAACAACAGCGAGGTGAAACAATTACAGGAGAAATTACTTCCAAGTTCATACCTCTGAAAAAAAAGAAAAAGTTATTTAGGAGAGATGCTGGAAATGTGTCATCCAGGCAGATTTTGGAGTAATAGCTTAAAATCATGTTAGATACCTGTTGTTCTGGTGTTTGAAGAATACAAACATTTATTTTTTTGTAGATCTGCTGTCTCGCTGAGATCTGCTACCCATACCAGTGAATCAACCCAAGCTCCTGTTGAAGTCATGCATCAAAGTTGTCCTTGGAGCCACACCACACGGACCAACTGGAGTGAAAAAGATCTTCAACCAATTCTGGGAAGAGAGAGAATTAGATTCCTAGTCCTCACCCCAAATAAAGAGTATACAGAGATGTGCAGTGACCCCATTTCACCGGCATAGAGGGAAGACAATCTATGATTAATGAATGCCACAGTCAGCAATAGTTACTTTGAAACTCTCAGGTTTTGAGACTTTACTGAAACAGATAGTGCAAACAAAATGTTTCACATTATACCAAACAGGCTAAGGTGGAATTATTTTTTAAAGGTGAACACTCCAAGAGTGTCATACATTAAGTTCCTGCCTTAGAGATTGTACACCCTTAACAAAATCCTTTTTCCATGAAGAGTTTAGGATTTTTTTTATACAAGAGTACCTGAAAAAAATCACTTTAAAAGCTGAATGCAGACAAAAAAAATTAAAAGCCACCTCAGTCTGTAACTGCCACTGTCCTGATTTTGTAGCTTTAACTTAGACTTTCCAGCACTTAGTCCTAGCAACATTAATTTGTGGTTTTTTGCAACATGTGCTTGCATTCACGTGTAGGAAAAGCCCTGTGGAGGCCAGTCTTAGTTATCTAAATCTTGGATTTGTGTGGTTGAGGAAAATCAGTGCCTGGGGCTGAGGATGCACCAAGAGCTTGACGCTTCCAGCCAAGGTGTGGTGAGGTGTGGTGGCCCAACACTGGTCCATCCAAGCAGTGCTGTGACACACGGGGTTACAGAGCTGTGGCTGTTCCTTCCTGCCCTCTGCAGTTATCACAGGGGACTCCTAAGCCTAATTTAACATGATTTGCCTTTTGTAGCTGCTCTCAGCCAAGCCACCGGGAGCAAGGTGGCTCTGACCCCCCCCCCCCACTTAACATGACTTGCCTTTCGTAGCTGCTCTCAGCCGAGCCACCGGGAGGAAGGTGGCTCTCTTTTAACCTCGACCCAAAAAAAAAAAAAAGTCATTTCGATATTTGCCCAGAAGAGGGCAATATCATGTCACCTAAAACACCCAAAGGTCACCGTAGCTCCGTAAAGGCTAGAAATTCATACTATGAAATAAAGAAAGGGGGGGAAATAACGTTTTATATCAATACAACGTGGCATTTATGCTCCCTTTTATAACTATATTGTATTTCGCTGCTTTATATGGTTTGTGAGCGTGTCCTGTGAGAGCCCTGCTCACCAGACCTCTCAGACTGCCCTTCTGCTGAAGCTTCCACCTGAAGGTTTGAAGTGCAGTGATTTATCCTTAGAAAGCAGGGGTTCATTTAAAGCATACGTGCAAATAAGCTTGAAGAAAGGTAGGAACGAGCAAATGAATTTCTTTTAGGTTTTTGCACGTTCAGAGAAAAGGCTGTGTAGAGGGGTTGAGCTCTCACACTGCTGCTTTCCGCCTCTTCATCTTTCTGCCTCTTCATCTCCCTCCCTTTCCACCCAATGTGTCCTGCTTGAGGTCTTCTTGGCCACAGACTTGCTCACACTCTGGGTGTATCTGTCTCTGCATCCCCCTTGGTGTCCAGTTTAAGCGCTTCTGATGGTGCCACTCTCTGCTTCTCCACTATCTCTGTGAACTTTAAACCTGTGGAGTTTCTTGCTCCATGCTTCTCCCTGCCCCTTCTTCTGCCTCCCTGCTTCAAAGTTTTGGGGGAAATATCTCCCTCACCCTGAGGGACAGGCTCTGAGCCACAAAGCCACCCTGGGCAGGGTGTCCTCTTTTTTCTCAAACCCCCTGGGTGGTATCAGTGCACCATTTTGTGAGAACCGTTGGCAGCTCAGAAACTACCTCAATTCACTGAGCTAGGAAAGGGAGTCAAGTAATTTCTGTTCCTGTTCTCCGAGCAATGAGGGCAAAGGGGAGGTTTCCACAGTGCACTGGAGGTCAGGAAGGCAGCTGAATGGCACAGACGAACACAGACACTCCGCATCCAAGTGTTTCTTCGGAAGCACCTCATATTCAGAGAACTTTCCCTAGATCTGGGGCAAATTTCCTGGCAGCCTGTGCCAGGGTTTCAGTCTAACATTCGTCCACCACACATGGCCTTTATCAAGAAGATCACCCCAGGGCAGTGCAGACAGATAGCATCCTCAAAACAATTTTCTGGTTTCAGTCTGCCTATTATTTTTTTTAATAACAAAAAGTCAAATCTTGCACAATTTGACATTTCCTACAGAAATGTTGCTTGCTGACTAGCTATAAGCAAAATACTGTGGCTAGATTCTTCAAAAAAATGTTTAATATGACCTTTAGTTGTCCTGAATAGCATGAGACAAAGTAGCCTACTCCTGTAGAAACACTGTACACCCTAACAGCCATGGCTTGAGTAATTAGTAGCTTGTGTGCTTCAAAGAGCTGAAAAGAGCTTTACAAACACTAAGTAATGAAGCACATCAGCTCTACTGGCTAATACAGCCAAGGAAAAGGAAGGCTCAGCTGACACACCACAGAAATTCACTTCTGGAGAGCACAGTATGCACCAACTGCACAATAGTTCAAGACAAAAAAATACCATCAGCCCTGAACAATGAGAGGGACTCTATCTAGTCATAGAATCATAGAATAACAGAATGGTTTGGGTTGGAAGGCACCTTCAAGATCATGGAGTTCCAACCCCCTGCCCTGGGCAGGGACACCTCCCACCACACCAGGTTGCTCCATCCAGCCTGGCCTTGAACCCCTCCAGGGATGGGGCAGCCACAGCTTCTCTGGGCAACCTGGGCCAGGCTCTCACCACCCTCACAGCAAAGAATTTCTTCCTGAGATCTCATCTCAATCTCCCCTCTTTCAGTTTTAAACCCTTCCCCCTCATCCTATAGCTCCCCTCCCTGATCCAGAGTCCCTCCCCATCTCTCCTGGAGCCCCTTTAGGGACTGGAAGGGGCTTTGAGGTCTCCCCGGAGCCTTCTCTTCTCCAGGCTGAACAACCCCAACTCTCTCAGCCTGTCACATGCATTTTGACCTAGACATTCTTTTGAATTGCTCCTCAGTTTTTTTCACTACTGTAAGACCAAGAACCTGCACACTTGCATCAGTTGACCCATTGTCCCTCCAGTAGTCACAGGAATGCCTTCATAAGCAACAAAACTGTTGCTCTGTTTATGCATTTGCACCTGAATAAAAAAGGGCTCAGACCATGTGGGACAGTTATAAACAACAGTAACAGAAATCATGGCTTATCCCTGGCAAGGTTTGCACTACCAGAAAACTCAAAGTAATCTCAAGAAAGTCTGCTCTCACATCCCTCGTGTAAGGAGGGTATGAAAAGACTCAACAGGAACTTGACAGCTTTTTCATGAAAACACCTCTGGATTAGAGTGCCCAAGAAAGACCTCACCTAGAGAAGGTGCTGTCAGCAGCAGCACGGAAACATTGAGTGCTGGTCATAGCTATTGAAGGATGAACAGTCTGCTGGTCATTCTTGTAGACAAGCCCACACAACCCATATACCTTTCATCATTTCACCTGTACCAAGATTTGCCATTTCCTGGCTTCACACTGCTTACACAGCCACATAGAATCACAGAATCACAGAATGGTCGGGGTTGGAAGGGAAGGGACCTCTGGAGATCATCCAGTCCTACCCCCTGCCAGAGCAGGGTCACCCAGAGCAGGTCCCACAGGAACGTGTCCAGGCGGGTTTGGAATGTCTCCAAAGATGGAGACTCCACCACCTCTCTGGGCAGCCTCTTCCAGGGCTCTGCTCTGTTTGCAAAAGAACTGCAGCATGGCCAGAGGGAAAAGCCCCCAGTTAATGCCCCCTCCCTCAGAGGAGCACCCAGCAGCTCCTCACCAGGCAAAGACACTGTCCTTGTCCAACAGGCACTGACTCGGTGCAGCAACAACGTGGAGAGGGACACTAGTGGATGAGGGAGATCAGAACACCCAGGTCACCCCTCAATTGCAAAGCAAGCTTAGCGTTATTTATAAAACCTCACTATCCCTAGAGACACTGTCCTTTTTGCCTTCGACTAACACAATTTACACATTTTTATTGGTTTCTCGCATTTTGCTTTCCTTATCTTGACATCCAGCACCTCAAATCTACTTTACTGGGTTTTATCTCCTAGTGCAATAAAATTCTATTAAATTTACCAAAATCATGAAAGTTAAGTTCACCTAAAATGTCTCAACTCCAACTTTCTTACTAGTTTGAGTTTGATTTGTACCTTTATATATATATATACACACATATATATGTATGTATAATGAGGTAACGAGGTAACCAGCCACCCTAACCCAGCCATGTATGACTCACTGGTAATACTGGAGTTTTTTCAGGGCTTTGAAAGACAAAGATAACATTTTGTATTCAGCACAGATGACTCATTAAAGACTAATTGCTGTTAGATTCTGGTCAGAATCTCCATACAGGGGTGTAGCTGAAAGGATATTTGTTAACTGATAATACATGGACTATCATACTATAAGATATTCAGGACAAAAAAACATATGCAAGAAAAAAGTCATTAAAGTTCAAGTAGTTTTCTGTAAAGCTGAGATAATATTGCTACTTTGGCAATTATAAGGTGAAATCTTCAAAGCAAATTGCCCAGAATCAATGAAAGTCAAGTCCTTGTTTTTCTATTTATTTTTTTTTTTACATTTTCTGCATATGTATCAATACAGATGTAATATTTCTGGCTTATTGTGGCATAACAGCCATGACAGCTAATAAATTATTTCACAGATTGAAAAAAAAATATATATTTATAAGAGGTCCTGGTGTAGCGGTTTGTGGGAGCCAGGAAAGCACTAATTCCACTCACCCACAGCCATTGACCAATGTCTGCGGTCAGATCACTTGACCTTCTCGTTCTTCAGTCATCCTCACTGGAAAGTGTATTAAATGCATCTCCCCTGGAAAATGACAGTGTGCGTTGGTGCATTAACGTGTGTTTTACCGCATATAGGGTATTGTACTTCCCCTCCCCCCTTCGGTTTGCAGTTTCTGGTTTCCTAAAGTGTTATGCAGAATCCTGTGCAAGTGATGTTCTACATTTCCTAAACCTTTTATATCCTTGAAGTTTGAGAAATTAGGCAGTATTAGCTTTCCTCTCTTGGATTTCTAAAGACGTTTCAGGCTTGTCTTTTATCTAAATCATTTTATGGCCCATTAATTGAATAGATAATGTTTCTCCGCAGAGTCTGAAGGGTCATTTAGCATTTTCAGCATGACTATAACATGAACACAGTGTATTTTCAGCCAGAAGGTTAATTTTTACATTTTTTTTACAGTCTGAACAACCAACAAGTGAGCCAGCCTTTGATATCCACTGTTCTTGATAAATGTAAATCTTTCTGCTGATATTAAGCAGAACAAAGAGGTTTTTGCTTAAATTGGCATAGCATCTAATACCACAGTTGAAAGTTCTGAAAGGGCAATGGAGGCATGAACTATTGGTTTTAACAGGACAGAATAAAATCTCCCAAAGGCCTACCCACTAGCTCCCATGAAACTCAGAGAAAGTTTTCACATGCTAAGTAGTAAAATGTGTGTTTTCAAAGAAAAATCTAGTTATAATATACAATTCAACTCAAAATCAGTTCTGTGAAACAGTTTTAATCATCCAGTTGAAAGTGCTGCCCAAGGAATCACTGCCATTAGTGGTCTGATGGCATAAGGAGCCTTATTGACTTATGTTACGTGGGGACACAGCAAGTCAAACAGCTACGTCGAACTTTTTATCATTATTGATAGTATTCTAAACATTGGGCAGTATTCAAACTGGTCAACCTAAGCTACATGGAATCTACTGGCCCATTAGGTTGCACCACATGCCAAAGAAAAGGGAATATGCCCCCTCCTTGGGGTCCTCCTGCCACTATAAACTGGGACCCAGTCATAGAATCATAGAATCATCTAGGTTGGAGGGGACCTTAAAGATCACCTAGTCCAACCATCAACCTAAATCTGACCAAAAAAATAAATAAGAAATAAGCAATTAAAAAAGAAAAAAACAAACAAACAAACAAAAAAACCCCACACTAAACCATATTCTTGAGGACCATGTCAACCTGTCTTTTGAACACCTCTGGGGATGGTGACTCAACCACTTCCCTGGGCAGCCTATTCCAATGCTGGATAACCCTTTCCGTGAAGAAAATTTTCCTAATATCCAATCTACACCTTACAGTTCTGTAAGGTCTTGGAAATGTGCTGAGCCACAACACACCCATTCCAGAGACACACGGCTGGGAAGATAAAATCCTCTTGATTGACTAGGTTGGTTGTGTTTGGAGTCTGTAAGACTTCTTGGTCCTTGAGGAAATAGAAGGAAAACTAGGAGTGGGAGTTCAAAAAGGTCTGCAGGTCTAGCATAAGATGTTTGGCCAATAATCAGCCTTTCTAAAGTTAATGAGGCTATTTACATTCCATGGTATTGCTTGGTGGGCAATCTTTGCACCTGAGTTGGCCTAATCTGTGGTGGGTCTTTAACTTCTTAATTTTTTAGTAGCTACTTGTGTGCAGGGTATTTTTTAATGAGTTTGCACTGGGGACGAAAAAGGGAGTTGGTCATTCTTATATAGATACCTGTAACCAGTAGTTAACAGGTACTTAAAGTCTTCCATGGCCACATTCAACAACTACAGTCTGAGAGTATGGCAGATTATGGTCCATTACAAGGTTTTAAATCATGAAAACTTTGGGGTGTGTTTTGAAAGGCTGTATGCTCTGTTGGTGATTAGCAAGTAACTACACTTAATTTCTAGAATTAGTCCCTATTGTTGCAATTCAAGAAGCAATGATCATAATTGTGCACTCACATTCCTCCTTCTTATGGTACAGTTGCTCCAGTGGCTATTTCAGAATTCACACTAGGTGTTTATTAAACAAATCACTTAGAGCATGCAACTTGTACCTCAGTTACTGCCTTATCACAAAGAAGCAGCAGGGAAAAACTGGGAAGAAGCATCATAACACATGTAATGTTATTTTCTCATTTGTGAGCTGCAGGTACTAGCGTGGGTTTTAGTTTCTCTGTGAAATGAGAACAGTAAGCCAGCGAGTTACACCGAGAGGTGTCTGAACTGCCAAAAGACCATTAGACTTATGATCTTGCAGAGAGCATCAGGGAACTCAAAAGAAATAATCAACCTTTAAAGTCATGTCTGATCATCCTTCAAACTACTGTAAGCCCAGAAAGGAATTTAAAAAGGACATCTCCTGCACATTTGTCTTTGAGTAGCACCAACACAAAAGGAGAATCTTAAAGGAGCATTTGTGAGCATCCAAACAACCACTGGGCAATAAATAACAAAGACTTCATGCATAGTTATATAGTTAATAACAGTAATAGTTAATAATAATAATAGTAGTAATAGTAATAATAATAATGGTGATAATAATAGTAATAAAGGTATCACAGAGACTACACAAGGTGCTGCCAGGGTGAGAAGGCACAACTTTCTGAACACAGGCTGTGGCCAAATGCCAAGCAGGTAGATACTTCCCAAGGGGAGGAATGTAAAAAGTCATAGGGTGGAATATCGTGGTAACAGGAGGAGGGTAAAAAAGAGCATTCATGGATTCCTACAGCCATTCTACCAAGCAGTAGAAAACGTGGTGCATCTTTCTTTACCTACATTGCATGATTTGTGGTAAAACTAGAATTTGGGCAGTAGAAGGAATTGCAAAAACAGCCAAAGCAGGAGTCACTGAACATCCAGAGACATCTTTACAGCTGTGTTTTTATTTACCTCTTTCTGCTTATGAGCTGTCTATTCTAGTCCTCTTTCTTTCACCCCCACATTTTCTCTCCCTTTCTGTGCTCCCCACAACAGGGTGTCACTGACAGTGTTTGCTGCCATCCCACAGCTCCCTGCGCTGGCTCCTGATTCCCTTCTCCTCCTCTTGCACTTATTGCACTTATCTCACCCATTTGCATTGAAAGGTCTCTGAGACAAGGGACACTCAAATATTGTGTTTTCCCAGCACCTTTAAGCCAACTCTGCTTCCTGAACTGATTTATAAGGTGCTAATCTACTCACTATAAGAATCCACGGAGTATCTTAACCGATAGTGCTTTTAAAATAGATTATAGCCACTCAAAACCAAGTTTGAGGCCAAAATAAGACAACATATCAACTTCTTGTGACATTCATGAGAATACTTGCAATGTACCTTTCAAATGCCAAAATAAAACAGGGTTTTCCTCATTTCTTTTGTACATATCTCAATGGAATCCATTTTATTTTGCAACAAGCACAGAGGACAGAAGATCTTTTGGGGAAATATATGTATTGTGAAATGAAACTCCTCTCTGTTTTTCATCGAGCACGTTAGCACTGTTTCAAAAATGAAATAGATAGATAGATGATTTGTTGGTAATAAGGTAAAAGCTTGGAACCAGACATTAAAGGATTTAATGGGAGAAAAGCTTTGAGACAAGTCAGAATCAACCTCCTGAGAACTTGGAAGGAGCTTGTGGCTTCCTGGTGAACACCCAGTGAGCTCCTAGACTGGGTGGAAGCAGGAAGATCCTACTGTAAGTAGGCAGAATTCAATCAGAGGTGAGCAAGAGATGAAATAGATGAGACAAAAGATAAGTGATTTTAAAGAAGCAAACCCATGCCACTAAGAATGTGAAATATAAAAAAATATGGGCTCAAATACACCTTTCTTTCTAAGCCTACACTGCAATCAGAATTGTGTTTGCAGTGAGCATAGACCTTTACCTTTAAACTGGCAAATGCAGATGTTAATACCCACAGAGTCCAGCAGGAGCCACCAAATACCCAGAACAACACTGAGTTCACCCTTCATTCATGACACCAGTGGTCTAAGCTAACTCAACACTGAGGTCACCGTTCATTTGTTACCCCAGTGGTCTAAGCTAATGCAGTTATCTGCAGGTAAGAGATCTGACTAACAGTGATGACATCCTAGAGACTCTTCAGGTTCCTCCATATTGGAACTCCTGCCCCTGAAGGCAGATGACAACAAAAAAGGAAAGATGGGGAAAACAGTTGCATAATTTCTATGAAATTTTTCAGTGGTGCCCAGTGACAGGACAAGAGGTAACGGGCACAAACTTGAATATAAGACCCCACCTAAATATGAGGAGGAAATTCCTTCCTATGAGGGTGGCAGAGCCCTGGAAGAGGCTGCCCAGAGAGGTGGTGGAGTCTCCTTCTCTGGAGACATTCCAAAACTGTCTTGACACGTTCCTGTCAGACCTAATCTAGGTGGACCTGCTTTGGCAGGGGGGTTGGACTGGATGATCTCCAGAAGTCCTTTCCAACCCCATATCATTCTGTGATTCTGTGAAACTCTGCAGTTATACTACTCTTTTCTCTGGTGGCAAAAAAGGTCTTGAGAAATTCCTGGTTCTCATTTTTTCACTCCTCTTGCCTTCACACAATTTGCTTCCCGTGATGCAAGTTAGAGCTCGTGCAACTCTGGGGTAATGCTGCAAACAGAGTCACCATGAGGAGAAATCCCAAAAAATCACACCAGGAGGGAGCTTCGAAAACTGACTTACCAGCAGAAAAAAGCAGAGTGCTTATACTGTATCTCTAATTTCTCCTACCAAAATTGTTACATTTATATGAACCGGGTTTAAAATAGATCAGCTTGTTACTGTAGGAGCCAGGATAGGAAATCTTGATCCCCTAATTAGACCACTACTGTAGATGAATTTAACTTCTATAGTCTTATTTCTGTTTATCTTAATCAAGTTAGCAAGCTGAGGCTTGCCTGTGTTATTATCCCCAACCTCTGAACGGTAAAGTGAATGGTTACCAGAGAACAGTGTATTCGGATCAATCAATGCAGACTTTGTGCAGTATATTAGTACCTATAGATGTAAAATTCCATACCAGGATTTTGCATCATTTGGTTCATCAGAAAAATGTGATGGAAACAAGTCATCTGCATACTCTGTATACACACCCTCCCCTTTATATTTAAAATGTATTACTGTCATTTATAATTTTATTCCTATGTTATTGTTGAACCATATCTTCTAACTCCTAGATGCTAGATTTGCACAAGCCTGTGTGACCAAAAATCTGTTATACTGATATTTATATAACTTTAACAAAGAAGATTTTTTTTTTTTAAAAGCACGTAAGTAAGTATATTGTGGGGAGCTGGGCCGTGCACAAGCTTTAAGATGAAATCATTCGTGTTGTGTCCTTATTTAAATTTCCATATTTACTTAACAAAAGGTTTCGCTGGGGCTTTTCAGTCCATATTTACATAGATCCATCAAAGATGGCATAGTTAGACGCAGGATGTAGTTGGAAGTAGACAATAGCACAGCAGGGTTAAGGTATTGGGCTGCAGCTAAAGTGTTTTGTTAGGAAGATCTGATAAGTGCTTAGACTTTTTGCTAAAATAAAGACCCTAACAACAGTGGGAATTCAACAGGGTAATCACACTTAATGCAGACTGTTTAGAGCAATTAGAGGTGATTGGCAGTGTCTTAAAGCCCTTAAACAGAAACAACATATAAAAAGAACTGACCTCAATTGGATTTCAGCTGCGTGGCCAGTTGCAGTCTGATGCATTATATCAACTGGGTTAATGCACAGAGGAATAAAGTACTTTTTATTGGTCCTGTAGCTGTAAAGTATTATTCCTGAGACTTCCTCTGCCATGGAAATATTAAAACGCTTCATGTGATACCCAGACCTATCAGTAGCCGGTGTAAATAAAGAGTTTGTACTTGCCAAGGGATACAGCTCTCTTCCCTGATACCCATGAAGCATTTATCAATGAATGGATCAGGAATGCCACAGGGCAGGCAGGGAGACAGTGACAGATGATCCAATAGCAGAATGGACTGCAGAGTGTGTTTTTAATGCAAAACCAAAGTTTGCAGAGGCTTGTTTTCAAACAGCTGTGGATTTGTACCTATAAATAGCACACAGAAGAGACTTTTAAACCACAGTGGGTGCAATACTCTGATTTAAATCTATGTGGACATACTGAAGTCACTGAAATAAAGCTGACTCTTCACTTCCCAAGGCTTCAGTTCGTAGCTCTAAGTGGAACTTGCCAATGTGATGAGGCTCCAGGGCAGTGACATACACCTTAGGGGCTTTGGCAGGGTATATCTCTGTGATAGTGTCTTTGAGCCCAAATTTATTATGGCAAGACACCCACTGAAATTACCAGTTGTTGAATAGTAGTCTGTACTGGGTAGATATGCTGTTTGAAATGACAAGGTCGTGCCTCTCCAGGTAGAGACAGGGTATGGCCAGAAACACAAACCGTCTACCTGGAACAGTTTAAATTAGGGTGGTCCAGGTCAAAATTACCGTACTCACAGCTGAAATGCTGGGATGGAGTAGTCACATGTTCTTAATTAAATTGTTGCAGTGCAGAACCTGAGTGGTTTAAAAGTTAGAACTTTCAGTTAGGAGGCAGTAACTTCTTAAACCACGTCATCCTGGTCACTTTCGAATCTCTAATGCCAGCCAAATTTTGTCTGTATTTTATATATTTATATTTATACTATTGTGTTGGTATAAAGACGTCTTGTATTGGTCTGACTTGATCTGTTCTCAAAAACAATTATCTGTATTAGTATATTGTTACCATTTTAGTGATAAATGTGTAACTATGGGTGTTGGAGTGGTTGTGAAGAGGTGTGGGGAGGGAACAACCAGATCATCATGACAGTCACCACAGCCAGTGCTTTTTGGGCTCAAGGAGGAGGGGGCAATGCTGAAATATACAGCTGGATAAGGTGCTTTGGCAGCAGAATACACACAATATAACTCATGTATTTCAACAAGTTCCAAATAATGAGCAAAGACAATAATAATCCTCTACCAGTTTGAATGCACAATGGGGTGGGTATATACCAAGAGCCTTCTTCTGGGTAAAATCTATGCAAAATGTTTCTGTTTAGCCACCAAACAGGTAAGCTTCTGGTCTGACCCACTCACCCCTACTCCCTCTAGGGCCAGTGGAGACAGAATAGACACCTCCATAGAGATATTCCTCCCACCCCAAGAAGGTATGTAAACCAGGTTTGACAAGAGGATGTCTACAGTGACCACCAAAGAAAAGGTCATACATGTTAGCTCATCCCAGGCACTTAGCTTTCAGTGATTAAAGTTTAGATGAATGTTTGCTCAAGGTGACAAGCACAGCCCAGAGATCAGTAGCATTTTGCCCCTCTTCAGTGAAAGGATCTGCCCTTCAGAGCTCATGAACATCCCACCCACGCAGATGCCTCTTCCTTCCATGGAAAGTCTGTCCTCTGCTTTCAGATCCAGTAGGACTGGAGTTTTCTGTTGCAGTTACACACAAACCTCCCTGCACACAGGGGTAACTCCCGAGCCATTTGCCTGTTCCCCTTTGCTCCTCACTGGTCGTAAGTCAGATGTCTAAAATCTCTGCTGATGCATCCATCTCACCAATAACAGAACAGGTAAATGACATTTTGTATGGTTTCTATGTTAGGACAAATAATGTTCCATTTATTTACTATGTAAGAGACCAGAAAAAAGTGAAGTTAAAATAATCTCCCAAAGGCAAGCTCTCAAAAATGAAGAAACATACTCATTTTGGTTGTTTGGCTGGTAGAATAATTTTTGAGGCTTTTCGCTACACAATAAGCTTTGCTTTAAGTTTTGTTCTCATTTTTTAAGCATAAGCTGCAGGCAGAGGCTTATGGCTACTTAGAATGTTAGTTAATTAAAAAAAAAAGCCTTTAAATTAACATCCTTTCCCTTGCCATGGGGAGTAAACTGCCGGAGGATAATGAGTTTTATTAACTCTCATAATGTCAGTGTTGATTGCGTCCAAATATTGGATCCATTATTTGTCAGTCCCCAAAGAACCACCTGGAGAAGTGAATGGGTCAAAGATTAATTGATCGGTGCAAGGTCCTCTCCTTCCAGTCCAGGTTTTGTTACTGTGCCCTGTATTTGTGCAGGACAGGAGAACCAAGGTGCTTTAAGACCAGGTTATTTCTGCACAGCGCTTACCAACTTATCACCCTCCTTTCGCCTGGCTACAGAGTCCTTCAGCTTTTCAGCAGCTGCCCAATACTGCTACAAAAAAGCCCTGGTCTCAAGTGAGAGCTATTGAGGAATTTTCTCACAAAAGTTTAGGATTTTTTTGTTGTTTTTTTAAAACCTCATGCTAATTTGTGGAGATGGAGACATTACCTGAGAATGTACCCCCCTCCAGGAAATTCTCACCAGGAAAGGACTCTCCAGGGCAGGAATTTGGAGAGACATCTCCACCCCAGACTAGGGAATAGATCAGTGATTAGGGCACTTGGCTGGGATGGTGAAGACCTATTCTTCCTCTGCCCCAGCTTTGTACTAGCCCCGGGCTACTGCAGGAGGAAGAGAATTTTCCTGAATCTCCACTTTGGATAAATAACCCATTGCTTGCTGGGTGACTAAACTTCTGTTATTTCATAATACACAAAAATTTATCAAACATCTGGTCGCTATGCCTTGAGCTCCTAGGCAGACTTTTCCACAAATTCCCTCCTGTCTGCACCCTCAGTGACATTTGTCTGGCTTCACATTCACGTTTGTCTGGCTCCACATTCACGGGTGAGACAGACAAAATATCAAGTCTACAAAAAGGAGGGAAAAGAAACATTTCTGCTCCCTGAGTTGCTTCTCTGTGGGGGATCCAAGAAGCATCAGTAGCAGCATAAAGGAAGCGGAACATAGGCAGGAATGAAGGGGTGAAACTGCTGTGTTTGGTAGCAGGTAGCTGTTCATTCATGTGCATCAAGTGATGTAGTCACATCTTCACATCTCTCCTGCCCTTGTATCCCTCTTTTTAAGAGGGAAAGGGATTGGGTTATGACTTCTTTTTATTCTTTTAAAAACACTTGGTTCCACCTGACTGAGGAAAAGAAACATTGCTTAGTGATTGTCCAGAGAAGAGATTTTGGGGGGTCTTATCCAGCAAAGGAGCAAATCCCCATGATGATCCCATTGATTTGCTGTCAGAGATATTTCCTATCCCATAAAGAACAGGTAACCCTGTAAGCTCTAAAAATGTCACAAATTTAGAGGAAGCAGGTAAAATCAATTTTTTCCACTGTGGATTTCTGTCGGACATGGGGGAATTTTCAAGAATTTGCTTCATTCCCCACATCAGGCCCAACCACCTCTGCTGTGTACAAGTTGCCTCACCCTTTGGTGAAACAGCCAGCTCTGCAGCCAGGGCACTTAGTTTCAGGGAGGGTCTCTCTCACCTTTCCGAAATTAAACAGATATGCATTATTTCCTGCCCCTTAAGCTGTCCATCAAGCGAATTTCATTCTTGATTTACAGAATCATATGATCCCATTGATTTGGTGTCAGAGATATTTCCTAGCCCATAAAGAACAGGTAACCCTGCAAGCTCTAAAAATGTCACAAATTTAGAGGAAGCAGGTAAAATCAGTTTCTTCCACTGTGGATTTCTGTTGGACATGGGTGAATTTTCAGGAATTTGCTTCATTCCCCACATCAGGCCCAACCACCTCTGCTGTGTACAAGTTGCCTCACCCTTTGGTGAAACAGCCAGCTCTGCAGCCAGGGCACATAGGTTCAGCGAAGGACTCTCTCACCTTTCCAAATTAAACAGATATGCATTATTTCCTGCCCCTTAAGCTGTCCATCAAGTGAATTTCATTCTTGATTTACAGAATCAGAATCACAGAATCTTCTAGGTTGGAAGGGACCTCAAAGATCATCTTGTCCAACCGTCAACCTAACTGACAAAAAATAGACACCTGCACAACAAACAAGAAGCATCACCATCACTAAGCCATACCTCCCAGCACTACATCAACCCGTCTTTTGAACACCTCCAGGGATGGTGCCTCAACCACCTCCCTGGGCAGCCCATTCCATTTAGCTCATGTTCGAAGGAAATTTGAGAAACAGAACTGGTTGAAGAGAAAAAGAAAAATAAATCTGCTTAGATTATATTTTTCAATTACAAACTTTCCTATCAGTCATCATTTCCTAGTTCTTTAAAGAACAGTGATAAAAAATGATGCTGAAGCAGTTCAGTCCTGTAGAATGAAGAACTGAAATGATCAGTTTAAAATATAGTGTGATATTAAAAATAAGCAGTGAAATGCATACATATAAAAATAGTTTTTAAAATTATGCACAAAATAAGTTAAGTTTGAGAAGCACTAGATATTACAGCGCTTTGCACTGTGTTCCAACAAAATTCAAGTCAGCTCCTGCAAAACCCTGGCAACAGAGCTAAACACTGAAGGAAATTTGAGAAGCAGAACTGGTTGAAGAGAAAAAGAAATATAAATCTGTTTAGATGGTATTTTTCAATTACAAACTTTCTTATCAGTCATCATTTCCTAGTTCTTTAACAGAACAGTGGTAAAAAATGATGCTGAAGCAATTCAGTCCTTTAGAATGAAGAACGGAAATGCTCAGTTTAAAATATAGTGTGATATTAAAAATAAGCAGTGAAATGCATGCATATAAAAATAGTTTTTAAAATTATGCACAAAATAAGTTAAGTTTGAGAAGCACTAGATATTACAGCGCTTTGCACTGTGTTCCAACAAAATTCAAGTCAGCTCCTGCAAAACCCTGGCAACAGAGCTAAACACAGGTTTTCAAGAAATATGCCTGTTAGTTGTACAATCTTTCCATGCTACTAAAAACTGAATGAGGTGATAATAAAATTCCTGAAGTGTCTAAATGCAAACTTTTTTGGAGCTCACTTCCAAACGTCCTTTTTGCCATTTCCCCAAACAGCTGTAGTTTAATGTTGTCGATATGAATGGAATATACTCTGTGCCAGCCTTGAAACTCACTGTTGGGTTCAGACAGCGGATAAAGTAAATCCCCAAGAGCCACAGTAAGTTGTGACCCAGCAGTGATTGGCACAACCATTCATGGCTCCACATCACTGAAAGGTAGGTGATAAACCAGTATAAAATATCACAGAATAAGATATCCTCCTCTAATCTGTTCCTTCCAATTCCTACCCAATGGTATGCTGGCACACCCTCTGCTCCACACTGGAAAACTGACCTGATTTTCTAAAAATTAAGTAAATTAAAAAAATGCTTTAAAAAAGTACTCAAAACCCCCACACATAAAGCTGCACCAAGACTTATATCAGCAGCAAAAAAATTGTAGAAGGCAAGACAAAGGGATTTAATGGAGTTGCTGTAATAAACTTTGTGCCTGCTTATTCTCTAGAGGTTGAGCAAACCTTCCACTTAGTGCAGCAAGCCAGCCTCTCCTTAAAATAGGTGATGTTGCTGGATATTAACACTCAAAGCCATCTGCAACTTGGAAAGCTGCATGTATTTTAGACCAGGCAAATCCTCCAGGGTAGCCTTGTTTTGTTAAAATGGATAGAGAAGCAGGTTAAAGGGTCTGAAGATAAATAATAAATGAGTGACAGCTCAAGACCACAATTAGGCCAAGGTTAAGAAGCATCAATTCCGAAGGACCAGGGATTTCTCTTTAGCAGAAGCCACCACATAATAAACACGCTACTACAGACTTAATGGATAAACTCACTTGGTGTTACAGTGTATTACACAGCAGGAAAAATGTTATACAGAGGAAAAGCATCAGTGAAAGTCCGATGACCAGCTTAACCTTTCATGGAGTCAGGCAGTGGGGTTTGCCTGCCTTCTCCTCCGTATGCTCCTCCAGTGCTCCCAGCAAATGCTACAAACAATTACAAGACACATCTTCAAATATTTTTTCTCCCTTATTTTTTCTTCCCTTGCAGTGCCTCAGCAATGGCCTTATGGTCATACCCACAAGGGGAAAACACCGGAGCGTTTGTCTGTCCTTCTGTCTCACAATCCCAATCTTCAAGAAGGGATCTGCCAAGCAGAACTAGCTTTGCCCTGTCTATCCCTGGTGCCCCATTCCCGACCCAGAGGGGAACCCCTTTCTGTGGCAATTTAAAATTTGCTAACTAATAAGAACTACACTAAATTTCATCCCAGCTAGACTCAAGGCAGCTGAAGCAACCTGAAAAAAATAAATATATATATTGCCAGAGCAAAAAAGGGAAGTTAAATTAAAGCTTTTTTCTTTGTTTCCTTTCCTCTCTTCTATTCTTCCTGATTATTTGATCAAACTCTATTAAGTGGCCAAACACCCCTCTGACACGTCTGGCTCCTCCTGAGCATATTAGCTTATCTGTCTCTTAATCCCATCTTTTACAAAATCAAACACTGTGACAAATGGCGGCATTTCATACTGGTTTAAGTTCTTCAACTCTGAATGTCTTACTCTCATTTTACCTTTGTTAAAGGACACAAGTCTTAGAGACAAGATTATGACAATGTCCATATTTATTACGTGAGATCAACGTAGGACAAAAAATGACTGGTAAGAAACAGAACCTCAATATGTCATTGTACGTAAACGACAACACAATGTCAGGAAAAGCTTTCAGAAATGAGGATGTAAATTGCATAATTAGTCAGGACTGACTTTATGCCTTATCAGCCTGACAGCAGTGGAAGTGTATCTTACTACTAATGCTTTAGAGAACTTCAGTCAAGAGCAAGTTTTCATTATGTTGACTGCAAAAAAGCCAGTTCCATGGTCCTGCCACAAGCCTGTTTACTCTAAGTCAATAGAGTTATCCTCCAAACTCACACTCTGAGTCTAGCAGGTATCAAGCCAATTTTTTTTAGGTGAAGCATTGGGAACAGTGGCCCAAAAGGTACAACGTAGCATCATTTATGTGGGAATCTAACAGCACAAACACCTTCTTTTACTGATGGAAAAATAACACTGCTTAAATACCATAGATGATCTTCTACCTATCAGCCAGGAAGAGAGTTGGTCTCTATCCATGAAGGTATCTTTGCCTAAAACACTTAGAATAAAGAAAATATGTCATTGTTCTCTCGAGGAAAGGAAGCGCTAGGAGTAACACATACATGTGATCAAGTGCTTTAACAGAAGGATATCCTCCAGATACCAAGAATTTAAAAGATGAATCTTTTTCTCATTAAAAAAACATTTTTTCATGAAACTGCAAGCTTTATATCAGCCCGGGAGTATAATACTAACACTAATGCTGATGGAAATAACAATAACTACATTTCTGAAGGTCATTCAGGCAACTATCGTTGCTCCTGTTGCTGAAGCAATGAAAGAGATAGAGGAGGAACTAATACACCTCTTTGGGTGAAAACAGTCTTGTCAAGGAGGTGGCACAAGGCTGTTGTGCTACTGGCACCTCCAGAGAAATACCAAGTGATATCAGCTCAGGTAACCAACAGATCTCAGCTGAATGATTAAATGGATTATGGCCTCATTTCACCAACAAGAGGAACATTTACCAAACACTCAGTGACTCAAAGATTTAAGTTTCCACTCTGTTAGAAGCCCAGTGATTCTAAGATACAAATAAATACTGGCGATAATAGATCATATTTAAATATAAATTTTTTTTCTAAGGCAATGAATAATCACAGCATTTGCAACTGCCCTTTTAAAACAGGGTATAATATTTCACATATCACTCTGTACAAGTGGAGGTAAGAGGCAGATGCCATCACTAAACTAGGCAGGAACAGACAAAAAAATTTAATCCCATGTCATAAGCACGGGCTATTTCCAAAGCAACCGAGGTAGTAGTAACTAGATATAATTTTGAAAGGCTAACTCTGAAACTGCTTTTATAGTGAACGATTGACATGGTCTATTAAAACCCTGCTTGATGTCAAACAGCTCCGCTTCTCACTGCTCCTCCAAGTTTCCCTTTTCCTGGCTCACACCACTGTGCCCTGCCTGCCCGAGACAGCAGACTGCAATAATTATTGATGATTGCCGTGATAAACTGAGCATTAATGATGTATGATGGTGTCAGAGCTTATGTTCATGTATCACCTACCTATAGACCCTGTGCACTTCCAACAATAGTGATTACGTTCATGATTGATACATTCGCTTTGTACCCTTTTAGATCAATTCAAAAGACAAACACCTATTGGTCGTCTTTATTATAAACCTGGCTAATTAAACCCTTGCTGGTGGTCTCAAAGCTTAATATTTCCTCACGTTGTTTGTGTTTTCTCCAGGTCTCTGAGCAGAGGTTTTGCATTAGGCCATATATTCTACGTACCCAGAAGAACAAACGTATGGACATGACTGCCTCTATATATTAACACAAGGATGATTTAACCCCACGAGAGGTCGTTTGGGTGAAGACAGTGTACATTAGGGTTGCTCACCAAGGGGTGAAATAGCTGGACAGTTCAGGGACTGTTAATGTTTTCTTAAGGTTTTCAGTTCTGGACAGTTCAGTACTTGCAGTTACAACCTTCTATTTTCCAGTGCTGGTGGAAATCTGTGCTGTTAATTAACTTCTCATTTATGGCTGCTGAAACTGCTCCTTTGCTGCTGTGGGGACATCAGTACAGAATACTCTGTCCCTTCCTGATCTGAAAACCACTGAAGTAAAGCCACCCATAAACCTTGGGGTTAGCTGCATGTAGCATCTGGGGCCTGAAGGAGATTCTTCTGTTTCTTTTAACATGAAATTGTCAGGGAGCAAGTTTAAAAAGCAGTAAAAAGAAGAACCCTTCCCACATGCTATAATTACACTCATTGCCATGGATTTTTTTTTGGGTGGCAGCAGTAAAAGTTGCTCCAAAAACAACTCGATAAACTCACAGTAAAACTGTTGCCCCAAAGACTGTGCCAGCAAACGGAGCTGAATGCAAACTCAGCTCATGAAAACCCTGAAATGCAGGTGGCAGGACACTTGAAGAGTGTATCATAGAATCATAGAGCTGTCCAGGCCAGAAGGGACCTCCAAAGGTCATCTAGTCCGACCTCCCCGCAGTCAGCAGGGACACCCCCAACTAGACCAGGTTGCCCAGGGCCTCATCGAGCCTCATCTTGAATATCTCCAGGGATGGGGCCTCAACCACCTCCCTGGGCAACCTGTTCCAGTGCTCCACCACCCTCACAGTGAAGAACCCTCTCCTAATCTCCAGTCTAAATCTGTTCCCCTCCAGCTTGAAGCCATTGTCCCTCGTCCTGTCACTGCAGACCTTTCCCCAGGCTTCCTGTAGACTCCTGTATCATGAGTAGTATCCTGTATCATGAGTAATAGTTTTCTCTGCTTGTCTTCTTTTTCTATTTTCACTAAACATGGAGAAAGGACCACTCAGAGATATAACTTCTTTAACCTTAGATCTACACCAGTGCCTTGAGTACCAGTATTCTTGTGTTACCTCCCAAGAAAGACAAAAACCTATGCATAAAGGAGACCTGAATTATTTCTGGACATTGCATTTGTTTGGACTTGAAGATCTTATAAAAAAGTAGACATTTTTCTTTCTTTTTTTTTTTTTTCCCCTACCTTTGGAGCATATCAAGGATGCTTTGTGAAAGATGTAACATTTCACAGGAAAAAAGTATTGATATATTTCCTTAAAAATGGTTGCCAGGAGACTTGATGTATTTATTATGGACTTCTTCCAAAATATTGACTAGCAGAGTTGGTATATTTTCTAGAGACTACCTCCAAAGTGTTAGCCAGCAGAAGTGTGTAGGCGTTAGCAAACATAAGGAAATGTATTTAAATATTTCATTTTTAGTCTTCTTTTTCAGTATCTAGCTCTTTGAAGCCACTGTTACTCCCTGGTTCCTACTGTGGGTTTTCCTAGGCAAATAGGATTTGAAATGTAGAATAATAGAATTGCCTGGGTTGGGAGAGACCTTTTAGATCATTGAGTCCAACCATCAACCTAACTCTGACAAAAAATCATCACTAAACCATGTCTCTAAGCACTATGGCTGCTTGGCTTTTAAATACTTCCAGGGATGGTGACTCCACCACTTTCCCAGGCAGCCTGTTCCAGTGTTTAAGAACCCTTTCCGTGTAAATTTTTTTCCTAATATCCAATCTAACGTATAAGAGCGTACATGTGTAGGGCAGAAAGGAAGCCTTTAAAGGTAATATCTTCTTCACAGACAGACAGTAAAAATCATTGGATTTTCCTTCATGATTTCAGTAACTTTTTAATCTTAATTTCGGTGATTGTGCATTGACAGGCTCATTTTCACCTTACAAGCAGCAAGTATTAACAAGTCGTGTTTCAATGTAATCTTGATAAACCCTTTCCTAAAGAAATACCATTTACTCCAGGTTACATGTCCAGATCTGAAATATTGTGCCCTGTTAGCCAGGATTTTTTGCTGGGATCCTGAAGCCTCTTTTCACTGGTGAACAACAAGGCAAGGCACAACCAAACCTGAATATGGGACGTACAACAGGTTTTGGCATGAGGGGAGTGCTTGCTTTCTCTTTTATGGATAAGCCTGTGTTCATGACTGTTGACTGCCCATCAAAACACAGAGCTTAAATTCAAAGCTTGATACATGCACCACAGCTCTAGCACTTTTGCCCTTTCAGCTCCACCTAAAAATATAGGCAAGATTACCTGAACACTCTTCCTTAAAACAGAGAATACTCACTGCAGGCTAAATTTATAAATCAGTACCATTCAAAAGTATGGATATTATCCCCTACTACAGAACGATGCACTGTCTGCTTTTATCTCTCTCTAAAGCTGGAAAAAAAACCCAAAAAACAGACAAAACACCCAAATCCAAATCTCGTGTGTCAGGCCCTAGATATGGTGGTAATTTATAGATATAGATGAACAGAATATAATTTCTCAAACTGTACTATTCCAAAATATATATTTAAAGATCATTACTGCATTAGTGAAGCTCACTTAATCTACACTTATTTTCTAGCAAACTAATCTTCCTCATTTTAATTTGTTATAAATGTTTTACTACATTATTTGGGTTTTTTTTTTTTGCTAGGCAGTTGCGAAATCAAAATCCCCTCAGGAAAGGACAGAGGATGAGAATGTCAGCTCATGAAAATTCAAATGCTTCACCTACTCCTTTACTACACCCATTTCTTCAGTGCCAGTTTCTTTAAATACTTCTCTGAATTTCCCTCCGAAAGACTATTTCATTTCTTTTTATGATAAAAAGATTCACATGTGAAAATTTTAGTTTTGAAAACATAAATTACTGAAAGAAGATACTTTTTTTTTTTCTTGAAATTTCCAGTAAAGAATCACATAGATTAACACTGGCTGTTAGTAAATTGTTCTTTTTTTTTCCTGAAATTTCCAGTAAAGAACGACATAGATTAACACTGGCTGTTAGTAAATTGCTACTTCAACTCACTGTGGCTAGTTTGCATCAAAACATTAGCTCCATCAGTGACTATAAATGTGGAAGACACATATTAAATGCTATTTTTAGGCCATTAGTGGCTATTTCTTGAATGCTTTTTTGCCAAAAAACCTCACCTGCATTATTGTTAATCAAACAGCTTCAAAATACAATCAGAAAGGCTATAAAATTTTCTTCTTAATGAAACCACTGAGGTTTTTTGTCGTACTTAGATTACCTTCAGGAAAGAAATTGAGTAAAGAAAGTTCGAGATTCAGCCTTCTATAGCAAGCACTCAATAGGCTGCAAAATAATGCTTTCTCATTAATCAATTCTTCCTTAACAAACTTTTCTTCTTTCTTTTTTTAAATTAGGTTTGTAAGCCATGTTGCTTCATTCCATACACAGCAACCTTAGGGTAACAGTCCCAGGCACAAAGAGGTTGTGCTGCAGGCCCTGATATTGCGAAAAAAAGCCAAACCCCAGCCCCTACAAGCAAAAAGAGATTTCTGGGCCATTAGACGAGCTGGAGTAAATTCCTCTCTGACGTGATTTATAAATTCATCCAACTTAATTTGCTGATAGGAAGCTGAGCACTGTACCTGGGTCATTTGGTCTGATTTATATCAGAAAAATGTACAAAAGAAAATGGAGCTTCTCTATCTTGCTCTTGTCCTCTCCTCGATTCCTGTTACTATATAACAGGCATCCTTTTCCTTTAATTACCTTCTTCACGGCTTGAGAGCTTTGATGACTTGATTAAGCCTTGCAGTGCAGTTCCAGTCCCTACCCATCTGATTAATTAGCCCAAACCTTATTAACTTCCTAATTCCAATCAATAATGCACTGATGCTGAACTGTGCAAGGGCAAACTAAGGATAGCAATTCTATCTGGAGGCAGAGCCACGTACGGTTTGTTCTTTTACCTGAACTTCTTCACAGCTGCAAAATCTAAACTATGCATGAGGAATATATTTGTACAGGGATGCATTTTGTCACCTCCTGTCTCACCTGAGCCACATCTGCAATAAAACTTGTAGAGATGGAAGTGTATTGGGTGGCACCTCTGTGCCAAGGAGGCTTTCCCCCAAATATTTAGCTGTTGCTGATGGAGGATGGTACCCAATGTGTAGGCGCTGTAGTTCACCTGCACAAAATGCTACTGGCACTGGGAAGGCACAGCAGACCCCCTCCCTCAGCCTGTCTGGAGCCAGCTGGTGCATTTTACTGCATTTTAATGTTGCCAGCAGGGATATTTAATGCCAGAGGGTTATTTCAGCAGCTGCCAGCGCAGCCAAAACAGCACCCAATGAGTCAATGCAAGTTTAACTACGGGTGGATGAAACGGAGCTGAGAGGTGGTGGCACTTTCTCCCGTGACCCTCAGCATCTCTGCCCCTGACTCTGTCACCTCCTGGTGCTGGAGGCCCAAACACTACCCAAGTCTTGGAAAAAGGAAATGATGGTGGGTTTTTTCCTAGCCGGCATCATCTCAATCTGCAAGCAGGAAATTCATCATTACTAGAGCAGCTGCAAAATAAGTGTTATGAGGAGAGGTGGAAGGAGCTGGGACTGTCCAGGAAAAAATCTTTACACCAGAAGGGTTATCAACCGTTGGAATGGGCTGCCCAGGGAAGTGGTTGAGGCACCATCCCTGGAGGCATTTAAAAAATGGGTAGACATAGTGCTTAGAGACATGGTTTAGAGAGGTTTTTTTTCAGAGTTAGGTTGCTGGTTGGACTCAATGATCTGAAAGATCCCTTCCAACCCAGGCAATTCTATGATTCTATGTCAGGCAACTCTTTCTCAGGCTGCCACTTTCCCACTCAACAATTGACCGTTGCCACCATTTCACGCACTTTCATGAAGAGTCTATGTTAGACCTAACTTGCACAGTCAGTAGCTTGGTTCCTTGGTTACTTTATTACTTTCTCACAGCAAAATTGACAGTGAAAACGGCATTGAGAGGTCTCCAAAAGTCTGATTCAGCAGTGATTGCACATCACAGTAGCTCTACCTCTTGTTATGAAAACCATTACTCTTGTCTTCCTTCAGTTCATTTGAGTTGGTCTAACTTTCTGCTGCTGCTAAGAGGGGGGAAAAAAAGACCATTGTCCCACCTGTAGTAGATAGTCCTGGCAATAACAAAGACAATAAAAGGTACAGCTTACAGAATGCTTCTCAGCAATGCAAACTACTTCTGGATTGCACGCTTGGAATTTAGCCCAAGAGCAGGTACCTAAGATTGATGCTTGCTGCTAACTATCCACCATTTATTCTCCAAACAGAAACACACAACTTCCAGACGAGAAAAGCACCTGAATAACAGACCTTAAAAGCACTGTATTGTGCTAAGAATGCCTGCAAGAGGGGAGCTGCACAGGTAGGATAGCCAGTGGGAGGGCACAAGGGCTTCTAATTAAATGCCATTGTTATTCTTATTTTCAGCGGGTTTTCATTTTCTTGATGGCAGGGGCAGCTTTTTTTTCTTCTCATTAATGTCTGCCTTTCCAAACCATCTACAGTACCAAGTACCTCCATTAGGCTTTCCGCAGGCCACTGACAACAAACCACAATTCTCTGTACAATACATTGTCTGGGAGGCAGTGGGTATCAAGGACTCTTAATGGTGCTGTGGCCGGGATCAATTGTTCCCCTCTATAGTGCAGGAGTGTCTCCCCAGCCTTTCAGTTGCCTGCCTTTGTGTACAGTATCACTGATGGGGAGTGACACTTCTTTCTTAGGGAACCTTCCATTAGAGAGGCTGCTTCCAGGCAAATCCGGTGGTGGAGTGTTTGGAAAACAAAGCAGGGGCAGAAGTGGGCTTTTATCACATCGGGTCATGTGGTTGATAAGGAATCAGACACTTTTCCTGGCACTCAATAGGCAACTATAGACAAAAGCGTTTTCATTCCTAAAGTACAACCATTTCTCCTGAATTTTTAAATATAAAAAGGCCTCAAGTTGCGCCAGGGGAGGTTCAGATTGGATATTAGGAAAAAAAATCTTAGAGGGAAAGAGTTATTAAGCAGTGGAATGGGCTGCCCAGGGAAGTGGTGGAGGCATCATCCCTGGAGGGATTTAAAGGACAGGCAGTCTAAGTGACATGGTTTAGTGATGTTTTTTAATCGGAGTTAAATTGATGGTTGGACTAGATGATCTTAAAGTTCTCTTCCAACCCAGGCAATTCTATGATTCTATGATAAATACCTGGCATCTCACTATCAAGGTAACTTCCCTAACAGAGAACTTAGGAAAGCTTAAAAAAAAAAAATCCTTCTTGTCTCTGCATTTGCTGGAAGGTTTTAATTCGCAAGGAGTATTTGGGTATCAATAGTTTCAAGCTACCTGCTACAGTTTCCTAATTGTACAAAATCACCTATTTCATGTGTCTGTGCTGAGATTTATACAGCCAGCAGCGTTAGGCCAGACCAGTAATTGTGTAAGGGTTATCTTGAAACAAAGCTGCAGAGGAAGCTTCAACACCATGCACAGGACATCTGCGCTGCAAGCAGATCTGATTTTGAACAACTCCTTCTGCAGGTGTGACTGTGAGTTTTGAGTCCAGCATCGTGCTAGGGGTATGAATTACATCATGAAGATTTCATCTTTACGGATGGTGGTCTTTAATGAAGGAGCAGAATGTGTTTTTTGTCTTGCATTGACACAGCCCTCCAATGCCATCCCACAAATCTTTGGTTCCTAGTCTCTCTCAGAATATTAGGAGAAATCAAGCTGTAGATGGGGACACCGATGGATATGTGAGACAGAACTGCCCATTCATTAGTATTTTGAGTCACATTGTCCTGGAAGGAGCTTACGAGGAGCTTAATGTCACAGTCTTAGTGACCAACTGCCAGGAGCTAGGAAGAAGCTTCTGTATGAGAGGACACAGCTCCTTAACTGTGCCTCAGCTTCTGGCCTGCAAGCTGGAAATGAGCAATAATGGTAAAAAAACTTATCAGAGGGCTATGAACTCCCACAAGGAGGTGAGCGATACCACCAGCTTTCATCTTTACGGATGGTGGTCTTTAATGAAGGAGCAGAATGTGTTTTTTGTCTTGCATTGACACAGCCCTCCAATGCCATCCCACAAATCTTTGGTTCCTAGTCTCTCTCAGAATATTAGGAGAAATCAAGCTGTAGATGGGGACACCGATGGATATGTGAGACAGAACTGCCCATTCATTAGTATTTTGAGTCACATTGTCCTGGAAGGAGCTTACGAGGAGCTTAATGTCACAGTCTTAGTGACCAACTGCCAGGAGCTAGGAAGAAGCTTCTGTATGAGAGGACACAGCTCCTTAACTGTGCCTCAGCTTCTGGCCTGCAAGCTGGAAATGAGCAATAATGGTAAAAAAACTTATCAGAGGGCTATGAACTCCCACAAGGAGGTGAGCGATACCACCAGCAGGCAGTTCTGCACCGCTAGAGAAGGTGTGAGGAAATAACGCTGTAGCAGATTTAAGGTGCGAGTGGAATTCTGCCTTAGCCCAAATTGTGAACAATTTCTCCCTCCTGCAAAGGTTCATGAATGTGTGTCCCCAAATAGGAAGGTTTTAATCCAGTTTTGCTACTGACAGCCAAGCCCTGTAGAGGGGTCTCCTGCCCCGTCACCACCAGCACAGGACCCTGATGGTGGCTGGTGGGTTGTAAATGAGTAATAATGGTAAAAAACCCTATCAGAGGGCTATGAGCTCCCACAAGGAGGTGAGCGATACCACCAGCAGGCAGTTCTCCACCGCTAGAGAAGGTGTGAGGAAATAATGCTGCTGCAGATTTAAGGTGCAAGTGGAATTCCACCTTAGCCCAGATTATGAACACTTTCTCCCTCCTGCAAAGGCTCATGAATGTGTGTCCCCAAATAGGAAGGTTTTAATCCAGTTTTGCTACTGACAGCCAAGCCCTGTAGAGGGGTCTCCTGCCCCGTCACTACCAGCACAGGACCCTGATGGTGGCTGGTGGGACACACTGCTCAGCCTGGCTGCTCTCCCAGGCCACTGGTTGAGATAACCTTTTAAGCAGCTTCCCATAATCCTTTCACTCATTAAACTACACAAAGCAGATTTGCACGGTCTTCAAAATGAAGTCACAGAATCATAGAATGGTTTGGGTTGGAAGGGAAAGCTCCGGTTCACTCCCCCTGGGGTCTCCTGTGGGAATTCTTTGAAAAGTTGTCCTTTTTTTTTTTTTTTTTTTTTGGCCACTGGTTGAGATAACCTTTTAAGCAGCTTCCAATAATCCTTTCACTCATTAAACTACACAAAGCAGATTTGCACGGTCTTCAAAATGAAGTCACAGAATCATAGAATGGTTTGGGTTGGAAGGGACCTTAAGGATCAACGAGTTCCAACCTCCTGCCAAGGGCAGGGACACCTCCCACCAGACCAGGTTGCTCAAAGCCTGGCCTTGAACCTCTTCAGGAATGGTGAATCCACACTTTCTCTGGGTACAAATCAAACCTGAGGAGAAAGGAGGGTGCACCTGGACTGATTGTCACCTGCTCTGGGACGCACACCAAGGCACACCAGCACATACATGCTTGATCAGGTCACCCGGGCCCAATGAAGGTCCCTTCTCCCGCATCACCAAGGGGTGGTGGGAAGCAATGTGACTGCAGGGGTCTTGGCACAGACCCACAGACCCTGTTACACTGTGGAGAAGTGCAATGTTTGCCAGATACTGGGGTCAGTCAGGGACTTCAGGCAGCCAAGAATGGTGAATCCACACTTTCTCTGGGTACAAATCAAACCTGAGGAGAAAGGAGGGTGCACCTGGAACTTTCCTGACCAGTGTTGGACAGGAATAGAGAGTTTTTTTGACTTGCTGGTAGAAAAAAAATAATCAGAAACTGAAATGATCAGTTAAAATGAAGAAGATTAACAAAGGCCAGAATGGCAGTCTGACCCCTGGCTAAAACATAAGAGACTTTGAACTCCAAGGCTAGCAAAACAGTGATTTTGATTTTTTTAAAAAATAAAATAGTATGTATATACACACCTCCCCTTATTATAACGATGTCACAAAGGCCCAACACCTGTGGAGTCTCCAATCCACCTCACCTGATTATGCCCACCACCCCATCTTCCTTCTGTTCTCTCAGACATGCTCTGCACCTTCTCCCTTCCCTCCTCCTCTCCTTTCCTTGCATTGTCTTAAATTTTCTCCCCACCCTCCATTACTCCCTTGACCTTTACCTTGCTCTGATAAGATGCCTAAAAAAACCTAGCCTTGTTTTCACAGGTATTCAGGTAGTGAGTGATACCTTCTACCTACCTGCCCTTTTTTTGTTTTTCATTATCTGTTCTTCTCCCTTTCCCATCGCCCCTCACCCCACTCAGAAACGTGCAAGCCAGATAACCATCACAGGGACACAGACAGCAATCCAGCCAGCAGACAGCACTGAAAGAGCAATCAGCTCCTGATGCCAAGCCCTTACATACACCCCAAAGCGCCATGGAGCTGAGCACAGCTGGCTACAGCAAGAGGAGAAGACAACATGAGTTTGGCCAGGCGTACAGAGACAGACATCCCTTCCCCAGAGTCACTTTGAGAGGCTGTTTCATCCCCTCCTTCTTTTCTGGGCAAGGAACTGATTTACAGGGATGCTCTCTTTGTCCCAGGGCTGTCCTGGGCATGTTGGCCACCACTCCTGACATTGGGCCATATTGCCTCCTCAGGGCGCCATGCCCTCAGGGACTATATGGTGAGGCTCTTCCTAATCATTGTCTGGGAAGACCTGAGGTGGGAATACTCCTGACACCATGAATGGCATTATCTGATGGGGTATGCAATGCGACCAGACCTGCCAGCATCAAGTGATCATAGAAAAGTCGTTACAGGAGGTCATGTGGAAGATTTCTATCTATCTAGTGTAATGGGAGAATGAACAGCCCAGGAGAAGGCTTCAAGGACAGGCTGTTTCTCCTCAGGTCAGAGGTGCTAAGGTGGCAGGAACCACAGCACGGGGCTCACTCTGCCAGCCCAGGCTTTCCTCTAGACACCCACAGCCTGTATGACAATATAAGCAATTACCAATTGCCAATAGTAATTACTTGGTAGCTACTCAGTAAAATGTGAAATTACTATATCACTTTTTTTTTCTTCCCCCCCCAATACTCATCACAAACTACATACCCCATTCCAATCCATGTCATCCTGTTTCAACACTGGCTGCTGAAATTCTTCCCTCCTCTTCCTTGGAAGTGCAACAACAGGCTGGTTAAAACCTGCCTGGGCCTCTAATACTAAAGCTCCTCCTCAAATCAGACATTATATCAGGTGGTTGCCCAGCATTCCTAGCTAAAATGGGGCAAACCTGCTTATCAAGTAGGGTAGCTCCATCATGTGCTAAAATCGTTTCCATTCTTCAGGTGTGCCTATGAGGGGGGGGCAAACCCAACACAGCAAAATACAGAAAAGTAGGAAAACAGTTAGTTATATATATTAAGGAAAAGAAAAAAAAGGGTGAAAAAAAGGTCTTTTACTTTGTATTTATTATCCCTATATTCTTTCCCTCAAGTATGTGGAAATGTTATTCGAAATTACATATAAGGATTGAGAGTTTTAAAAAAAAAAAAAGGCAACAAGAGGCAAAGATCTGGTGGGCATGGTATCGCCCCGAAAATAAACAAAATATTTCGGGTTAGGATCCATCTCTCTCAGCATATATTTTAACAAATGGATTGCAGCACACAGAGGATAGTGAAACTCCCCTGCTCCTGATATCCCAGGGGCATGAGCTATAGCTTTCACTCGAGGACATTAATGGAAGATTCCTAACCAGGCTGAGTTTACTAAAACAAAAACAACTCAAGGTCACACTTCTTAGGATGAGATACGTTCAATAGAATCACTGAAAAGGGCACATATGCTCCATGCAGATGTACTTACAGATGTCAATCATATACGTTCTTACTTTTTGAAACCTGAAGTGTAATGGGGGTATATTTAAGTTAAAAGGCATTAAAAAAAATCAAGAAATCAATTTCTGGTAAGAAGCCTTCATATGAGAAAGAGCAAATGTTCTTTCCAGCTCTTTAGGTCACATTTGGGGTTTTTTTTCTAGGGTTTGGTTTTTTTTTTTTTGGCTTACAGACATTGTGGTAAAGTACAGCAGGGGCTTTGTAACAATTTATCGACGAGGACTAGTCAAGGACATCTGTGGTCTTGAAAACCCACTACCAAGGCAATAAAAAACCAACCCACCAAACCCAACCTCAAAAACATGAAGTGAATTTTATAAAGACCACAAAAAGCTCCGGTTCACTCCCCCTGGGGTCTCCTGTGGGAATTCTTTGAAAAGTTGTCCTTTTTTTTTTTTTTTTTTTTTTGTTGGGATTTCCTGTATT
>NW_015090814.1:4627283-4631612 GCF_001431845.1 Calidris pugnax
ACCCTGTTCCTTAGACAAAACACGCCATGACTGGAGGAAGCAAAAAAGCTCGAGTGATGTACCAGGAGCACTAAACTTTTGCATAAGAAAAGTAAAATTTTTCAGATACAGAGACGCTGGTCTCTCAGTTTGTGCTGACCCACAAAACTCCCGAGGCAAACTTCACAGACATGAGGAAGCCTGGTCATTGAGGACCGGTTGTAAGATTTAGCCCTCAAAGTTGTGTTTTTCTCCAAAAGAAATCTGTACTTTCCTGACCAGTGTTGGACAGGAATAGAGAGTTTTTTTGACTTGCTGGTAGAAAAAAAATAATCAGAAACTGAAATGATCAGTTAAAATGAAGAAGATTAACAAAGGCCAGAATGGCAGTCTGACCCCTGGCTGAAACATAAGAGACTTTGAACTCCAAGGCTAGCAAAACAGTGATTTTGATTTTTTTAAAAAATAAAATAGTATGTATATACACACCTCCCCTTATTATAACGATGTCACAACACCTTAAAAAGGCACCGGTATAACAGTTTTATTAGACTTTGTTTTCTCCTTCATTAGAAAAAAAAAATGCTGAAAATTAATGTGTTGACATTACCTTTAATACTGTGAATATATCAAAATATTTATTAAAAGCTGTCTATGTATCTATTTAATGAAGCAAATCCCAGGCACTGCAAAATACAAAGGAAAGTGTGATATTCATTTCACTTCAAGTTTCACTTCAGACTTCAGGCATGTGATTTGTTATTCTGTTATTGCAAACTCGGGCTTTTAAATCAGGTAACACCCAATGTTGTGTGTTTTGTGCAGCTCTGGTGAGCTGCAAACCTGAAAATATATAACATTCCCATTCTAGCTCAGACAGTTTTACTGTCCTTACCTCAACATGCCTTTCTAAATACACACACGTCTGTTTACACACAAGAGAATTAAGAATCAAAATGGTCAGCAGCAAAGAAGAAAAGGGTAATTTTAGAGTTTAGATTGTAGCATGGCGAGTATTTAATTCAGAAATAAAGCAATGAGTGACACACAAGAGAATTAAAAATCAAAATGGTCAGCAGCAAAGAAGAGTAATTTTAGAGCTTAGGTTGTAGCACGGTGAGTATTTAATTCAGAAATAAAGCAATGAGATAATGAAGCTTTCCTCTTTTAATGAGAGCTATCTTTGTACCTTATGCCACTGTTATAAAGTGGAATTGTCTCCCATTGCCCCATCCCTAGTTATAATTTTAACCCAATCTCATACATAAATCAAGGGTAAAGCTTTGATGATTCACTGGAATCATAATTATTTGTTCAATTCTTCTGTTTAATCTCTGAATTCTTACAGCATGTCCATCATGGTGCAATCTGAGCATCATCTACTGCAATTTCTTTTTCCATAGGAACCTCCTCCACATCTGTGGCATGTATTCATCAAACGCATGTGTTCAGTGGTAAGTACTATAGTGAGAAGGTTGAAATACAGGCCAAATATTAATTGGAACACCTTCATTCATCCTCAGTTTTCAGGTTTGTGTTGAATTTGTCATTCATACAAAGGCCCCACTCTATCTCAAATTACTCATGTTCTACACATTTTCATACCTGAAATATATAAAGCAATATGTGTAAAGCAATAGCAACCAACATTTACGTGGCATGTTGGAGCTAAATACTGTAATATTAGCACTCAGAGGAAAGTCTGAGCCCCTCAGCCCCCGACTTTTCCCTTTTCAGAGGCTGAGGTGCAGAAAAAATTTCTAACTTAAGCAAGTGGCCTTGCAATGGATGTTGTTCACTTCTCTGCCTTCCCACCAGGCCCTTGGGGGTAAGCAGCATATGAATCACAGAATCTTCTACGTTGGAAGGGACGAGCGCAGCAACAGGCTGGTTAAAACCTGCCTGGACCTCTAATACTAAAGCTCCTCCTCAAATCAGACATTATATCAGGTGGTTGCCCAGCATTCCTAGCTAAAATGGGGCAAACCTGCTTATCAAGTAGGGTAGCTCCATCATGTGCTAAAATCGTTTCCATTCTTCAGGTGTGCCTATGAGGGGGGGGCAAACCCAACACAGCAAAATACAGAAAAGTAGGAAAACAGTTAGTTATATATATTAAGGAAAAGAAAAAAAAGGGTGAAAAAAAGGTCTTTTACTTTGTATTTATTATCCCTATATTCTTTCCCTCAAGTATGTGGAAATGTTATTCGAAATTACATATAAGGATTGAGAGTTTTAAAAAAAAAAAAAGGCAACAAGAGGCAAAGATCTGGTGGGCATGGTATCGCCCCGAAAATAAACAAAATATTTCGGGTTAGGATCCATCTCTCTCAGCATATATTTTAACAAATGGATTGCAGCACACAGAGGATAGTGAAACTCCCCTGCTCCTGATATCCCAGGGGCATGAGCTATAGCTTTCACTCGAGGACATTAATGGAAGATTCCTAACCAGGCTGAGTTTACTAAAACAAAAACAACTCAAGGTCACACTTCTTAGGATGAGATACGTTCAATAGAATCACTGAAAAGGGCACATATGCTCCATGCAGATGTACTTACAGATGTCAATCATATACGTTCTTACTTTTTGAAACCTGAAGTGTAATGGGGGTATATTTAAGTTAAAAGGCATTAAAAAAAATCAAGAAATCAATTTCTGGTAAGAAGCCTTCATATGAGAAAGAGCAAATGTTCTTTCCAGCTCTTTAGGTCACATTTGGGGTTTTTTTTCTAGGGTTTGGTTTTTTTTTTTTTGGCTTACAGACATTGTGGTAAAGTACAGCAGGGGCTTTGTAACAATTTATCGACGAGGACTAGTCAAGGACATCTGTGGTCTTGAAAACCCACCACCAAGGCAAAAAAAAAGAAAACAACCCACCAAACCCAACCTTAAAACCATGAAGTGAATTTTATAAAGACCACAAAAAGCTCCGGTTCACTCCCCCTGGGGTCTCCTGTGGGAATTCTTTGAAAAGTTGTCCTTTTTTTTTTTTTTTTTTTTTTTTGGGTTTTCCTTTATTATTAATGTGAGTTTAATGAGCTCAGTAAGTTAGTAAAGCATGTCCCCATGGGTCATTCTGATATATGTCCAGGGATAGTGGTGGCATGGAAACAAACATAGTAGTTGTAAGCAAAATGACACATCTGGCATCTCAGATGAAACATGACACAGTGCACACTGCAAATAAAACCCTTTGCTGAGGAGAATCTCTGTCAGCTGCAGCAGTGTTGGAGGTTGTCTTCCATTCTTCCCATTCCCCGGGGTAGCATTGCATAGTCACAATCCCTCAAGCTCACTTAGCTCCCTCAAGCTCTGTTAGAAAGGAGAGGTGGCTTAATGAACCTGAACCTGTAGTATTATATGTCATTTTGTCACATATTCATTGCCTATTTGAGATCATTATGTTATTATATTGACATTATCTTCCCTCCTGTTTTGCTATGGATATCTAAAAATACTGTTTTTCTGTGCAATATCTCATGTATTATTTGAGATTTGTCCTGTATAAACACAGAAAACCCTACATTAGTAAGGGATTCAAATACTGACACCTTAATGGGCATCTTGCAAGGTTATACATGGTTATTACCATTTAAATTTTCACTTCTTTGAACTATAACAGCCTTTGGCACAGGAAAATTCAAGTCTTTCTCCAACAATGAATAGTGTCGATATAAGACGTCTCTGATGATGCTGAGTTAAGATTAATCAGAATAATAATTAATTTGGTATGATTTTTTGAAAACGATTAAAAACATTCTAAATTTCATGAAGATTTTTTCACACTGTGCAATTATCTTCTAGGTTTTCATTCTGAAGTGGCTTGCTTTGTTTAATTTTTCATTCTTACACTGACATCTAAAAGAGATTGCTCTGGTCCAATTAAAAACTTAATTGAATTAATTGATGGGCTTTTTTCTTTGACTTGGTATATGTATTTTTAACCTTGCTTCTCTTTGTAGTCGGTGAAGGTCAGTAGCCCAGCTACATTAAATGATATTAGTATTCCCTGATGTCTCAATGAATAACCTCGTCATATTCAAAGTGGGGGTGGATTAATGCCCCATGCAGCATATATTGGCAGCCAGGGAGAAGCTCTAGGAAGACATTAGCTTGTGTTTGTACAGTAAATTTCAGAACTGGGACCCATTATATTTTGCATCTCACAAATACTGTACTATAAAGAACAGCTCAGTAGAATGAGAGTGGTATTCATTTAATAAACTAAATTCCTGTGGCATTCCTTCTTAGATTTGGATACTGTGCATGTATTTTGTGGAGCACGAGATATTAAAAAGGAAGGGAAACTTGACTAAATGTAATGATATGAATGTGGCTTTTGATAC
>NW_015090814.1:4631671-4639643 GCF_001431845.1 Calidris pugnax
CAAAAATAAACACCCACACAACAAACAAAAAGCAACACCATCACTAAACCATATCTCCCAGAGTTACATCAACCCATCTTTTGAACACCTCCAGGGATGGTGCCTCAACCACCTCCCTGGGCAAAGAAAGGAAGTAGCTACTGAATATTATTGTGGAAATAAAAGATGTAACAGGCTGCAAGTATTCCAACAGAAATATTACTTTCCCCCACCACCACCTTTTTAAAGAACTGGCTAATAAGGAGCAAATTCTAAGTAGCATAATTGGTGTAGCAGACAGTACAATCTTTATCAACCAATTCAGACGTCTGTCCTTCTTCTAAAGACCATGTATGTCTCAGATCTTTCCCCATATATGTGCTAATTATAATCTCGAAAGTTTAAGTAGGCACAAAGTTGTGTCAATTCGTTCGCTACTTAAAATGACAAAAGGGCTTCATCTCCAAGGAGAAAGTCTGCACAAAAGGAAATTCAGCAATGCAGGCCAAGGAAATTCCGAGTGTACCTGAAAGCCTATGACAAATAACTTCATTAAAAAGGGAGAGGAATGCCTGGGATGTTCTGAACAGCTACTAGAGCCCCAGCTGCAACGGGGATAGATGCCCTCCACTGACCAAACCCAGCTTGGAAGGGTATGCAATGGGATCCTGAGCACTAGGAGTTACAGACACATATACAATGATCCAGCAAAAGGCATCACTAGGTGTATCAGTGCAGGGTCTGCCCTTGGAAAACCAAAAGGAACTGAAGAAGACCAGGAAGACCTAGGCAGCAGAACAAGGACCTGGCAGAGACCGGCACACCAAAACGTCCAAGAGGGAAACTTTGCTTTGGACTGAGCCAAAGAAGAAATAGTAAACAGTGGGGACAAATGGGTTGACGACCAAACCCAGTGGAGGGAGAGTTATTAGCTTGGCAGGGTTTTCGATGGGATCCTGAGCACTAGGAGTTACAGACACATAAACAGTGAACCAGCAAAAGGCATCACCAGGTGTATCTGTGCAGGGTCTGCCCTTGGGAAGCCAAAAGGAACTGAAGAAGACTTCACTGTGAGGGTGGTGGAGCACTGGAACAGGTTGCCCAGGGAGGTGGTCTGACCAAACCCAGCTTGGAAGGGTATGCAATGGGATCCTGAGCACTAGGAGTTACAGACACATATACAATGATCCAGCAAAAGGCATCACTAGGTGTATCAGTGCAGGGTCTGCCCTTGGAAAACCAAAAGGAACTGAAGAAGACCAGGAAGACCTAGGCAGCAGAACAAGGACCTGGCAGAGACCGGCACACCAAAATGTTCAAGAGGGAAACTTTGCTTTGGACTGAGCCAAAGAAGAAATAGTAAACAGTGGGGACAAATGGGTTGATGTGCTGCTTGTGACACTGAAGTTTACAACAGCTCGCTTCCACTGGGATGTTCTTCTATTTCTCTTTCCCCCCCTGCCATACACTGGTAGGGGAAATCTGTTGTAGAGCACACAAAGCAAAGGCTGGTCCCAAGCAGCTTCTAGAGCTGATGTCTTGCAGCTCCCTTCCAGGCCACGCACTGGGGCTCCTTCCCTTGGAGAAGAGGCCACAATGGGAGGAGGAGGCAACCTTGGCTGTGGGAAATACATGTTTGTATCTCTCTTCTGTATAGTATTTTTTTGAGGTCCATTAACATGGACTTGGGCTTTATTCAATCTCTTTTTTATCAATCTCTGTAGCACAAGGAAAATAATTTAGCTGATCTGTGGCTCTTTTTTTTGCATTTAGAAAAATAACGATTGCTACCTCCATCTGTCTTTAAAAAAGCCTCTGAAGATCCAAGGATAAAAAGTGTGAATTGATATCACATCAATATTAAAATATTCTTATCTAAGGTCTCCTAAACTTCTGAATGTCCATCAGTCCTGCTCCCACTTTTACTGGCTTGAGAAAACCCTCTTTCAGGGAAAAGTCCCCAAGTAACAGAAGGTCACCAAAACAGCTCCAACGCCTCCCTCTGTTGCAGGCTTCTACCTTGTTCTGGCTGCTGCGACAGGGCCTTGGAGAAGGTGGCAGTCAGAAGCCAGCAAGAAAGAGTCTTGGAAGAGACCAGCCTGCCCCACACAGCTGGGGGCCAGAGGTGCTGCCAAGACCAGACCAGCCCGGCCAGAAACTCCAGGAGTGGGGTCATTGTGCTGCAAAGGAGCCATTGTGGTGATATCAATAGGGACGTTTTAAAATACCTTTACATGTCAATTCTGGTGTCAGAACAGAGCGGGTCAAAGAGGGTTGACACCACCACCCCCCCTCCATAGCAGGTTAAACTCCTGAGGGTGGAGATCATCTCACAGCAGGAAGGGAGGAAAGTGCTGAGCCCGCCTGGGCCAAGATGCTTTCACACTCCCCATGGCCAGCTTTAGGCTACGGAGCTGGCCATTATCAGAGTCATTGTCATTATTATCTTTAAATCTGCTGCCTCTGCATTCAGGCACCTATCAGGAAAAGACCCAAGACCCTATTAGTGCAGGCAATAAGCCCCTGAGAAGGAGGGGAGGAAACTCCTTCATAGATAAATTAACGTTCCTGCTGGCTACATTCCTGTCAGCTTTGTTAATTCTGAAGTGACATTTATTGATAAATCAGATTTTATCACCCTTTCCCATCAATCAGCTGGACAAGTCTCCCACCAGAGTTGTTTGGGTTTTTTTTTTTTATTGCCACACAGAATAATTTGCCAGACACAAACACTTACCATCTGCTGGGCCAGGAGGGAGCCCAGCATCAACCCTCTGTTCCCATATGAAAACCCTGTCCCCAAAAGGCACTGCTGGTGGTGTGTCCTGGCCAAGTCCGTGATTTCTGTCTTCCTGCTCTCAAACTGCAGCTCAGAACTTCACGATTTTCCTATTTTACATATGATTCACTTGTGACAGTATGTCACTCCCTCCCCAAATGATACTTCCAGTGAACAAGGTGCCTAAATAATAGAAAAGTACTTTACTTGAAGGAGAAGCCTCCATTGCAAATGCACAGTAGGGATCTTAAAAGAGTGGTCGGAAAAGCCTGTTTAATTTACTGATGTAAAAAATGTGTTAGAAAAGACATGAGTGTTCATCCCTCATCTCATCAAGTTGAGAAGTCAAATTTCACAAGATGATTCAGAAATGTTTTGCCCTCGTCTAGATGGCCAGTCACAAAAGGAAGATATCTGACAGGATTTCATTTGTAATTTTAAACAAATTCAAATGCACAGTAGGGATCTTAAAAGAGTGGTCGGAAAAGCCTGTTTAATTTACTGATGTAAAAAATGTGTTAGAAAAGACATGAGTGTTCATCCCTCATCTCATCAAGTTGAGAAGTCAAATTTCACAAGATGATTCAGAAATGTTTTGCCCTCGTCTAGATGGCCAGTCACAAAAGGAAGATATCTGACAGGATTTCATTTGTAATTTTAAACAAATTTAATATTTTACCAGCAACTGCATGAAATACAAGAAGTAATAAATATACTTCCCCCCCTTCTCAGCTATTCTTTTGGGGAAAGGAAATAATGATAAATCTTTATATCATGATAAAATTAATGATATAATCATGATAAAAATCTTTAAAGATCTGGTTAGAAAAACCCATTAACTTCTTGATATATTGCTATCCAAGTGAATGGCAGTGGGTGGAAGATTGCAATAATCCTATAGATGTTCAGAAAAAGAAAAAAAAAAGAGGGAATCTCTACATTGGATGCAGGTTTAAGTAAAATAATCCAAACTCATGGAATTGAGTGAGAAGATCTTGGTCTTTCCTTGGTCTTTAAGGTGATAAATAGTACTAGAAGACTTCTTTTCTCCTCTGAAGGCAGTTAACTGAGATGACTGTCTCAAGCTTTGACACTTCTAAATATCATAGAATCATAGAATGATTCGGGTTGGAATGAACCTTAAAGATCACCAGGCTCCAACCCCAGGGACACCTCCCACCAGACCAGGTTGCTCCAAGCCCCATCCAGCCTGGCCTTTAACCCCTCCAGGGATGGGGCAGCCACAGCTTCTCTGGGCAATCTCTTCCAGTGCCTCATCACCCTCCAGGCTGAACAACCCCAACTCTCTCAAGCCCATCCAAAGCATGTTCAGCAAGGGAAAGATAGATTGAATTGGTAAAACGTTTGCCCTTTTTCTCCAGTCATACATTAATCAACTAAAGAGTGTAATGCTTTAATTGTCTTTTATTCCATACCCTGCAATTGATGAGGAGAAGAGAGTAATGAAGAGCCTAATGTTGAAGTAAAGCAGGGAGGTGGGGGTGGGCTGCTGGGTGGGAGCAGAATAGTTAAAACAGTGGATGAAAAGCTCTTTCTTCCAGCCCCCCCCAGGGTCTGGTGAGTAGACAACATCATATAGCGCCGCTGAATCCCCCTGAAGCATTGGCTGAGAATGGGACCTGCCTAGAAACATGGAGGTGGACAACTGCATCATGTTGGACTTCACATGTAGAAGGGTTAAGGAGAGGCCGAGCTGTTGGCCTGGTCTTGTGCTGGCCCTGCCATGGTCCATGGACTTTTGTGGGGCCACTGGGCCACAGTGGGACTCGACAGTGCTGCAGCTACGGCACCTCAGATTAAACCCTGGCAGGTTAAACTTCTGATGAATTTCTAAAAGCTCCCCTTTGGCCTTCGGTGTTATAACTATTTACCAAAGCATGTTCAGCAAGGGAAAGATGGATTGAATTGGTAAAATGTTTGCCCTTTTTCTCCTGTCATACATTAATCAACTAAAGAGTGTAATGCTTTAATTGTCTTTTATTCCATACCCTGCAATTGATGAGGAGAAGAGAGTAATGAAGAGCCTAATGTTGAAGTAAAGCAGGGAGGTGGGGGTGGGCTGCTGGGTGGGAGCAGAATAGTTAAAACAGTGGATGAAAAGCTCTTTCTTCCAGCCCCCCCTGGGGTCTGGTGAGTAGACAGCATCATATAGCGTTGCTGAATCCCCCTGAAGCATTGGCTGAGGATGGGACCTGCCTAGAAACATGGAGGTGGACAACTGCATCGTGTTGGACTTCACACGCAGAAGGGTTAAGGAGAGGCCGAGCTGTTGGCCTGGTCTTGTGCTGGCCCTGCCTTGGTCCATGGACTTTTGTGGGGCCACTGGGCCACAGTGGGACTCGACAGTGCTGCAGCTACGGCACCTCAGATTAAACCCTGGCAGGTTAAACTTCTGATGAATTTCTAAAAGCTCCCCTTTGGCCTTCGGTGTTATAACTATTTATGAGGTTGACCTTTAATTATTCTCTCGTGTAGAGATCTCTGAAAATATGTCTCTGAAAGCTTGACAAATACGGACCTACACAGCGCAGATCAATACCAATATAGTAACACTATGAGGTAGAGCAGCTTCCAAAAAAGCAAATGCTAAAACGTATTACTAGCAGCAAAGCTGCTTCAAAGGACTTACCCCTTCAGCTGGGCACTGTCAGCTCTTTCATTTTACAGGAGGGTCTAGGAAATGTAAAAAAAAATTAATGCATGGGATGCCAAATATCAGCCCAACGTAGAGACTGGAAAGGGTATGACCCATTATCCCACTGGGGCCCAAGGGAACCACGACTGTCAGCAGCAGCAGGACCAAAGTGGCTGCCATCTGCCAGTGCTGTAAAGTCTTCTGCTCACCCTCCCTTCAGAAAGGGCTGCGAAATAAATAGATACTGTTGAGTACCTAGTTTGAAAGTCACCATATTTGTTGAAAAGAAGCTCAAGCAAGTTCATTCTTTTCTAACAGTAATGCCATCCAAAGGAGTAACGAAACTCAGAATGGATAATTATTAGTCCTATATTCAGTTTACTTGCTTCTTCAAAAGGACATTCTTTGTAAACATTATGCATATGCATGGGCATGCCTACATGTACACGAATACACACATACGTGCATACATAGTGCTTATTTAACACGTATTTAGTGCTTAGAGACATGGTTTAGTGAAGTTTTTTATCAGTGTTAGGTTGATGGTTGGACTAGATGATCTTAAAGGTCCCTTCCAACCTAAACAATTCTATGATTCTATGTATGCACACAAGAACATAAAATAAGGAGTCACTAATATTCTGGTAAAATAGCAAATACACTTGGAAAATACCCACACAGTATAGAGGAGGGGGATTATTGATACAAACATACGGTTATTTAAGACAGAAGCAAGGAGGAATCTCCTAATCCAGAACACTTCATTTTGATTTTAACCCACCTACTATAACCCTATTACTATAATGCAAGTTTAACACCTTGTGTCATAAGTATTACGGAAACGTGGGCTTTTTTCAATGATTAAGAGCACAAACCTGTATAAACACAATATGCATCATCTTTGGCCATGGCTGTACATTATACAGAACTGCCATTTGTTCTAACCTAAGGAAATTCTTCTGCAAGGTAGAGAAGTCACAAAGACATAGACTGAAAAAAAAAAAAGACAAAATTTAAAAGATTTTATAATTATTTTGATTTCCTTACTCTGACAGAAAAAGAAGTGATCCACCTACCAGAGAGGTATAATTCAAGTGTCACTGAGCAAACTGTTCCATGGATTTGGGGAGAGGTTTTAAATGCTACTGGCAATGTGAGGTTTTTCTTCTCTTCTGAATTTTCTCCAAATTAACTGATTTTCTCTTATTCAGAAGAGCAACTGTTCTCCCTCAGCCCTCCTGTAGAACCTTTCCATCTTAACAACATCCTGGCCGAAACAGCTCCCATGAGATAAAATCAATCAAAGCCATAAAAGAAGACTTGGTCTGGAAAAGAAGGTTTGGTCACGCCAGGCCCTACTGCTCACGTCTTAATGGTTACAAAACCAACAGCAGCTAAACTAGGATGGACAGACCATCTGAGTAGATCTGGCCAGTTACTCTAAACCAAATCAACATACCTTCTGAATTTGAATATTATTAAGTTAAAAAAATAAAAATAAAGAAACAAGCTATGCTAGCAGGGTGATAATGGTGTCATAATGGGGTAGAAACATAAAAGGAACCTAAGGGCCCTGAACCCAGGTGGCTTCCCCACATGGAGCTAAGCTCAGAGTGGATTTTTCTGAGGCTGCCTCCCTGCCTGCAGATCTGGCACTTGAACGCTCTCCTTAATGGAAAAATAACAACCCAGAAATTAGACTACCCAAAAGGATCCCTTTCCATCCCTCCTTTTTTCAAACCTCCAAAAAACTAGGCTGAATGCACCCTTAGGAAGGGGTCTAATGGGACAGGTGAAAAGCCCAGATACTTACGTAAATAACCAAATGTATCTTTTCTGGGAATTTTCCCTTTGCTGACATATTTTTTTGGTGCTGGATTTTGGGTTTTCTTGTGTACTAGAGTAGCTGTGGGATCCCTCTAGTTCTGAAAATAAGGGAAAAAGGCTTAGAAGAGGCTTGGGTTAAATAGAAGCCTACTGTGATAGAGTGATAAATATAGTAATATCCACACAAGGTATCACACTACCTTTGACTGTAGGTCCATCAAAGTGGGGAGAAAAATACTCATTTTGACTAGTAAAGGTCTGGATCAGCCTCAATATGCTCTGTGGGGAAAAGACACCCAGGAGAAGCCCAACTCACCTTCCCTGGCTGCAGAGTAGTAGTGTGAAGGTTTCCTTTACTACCAACATGGAGGAGGAATCATGGAATGGTTGAGTTGGAAGGGGGACCATCCAGTTCCAACCCCCTGCCCTGGGCAGGGACACCTCCCACCAGACCAGGTTGCTCCAAGCCCCATCCAGCCTGGCCTTGAACCCCTCCAGGGATGGGGCAGCCACAGCTTCTCTGGGCAACCTCTTCCAGTGTCTCACCACCCTCACAGCAAAGAATTTCTTGCTCATATCTCATCTAAATCTCCCCTCTTTCAGTTTAAAACCCTTCCCCCTCATCCTATGGCTCCCCTTTCCTGATCCAGAGTCCCTCCTCATCTCTCCTGGAGCTCCTTTAGGGACTGGAAGGGGCTCTAAGGTCTCCCTGGAGCCTTCTCTTCTCCAGG
>NW_015090814.1:4653964-4661365 GCF_001431845.1 Calidris pugnax
CAAGAGGGAAACTTTGCTTTGGACTGAGCCAAAGAAGAAATAGTAAACAGTGGGGACAAATGGGTTGATGTGCTGCTTGTGACACTGAAGTTTACAACAGCTCGCTTCCACTGGGATGTTCTTCTATTTCTCTTTCCCCCCCTGCCATACACTGGTAGGGGAAATCTGTTGTAGAGCACACAAAGCAAAGGCTGGTCCCAAGCAGCTTCTAGAGCTGATGTCTTGCAGCTCCCTTCCAGGCCACGCACTGGGGCTCCTTCCCTTGGAGAACAGGCCACAATGGGAGAAGGAGGCAACCTTGGCTGTGGGAAGTACATATTTGTGTCTCTCTTCTGTATAATAATTTTTTGAGTTCCATTAACATGGACTCGGGCTTTATTCAATCCCTTTTTTTTTATCAATCTCTGTAGCACAAGGAAAATAATTTAGCTGATCTGTGGCTCTTTTTTTTGCATTTAGAAAAATAACGATTGCTACCTCCATCTGTCTTTAAAAAAGCCTCTGAAGATCCAAGGATAAAAAGTGTGAATTGATATCACATCAATATTAAAATATTCTTATCTAAGGTCTCCTAAACTTCTGAATGTCCATCAGTCCTGCTCCCACTTTTACTGCCTTGAGAAAACCCTCTTTCTGGGAAAAGTCCCCAGTAACAGAAGGTCACCAAAACAGCTCCAACGCCTCCCTCTGTTGCAGGCTTCTACCTTGTTCTGGCTGCTGCGACAGGGCCTTGGAGAAGGTGGCAGTCAGAAGCCAGCAAGAAAGAGTCTTGGAAGAGACCAGCCTGCCCCACACAGCTGGGGGCCAGAGGTGCTGCCAAGACCAGACCAGCCAGGCCAGAAACTCCAGGAGTGGGGTCATTGTGCTGCAAAGGAGCCATTGTGGTGATATCAATAGGGACGTTTTAAAATACCTTTACATGTCAATTCTGGTGTCAGAACAGAGCGGGTCAAAGAGGGTTGACACCACCACCCCCCCTCCATAGCAGGTTAAACTCCTGAGGGTGGAGATCATCTCACAGCAGGAAGGGAGGAAAGTGCTGAGCCCGCCTGGGCCAAGATGCTTTCACACTCCCCATGGCCAGCTTTAGGCTACGGAGCTGGCCATTATCAGAGTCATTGTCATTATTATCTTTAAATCTGCTGCCTCTGCATTCAGGCACCTATCAGGAAAAGACCCAAGACCCTATTAGTGCAGGCAATAAGCCCCTGAGAAGGAGGGGAGGAAACTCCTTCATAGATAAATTAACGTTCCTGCTGGCTACATTCCTGTCAGCTTTGTTAATTCTGAAGTGACATTTATTGATAAATCAGATTTTATCACCCTTTCCCATCAATCAGCTGGACAAGTCTCCCACCAGAGTTGTTTGGGTTTTTTTTTTTTATTGCCACACAGAATAATTTGCCAGACACAAACACTTACCATCTGCTGGGCCAGGAGGGAGCCCAGCATCAACCCTCTGTTCCCATATGAAAACCCTGTCCCCAAAAGGCACTGCTGGTGGTGTGTCCTGGCCAAGTCCGTGATTTCTGTCTTCCTGCTCTCAAACTGCAGCTCAGAACTTCACGATTTTCCTATTTTACATATGATTCACTTGTGACAGTATGTCACTCCCTCCCCAAATGATACTTCCAGTGAACAAGGTGCCTAAATAATAGAAAAGTACTTTACTTGAAGGAGAAGCCTCCATTGTAAATGCACAGTAGGGATCTGAAAAGAGTGCTTGGAAAAGCCTGTTTAATTTACTAATGTAAAAAATGTGTTAGAAAAGCCATGAGTGTTCATCCCTCATCTCAGCAAGTTGAGAAGTCAAATTCCACAAGATGATTCAGAAATGTTCTGCCCTCGTCTAGATGGCCAGTCACAAAAGGAAGCTATCTGACAGGATTTCATTTGTAATTTTAAACAAACTGAATATTTTACCAGCAACTGCATGAAGTAAAAGAAGTAATAAATATACTTCCCTCCCTTCTCGGCTAGTCTTCTGGGGAAAGGCAAAAATGATAAATCTTTATATCATGATAAAAATAATAATATAATAATAATAAAATCTTTAAAGATCTGGTTAGAAAAAACAATTAACTTCTTGATATATTGCTATCCAAGTGAATGGCAGTGGGTGGAAGATTGCAATAATCCTATAGATGTTCAGAAAAAGAAAAAAAAAAGAGGGAATCTCTACATTGGATGCAGGTTTAAGTAAAATAATCCAAACTCATGGAATTGAGTGAGAAGATCTTGGTCTTTCCTTGGTCTTTAAGGTGATAAATAGTACTAGAAGACTTCTTTTCTCCTCTGAAGGCAGTTAACTGAGATGACTGTCTCAAGCTTTGACACTTTTAAATATCATAGAATCATAGAATGGTTTGGGTTGGAAGGAACCTTAAAGATCACCAAGCTCCAACCCCAGGGACACCTCCCACCAGACCAGGTTGCTCCAAGCCCCATCCAGCCTGGCCTTGAACCCCTCCAGCGATGGGGCAACCACAGCTTCTCTGGGCAATCTCTTCCAGTGCCTCATCACCCTCCAGGCTGAACAACCCCAACTCTCTCAAGCCCATCCAAAGCATGTTCAGCAAGGGAAAGATAGATTGAATTGGTAAAACGTTTGCCCTTTTTCTCCAGTCATACATTAATCAACTAAAGAGTGTAATGCTTTAATTGTCTTTTATTCCATACCCTGCAATTGATGAGGAGAAGAGAGTAATGAAGAGCCTAATGTTGAAGTAAAGCAGGGAGGTGGGGGTGGGCTGCTGGGTGGGAGCAGAATAGTTAAAACAGTGGATGAAAAGCTCTTTCTTCCAGCCCCCCCTGGGGTCTGGTGAGTAGACAGCATCATATAGCGTTGCTGAATCCCCCTGAAGCATTGGCTGAGGATGGGACCTGCCTAGAAACATGGAGGTGGACAACTGCATCGTGTTGGACTTCACACGCAGAAGGGTTAAGGAGAGGCCGAGCTGTTGGCCTGGTCTTGTGCTGGCCCTGCCTTGGTCCATGGACTTTTGTGGGGCCACTGGGCCACAGTGGGACTCGACAGTGCTGCAGCTACGGCACCTCAGATTAAACCCTGGCAGGTTAAACTTCTGATGAATTTCTAAAAGCTCCCCTTTGGCCTTCGGTGTTATAACTATTTATGAGGTTGACCTTTAATTATTCTCTCGTGTAGAGATCTCTGAAAATATGTCTCTGAAAGCTTGACAAATACGGACCTACACAGCGCAGATCAATACCAATATAGTAACACTATGAGGTAGAGCAGCTTCCAAAAAAGCAAATGCTAAAACGTATTACTAGCAGCAAAGCTGCTTCAAAGGACTTACCCCTTCAGCTGGGCACTGTCAGCTCTTTCATTTTACAGGAGGGTCTAGGAAATGTAAAAAAAAATTAATGCATGGGATGCCAAATATCAGCCCAACGTAGAGACTGGAAAGGGTATGACCCATTATCCCACTGGGGCCCAAGGGAACCACGACTGTCAGCAGCAGCAGGACCAAAGTGGCTGCCATCTGCCAGTGCTGTAAAGTCTTCTGCTCACCCTCCCTTCAGAAAGGGCTGCGAAATAAATAGATACTGTTGAGTACCTAGTTTGAAAGTCACCATATTTGTTGAAAAGAAGCTCAAGCAAGTTCATTCTTTTCTAACAGTAATGCCATCCAAAGGAGTAACGAAACTCAGAATGGATAATTATTAGTCTTATATTCAGTTTGCTTGCTTTTTCAAAAGGACATTCTTTGTAGACATTATGCATATGCATGGGCATGCCTACATGTACACGAATACACACATACGTGCATATATAGTACTTATTTAGCACATATTTAGTGCTTAGAGACATGGTTTAGTGATGGTTTTTATCAGTGTTAAGTTGATGGGTGGACTAGATGATCTTAAAGGTCCCTTCCAACCTAAAAAATTCTATTATTCTATGTACACACAAGAACATAAAAGAAGGAGTCACTAATATTCTGGTAAAATAGCAAATACACTTGGAAAATACCCACACAGTATAGAGGAGGGGGATTATTGATACAAACATACGGTTATTTAAGACAGAAGCAAGGAGGAATCTCCTAATCCAGAACACTTCATTTTGATTTTAACCCACCTACTATAACCCTATTACTATAATGCAAGTTTAACACCTTGTGTCATAAGTATTACGGAAACGTGGGCTTTTTTCAATGATTAAGAGCACAAACCTGTATAAACACAATATGCATCATCTTTGGCCATGGCTGTACATTATACAGAACTGCCATTTGTTCTAACCTAAGGAAATTCTTCTGCAAGGTAGAGAAGTCACAAAGACATAGACTGAAAAAAAAAAAAGACAAAATTTAAAAGATTTTATAATTATTTTGATTTCCTTACTCTGACAGAAAAAGAAGTGATCCACCTACCAGAGAGGTATAATTCAAGTGTCACTGAGCAAACTGTTCCATGGATTTGGGGAGAGGTTTTAAATGCTACTGGCAATGTGAGGTTTTTCTTCTCTTCTGAATTTTCTCCAAATTAACTGATTTTCTCTTATTCAGAAGAGCAACTGTTCTCCCTCAGCCCTCCTGTAGAACCTTTCCATCTTAACAACATCCTGGCCGAAACAGCTCCCATGAGATAAAATCAATCAAAGCCATAAAAGAAGACTTGGTCTGGAAAAGAAGGTTTGGTCACGCCAGGCCCTACTGCTCACGTCTTACGGTTACAAAATCAACAGCAGCTAAACTGGGATGGACAGACCATCTGAGTAGATCTGGCCAGTTACTCTAAACCAAATCAACATACCTTCTGAATTTGAATATTATTAAGTTAAAAAAATAAAAATAAAGAAACAAGCTATGCTAACAGGGTGGTGATGGTATCATAATGGAGTAGAAACATAAAAGGAACCTAAGGGCCCTAAACCCAGGTGGTTTCCCCACATGGAGCTAAACTCAGAGTGGATTTTTCTGAGGCTGCCTCCCTGCCTGCAGATCTGGCACTTGAACGCTCTCCTTAATGGAAAAATAACAACCCAGAAATTAGACTACCCAAAAGGATCCCTTTCCATCCCTCCTTTTTTCAAACCTCCAAAAAACTAGGCTGAATGCACCCTTAGGAAGGGGTCTAATGGGACAGGTGAAAAGCCCAGATACTTACGTAAATAACCAAATGTATCTTTTCTGGGAATTTTCCCTTTGCTGACATATTTTTTTGGTGCTGGATTTTGGGTTTTCTTGTGTACTAGAGTAGCTGTGGGATCCCTCTAGTTCTGAAAATAAGGGAAAAAGGCTTAGAAGAGGCTTGGGTTAAATAGAAGCCTACTGTGATAGAGTGATAAATATAGTAATATCCACACAAGGTATCACACTACCTTTGACTGTAGGTCCATCAAAGTGGGGAGAAAAATACTCATTTTGACTAGTAAAGGTCTGGATCAGCCTCAATATGCTCTGTGGGGAAAAGACACCCAGGAGAAGCCCAACTCACCTTCCCTGGCTGCAGAGTAGTAGTGTGAAGGTTTCCTTTACTACCAACATGGAGGAGGAATCATGGAATGGTTGAGTTGGAAGGGGGACCATCCAGTTCCAACCCCCTGCCCTGGGCAGGGACACCTCCCACCAGACCAGGTTGCTCCAAGCCCCATCCAGCCTGGCCTTGAACCCCTCCAGGGATGGGGCAGCCACAGCTTCTCTGGGCAACCTCTTCCAGGCTCTCACCACCCTCACAGCAAAGAATTTCTTGCTCATATCTCATCTAAATCTCCCCTCTTTCAGTTTAAAACCCTTCCCCCTCATCCTATGGCTCCCCTTTCCTGATCCAGAGTCCCTCCTCATCTCTCCTGGAGCTCCTTTAGGGACTGGAAGGGGCTCTAAGGTCTCCCTGGAGCCTTCTCTTCTCCAGGCTGAACCCCCCCAACCCTCTCAGCCTGTCCTCACAGCAGAGGGGCTCCAGCCTTCTGAGCATCTTCATGGCCTCTGAACCTATTCCAACAGGTCCATGTCCCCCGTGTCCTTCCTGTGCTGAGAAAGCAACTGTAGACACACCAGGAAAGCAAGATCCAAAAGCAGCTGTAGACACACCAGGAAAGCAAGATCCAAACATTGCTGCCCTCTGACTGTCTCTCTTTCAGCACTGCTCGTGGTATGGGGATAAGCCCCTGACCCCACCAGCATCCTTCAGTGCTGCCATCTCCAGCACTTGATGTTCCTGTCATGCCCACCTCCAGTAGCAGCCGGAGGAGGATGCTGCCAGCCTGTGATCCTTCTCGTTGATGGGTCCATGGGTGGAAAATAGCCACACATCAAGCTGTGGGGGGAGGTTCACTGCTGCCCTCTGACTGACTCTCTTTCAGCACTGCTCGTGGTTTGGGGATAGGAAAGGCCCTGACCCCACCAGCATCCTTCAGCGCTGCCACCTCCAGCGCTTGCTGTTCCTGTCATGCCCACCTCCAGTAGCAGCCGGAGCAGGATGCTGCCAGCCTGTGGTCCTTCTTGTTGTCCATTTACTTCAGTAGAGATTGCTATTGAATGAAACCTTTAATGGGGGCTCAGCTAAGAGCTCCCAGCCTGTGGCAGAGTAGTCTTTCCCTCCACCTTGACAGCCATTAGAGAATCGATACAGGTGATCCCTCAGCTGGCCACCAGCACCCACCCTCTGGCCATGGAGCCACCCTGGCTGCTGCTGTGGGGTGACTTGTGGGAGAGCAAGACTTCCCTGGGAAGGAGGACTGTGTGGAATTCTCCTGCTAAGGTGTGTGACAGCACTCTCTGCATGACTAAACTGGTCAGAGCCAGACCTCTGAAGTTAAGCCTGGTTTGCCACCACCACAATGCAGCTAAACTGAGGTTTCCAGGATGGTCCTTGCTGCAGAGCAACCAGCTGGGGATGGAGATGGAGTAGAGCAGCTCGGGTCCTGCTGTAGGATGGGCAGAGGATACTTCTCCAGCGCTCCCACATACCCCTCAGCTGCCAACAACCAACCCCAGGCACCCCAAAGGGACTTACTTTTCAGAAAAGGCATTCTCTGGTGAAGATCAAGCCTTAGTAAAGCCTGAGTTGCTGAGTAAAGTTGCTGGTCCCACTGGAAATCTGCATGTGTTTTACATGGGGTCAAAAAAAGAAGGAAAGCAGCGAGCAAAACCCAAGTCCCTTGACACCCTTTTGGAGCACCTCTCCTGTGCCTGGAGCATGTCTCCTATGAAGACAGATTGAGAAAGTTGGGGTTGTTCAGCCTGGAGAAGAGAAGGCTCCAGGGAGACCTTAGAGCCCCTTCCAGTCGCTAAAGGGGCTCCAGGAGAGATGGGGAGGGACTCTGGATCAGGGAGGGGAGCCATAGGATGAGGGGGAAGGGTTTTAAACTGAAAGAGGGGAGATTGAGATGAGACCTCAGGAAGAAATTATTTGCTGTGAGGGTGGTGAGAC